>NW_028186823.1:2949027-3119743 GCF_003343005.1 Rhea americana | reverse complement strand
CCTCGCGGCGGCGGCGGCGGGCGGCACCGCTTCCGGTACCCTAACAGGCCCCGCCCCGCCGCGTCTCGGCTTCACGGAGGGGACAGGAAGTGAGGGACGCCGGCTTCCGGTCACATGGGGGAGAATCGCCGTCCCGGCGCCAAAGGCCGGGCGGCGCTGTGGGTGAAGCCGGACCGAACTGTGGGCGGTGCTTGTCGGGGGCAGCTACGTCACGGCAGGCGGGGTGCGCGCGCGCGCGCGAGACGAGGGCGGTTGCCAGGCACCGGCGAGGGGCAGCGGGAGCASGCCGCCATGTCATGGGCGGGCCGCCATGTCGTGGGCGGAGACCTGCGCCCTTCCTGGCAGGCGGCTCCCCGCGCCCTTTCCTTCTCGGCGCTGCGCCAAGTGCCATATGCTTTTGGCACATTTCACGCTGCTTAGCTCGGTCCATCTAAATGGGCCAAGGCAGAAGAATCCATTATCAGTTACTGTCTGTAAAGTTGCCAACTTCTAAGCCACTTTCCTCGGTTTCAGAAATCCGCAGGCTGCTCGCTTTTAGATTCTTGAAAATTAGGTCAAGGAGGTTTAATTGCATCCTCGTTCCACTCTTATAATCTGAGATGCCTCCTCTTGGCTGCTGGACTGGGCCTGACCCAGTGTGGATCTTACACAYTGTCAGTCAGGAATTGAAACCAATTCTACACTTAAACAGAAGTGCATGCAACTGCAAGTAGTCTGAATAGCGTAAAAAGCATTTAATGCCAGTCATGATCCAGGTGGGTTCAGAGAATAGTTGCGTTCAAGCTCAGCAAATAATAGCAGATGAACTGAGAGGAGGGAAGGAGAGAATACAAGGGAACAGATTTTACAGTCCAGCAGAATACTGGGATTTGGGGACACCAGATGAAATAATGTAAACTCATACATGTTATTACATTGCTTCCTTGTACAGTTACATGATTTTTAACATTCAAAATAGGAACTCACATTCTTAGAAACTGTGTATATATACACACAAAACTTCTCGTGTGTGTGTGTACATTACTTGTTCCCTGTGTTTAAATCTGTAAAATGCATTAAATACTTCAAATCGCATTGCAATTTTATGCTATAATGACAGCATGGTTAATTTGCTAACATAAATATTTATAATTCCCTATTTTGCTTTTCAATGGATAAGCAGATTACTCAATCTTTCATTACTGCAGATCAACAAATGTTAATTGGCAGTTATCACTTTCATGGGCAAAACTTAGATCCCATTTAATTCAGTAGCAATGCTCCTGTGTGTAGCCGCATTAACAATGTGTACTTTAATAAGGTGACAAAATTATAATCAAATGGACTTCTGTTTTCCTTATTCAAAAATATCATGTTGGAATGACTTTTCCTTAGCAGCAAAAGAAAACTTTTTACTTCTTGTTGCTCCTCCAACTCTTGTTATCCTTAAGTAAGGCAGCACATTTCACAACCTGTATATTGCCACTGGCTCCATTTGATTAAAAAACAATGTTTAGTGCAGGGTAGCTATTCCGAAAAGTAGTTCTCAAGTGTAGAGCTGTTATTGTTATTGTAGGCTTTGCTAGGCAACTAAGTATGCTAGTTATTATGTTGTCACTCTCTACCGCATCCTTTGGGTGTTATGATGAAGTAAATCAATAGTCTAAGACTTTTCCATCTATCTTTTGATCTGTTTCCAGCATTATTTCTGCACTTTATAGGAGACAGGTATTGCACACATGAAACACTAAAAGAAAGTCTAGAGCAGAAACAAAGCAAGAGCAGAATTTGGTTTTAGCATTCCCTGTCTTTTTTGTATGTGACTTTCCGTTTTCTGTAGTTTATTTCTTCTTGCCAAGCATTACATCTCTCCACCTAGTGATGTTGTAGACTGGAAATACTCCAAATTACTTAACAATTGGGAAGTATCAGGCAGCTGAGGTCCTCTTCCACCCCCAGGAAAGGCTATGCGTATTCTACTAGTGTTTCACTTCTTATGTTAAAATTTTAGAAGTTGTCCTTTATAGTCTTTTCCTGACTTTAGAAGTAGCGTCAATCATGTCAGTGCGAATTAACAGCTTTCTAGTTCACTTTTTTTAACCTTTAGACAGCAGAAAAGCTAGTATGATTTCATCCAGCTTGCGCTTTCCCACAACAAATCTTTTAATTATTTTGAGTGCGTGCAAGACACCTACTTAGTAGAAGAATCTAGTCTTGGTAGAAAACAGGGCAAGATTATTTCACATTACACCAAGCAACAGTGGAATTGCCCACATAACACAAAACATTACGCTCTCACAGAAGCCTCCCTCATCCGCAGCACTCCCACCGTTCCCGCCCGGGGGCGAGCAGCGCCCTGACGTCACTGTCACGTCACTTCCAGCGCATTCCCCCCCCTCCCCCCTCGCCGCGCGCCTGCGGCATTGTGGGAGGCCGGAAGGGGGTCGCTGGGGGAAGAAGATGGCGGCACGAGGAAGGGGCAGGGTGGGTGGTGGCGGCGTGGAGGAGCGGGGGACGGAGCGCCCGGATGCGGAGCTGCTGTTGTTGCACCCGGAGCTGCTCTCGGAGGAGTTCCTGCTGCTCACCCTGGAGCAGGTGCGCCGGGGCGCCGTCTAGGAGCCGGCCGGGCCCAGCGCCGTGTCCCCGAGCCGGGGCGAGGATGGAGCCTGGCCCTGCTTGGGCGGGGGGGCGGAGGGGAGGGGCGCTTTCCGCGATCGCCAGCCCTGTAGGTTCTCGTATCTCGTTCCCCGTGTTAGACCCGCTGTGTTTATTTTTCCGCCTTTTTCTCTTTCCTATACGAGGAAACGCCCCCCCTTCCTCCATCACCTTTATGGCTYGCTGTCTTCCAGTTTTAATGTAGTTTTCAACCTTAATACCGCCTTTAAGAGGCACACAGAAAGCACTCAAAACCTCCYTCAAAAAAAAACAAGGTCATTCTCTGTAGGCTGGGCCCTTGTCTGGGGGAGGCTTGCAACTGTCCTGGACAGTGTCTCAGAGTTTTGCAAAGAAACTATGTTTGAGCACCACYAGTGTGGCTTTACAAGTAATCTACCTAGGCTGGCATGACTGTGAGGTAGTGTTTATATTCAGTAAAATTATCTGTGGAGAGATGATCACTGCTTTGTTAAAGCAGACCCATGTTCACCTGGTGAATTAAAGAAAATGTAACATAYGTAATCTATCAAGCTCCTGTTTAGGCATGCATGATTTAAATATATGAGTTTGTAGCCGGTTTTGGACCTTATCTAGTTTCAGTTGATGTGATTTTAAAATACTTGCTGCAGTCTTATTTGGAAATGGAGAGGCRCAAACAGATGGTAAACTATATTCTAGATTTTTGTGTTAGCTTACTGAWTTTTTGCATCGTCTCATACATGTAGTTTATGTACACAAAAATTTACAGGTTTGAAGCTCATTTCAGCAGTCATGAAGTAGTGGTGCTGTTGCCAGATCCAGGAGCAGCGAAGACCTGGATCTACTTTCAGTGGTTTCTAGTGGGCAGTATGTTAGTTTGCTATTTTTTTTTGTTATTAATATTTTTTTTCTCTCTTAATAAATTTGTTAGGAGGTACCAAAGGAATTTTGTTTTTACCGCCTTGTATATGGTTAGAAAGAAAACTGGAATTTTGTTACTATTGAARGTAGTTAGAAATCTGTCTTAGTTTAGGTAGGATCAGCTTATGGTTTGGGAACTGAGGAAGCAAATCTATGCATCTGGAAGCTTGAGCTGCAGTGTGTTCTAGTTGTCTGGTTTTAGGAGCATGATGGAGAGCTCTGATACTGTAGTTGGATTCAGGCACRTGTGTTGAAGAGTGCATCAGTTATCAACAGTATGTGCATAATAACCTAAGTGCTTTGTTTGTAAACGACTTATATCGAGCATAAATAGCAGGATTTTCATAGCAGGGTGCTGGAGAAATGACTTGTGTGGGTGGGGGTTGGCCTGTACCAGCCACAGATGGGTTCAGCCAACTTGAAAAACAATGATAACAGCTTCTGATGCCAAAGCCTCAGCTAGTCAGAGGAGCAAATAGTGCCTCTGTTCAAACATATTTAAGAAAGGGCATCAGCTGCTAGAAGCAGGAGATACAAATGGATGCACAGGAAGTGACATGAACATGAAAAGATCTCTGAAGAGACACATTTGGAAACAGCAGAGAAATGGATGGGATATGTGGAAGGTGATATTTCTGAGGCTGCAGCTGGAGACACGCTCTTGGAAGATGCTTCTTGCCAGAGGAGGTATGTCGCTAAAGGAACTGTGTCTRCGAAGGACCCATGGTGGGGCAGGGAAACCCCCAAAGGGACTGYGGCCTGCGGGTTGCCCATGCCGGAGCAGAGGCAAATGAGTAAGAAGCAAGGAGCAGTGGAGGAAAATGAGCAAGAAATAAGAATCAGCAGAAAGAAACCATTTAACAAACACTTGGATGGACTTTTTATCCCCCGCCTTTCCCAGCCTCAACCTCAAACACCTCTCCTCTTCCTTTCCTGCTTTCAGCTGTCCATGTTTATGTTGCACATTCTGTTCAGTGTCTGCCAGTTCCTTTGGTGAAGCAACAGGTAGCACAGGAGGCTGGAGTTGTGTGTATAATGGTTTCTTTCTCTGTTATCTCCAAATGTCTCTTTGCTCATCTCCTCTTGTGTCTCTTCAGGTGTGTCCTTTTGTGTCACCCATCTCTAGCAGCTGCTGCTCTTTAGGTGTGTTTGAACAGTGCTGCCATGTGCTCCCCTGCTTGAATTTTCAGCGCCCAGTAGTGAGCAACCACACACATGGGTTTGAGAGTCAACTGGTCATAGCAGTGACTGGTACAGGACAGTTCATGGTCTCCTCCCACACAGGTTACCCCTGTGGACACTGCTACCAAAATCCTGTGATATGTGCCCTGTACAGTACTTGAGAGTGGCTTTTGAAAAATCGTTAGGCCATAAAGTTGATTATGCTTTAAATTTTCCATACTAATACTAACCTTTTCTTCTCTTCCCCACAGAAAAATATACCAGTTGAAAATGATGTAAAGAGGGACAAAGATGGACTCACTGATCTCTATATTCAACATGCTATACCATTGCCACAGCGTGACTTACCAAAAAGTAGATGGGGAAAAATGATGGAAAAGAAAAGACAGCAAAATGAGTTGAAAAGTGAAAATAAAAGGTAATTCGGCTTTTGGTGATATTTAGGAAATGCATTTAGTTTAATCTTTAATTGCCTGGTTAATAAAACTTGTACAATTTTTGGACATATCACCACTTACAGAGAATGCTGTTCAGATCTTCTGTGTCAAAGCATTAGATTCTGCTACTACAATGACAGGAAAAAGRGAAAGTTGACCTTTTTTGTTATACTTTCTTTTTTTTAATGTTGTTACTTGTTGTTGTTGTTTACTTATAGTGTTTCTTTTATGAATACTTAATGAATTTTTCTTATTTGTAATTTTCAAGGGGATAGGGAYRAACTCTTTTCAGTTGTCCCATGTGACAGGACAGGACATGGGCAGAAATTGAACCACAGGAAGTTCTGCCTGACTAYGAGGGGGAAATTTTTCAYTTGGAGAGTAACAGAGCACCAGCACAGGTTGCCCAGAGAGGTTGTGGAGTCACATTCTCTGGAGATCTTCAAGGCCYGCCTGAACGCAACGCTGTCTAACATGCTCTAGGTGACCTCAGCAGCTATTAACCCATTTTTTTTTCAAGTTAGACAAATGCAGTTTGTTTGCAGTTTCCACTAAAGTATACTTACCATYCAGTATTGTCGAATGCATTTGTTAATTTGTAATTAATGCATTTAATGGTTGAAAACATAGTTCCACACTTATTCCTGTGTTTAATAAGTGAGATGGTTAAAGTGTGTACTGAAAACTGACGTTCCTAAACGTTAATGTTATATCACAGATAGAAACCATCRTTCATTCAGTTAGATCTACACATTCCAGTGACTTTTTGTTCCATTCTTGAGCAATGAGGTTCTAGTTAACTCAACACCAGCTTAGAATGCTATCATAACTTTGTTTATCTTTTTTTCTGCTTAGTCTGTTTTTGATACTACCGGTTTTAATTTTGTAACAACTCATTTATGATAAAAGAATACCATCAAGCTAAATCAATCAGCTCTGACTAGACGTAAGCTTAAAAGCATAAACTAGTRAATCAGTTATTTAATCAGCTTAGAACTCTAATTCAATAACAACTTATGTGTGTGCTTTTTTTTGGTTAATGTTTTCACTCCTTGTTAACAGTCTTTTTCAAAATCATAATATTAAGATAGTCTAAAAGTATAGAATCAGGGAGATTTAGAAGTGCCAGCATATTAGTTCCTATCTTGTAGCTAAGACGGCTCACGTTTGATTGCTTATGTTTTGAAATACTTAACAACTATTATCTCTTGTGTTACTTTGTCAAATCTCCAGTGATAAGCTCACAGTTTTTGATTGTACAACTTTAGTTGACTCCCTAGAAAGTTACCCCTTCGCTTACAATTTTTTTGAAGCAATTTCTATTGCATAAATCTGGAGCAGCTAAAAGAATTTAAGGACAGTGTTGAAGTATTTTTACTTAGGCAAGATGAAACTCATTTTCACTACTTAGTCATGTCTCAGATATGCTATTTTTGGCTTGTGTTTCTGAGAATTTTACAATTTGTATTTTCAGTGTTACAACAGTGGAAGGTTTAAGAAAACGRCCATTAATTGTATTTGATGGCAGTTCAACAAGCACAAGTATAAAAGTGAAGAAGACTGAGAACGGAGCTGCTGATCGCCTGAAACCTCCCCCGGCTGGAAGTACCACCAACACTGTTAGAAGATTATCGGTTCCTTCAAATGTCTCAACATATACTTCAACATCCAATTTRTCAGAGGACACTAAACTGGAAACTGAGAATAATGAAGCTAGGCAGAACAATATTTCAAAGACTAATAGCAGTGTGTTGGCTAATCTGAAGGTATACCCTTTATCTTCAGTAGCTGGAACTACTGTTGTGAAATTAAAGAGAGCTATTCCAAAAGAAGAATCTGATTTGGCGGTATGTATGTTCAGTGTTTTGTTTTGCACCTTATTTTTAATGAAACTTGCAGCAGCCAAAGGTAAATACTTGTGATGGTTTCCAAGATTATTTTGTGTTAGTAATAGTTTTTATTTAGAAACAGGCAAAAGAGTAGCTATTTTGAAAGAGATTAGAAGTAAAGAAAGGAAGTGCTTTGTTCTTGTTCATGGGAAGCTTCTGTGTGAGAGAGGCAGCTTAGTAGAAAGCGTGCGTATGTTTTAAAAATGAATAAATAAGTAATAAAAGGTGGTGATGGTAGCAGAGTCAAACAAAGCACAAATAAAAGAACCCTATTGTATGGGTATGAGAGAGAACAGATAGTATATAAGAGTATACAGCTTTAAAGCAAGGACAAGTGGTCTGTTTTGTAGTAGGGAAGAAGAAAATGGACTGATAACAAATATTGAATGGTTGAGTAGGACAAGCTTTCATTTGTCAAAGTGAAGAAAGAGAAGTTACAGGAACTGAAGCAACTGATGCTGAGAGTTGCAGAAAATATTAAAGTAAAAAAAGCCATTCGTTTTAAATCTTGCGTAGGAGGAATTGCAAGCTAGAGGGGTGAACTGCCTGTGAAAATGTGGAGAGCTAYCTAGATTGTAAATTTGAATCAGAAGAACAACAAACCATTTGAGAAGTGAGGGGGCAAAGATCACATGCTCCTTTTGGGACATAGTAATCTTAATTGAATACCTGGGCATCTATGAGATGGGAAAGACATACTGAGATCTTGAACAGAAGGGAGCTGTTCTCAAGTAGAAAGGCTGATCACTGAGCTGTTAAACATGACGAAAATAACTGTTTACCTTTCTGCAAGTTAGATTCAGCTGCAAACAAAGTACACATAAAGGAGAGATTTCTACCACAAATTGGGGCAGGATGAAGCTGATGTACTGAAGTAGTGAGAGAAGAACTTAGGCAAGACTGAGTTGTGACCTCAGAAGGAAAAAAACTTTGAAAGTGTAGGTAATAGTGCTTACCACAGTTGTAAACTGAGGAAAATACAGCAATGGTCCTGAATTTTGACAAAGGTATGATTAGTCTTTAAGTGCTTATCAATGTACAAGGAGCAGAGCCAAATAATGGGCCATCTCCTCTTTATCCTTACCTCAGAGCATATCTCAAACTGTGTTGTGTACCTTCATGATATAAATGTATTCTAAATTAATACAGGGGCTGTTTCACATCAAAGAATCCCTGTATTTCAGTGTTTAGAATAATACAGAGCCCCAAAGGAGGACTTAGAAGTATCTGCCCTAAGTAGAACTGCACAGGGAGTTTTAGATACRGTGTGCAATTACATTAATTGAAATTTTCTCAGGACACCAGACAACTTCAGTTGTTCTCTTAATATTGTTTCTTGTAGTGCTTTCCATTTATCTCTAAAATTCTTTCATGAAAAAACACAGGTAATATCCTTACTGCACAGATTGGTGAGTTCCTTCAGACTTGTATTAAAAATGAGCACTTAAACATCTGTACTTGTTCTGAAAGACAGCACTAACAACCTCTACAAAAATCATGGCTGAGGCCCTGAAGCAAATTTATCTTGGAGAGATGTTTCCTACTATAAATATCAATAACTTATTTTAATGCTTAGAACTTTTCTAAAGTATTGACCAGATTAAAACCTACAGAGCTTTTGAAATTTGATTAATTTACAGCACAAAGCTTTTTTATAGTTCATTTAAGTGAGTTATAGACATAATGAACATTAAGTATATATAACTAGTATTTGAAACTCAAGATCTATGACACTTGACTTTCTATCTTAGCTGCAACTTATATGGTTCACATTGATGCAGATATGTTTAGTCCTATGCCTTGGTTAGTTTGGGTCAAACAGGTTTAAAGTTAGGAAMATGTATTGAAGTAGACCATAGTGGAATGAATGAATATTACTTTATTGTCTGTACTTAAAGGATATGGTATTGGATAGTAATTGATRCAGCCAGGAACCATCAGTACATTTGGCAGATGTTTCTAGAGTGTAAAGCCCRGTATATTTTTAGTATACTGACAGTAATGACAATTGCCAACTCAAGCAAGTGGTTATTTTTTTTTAGCTTTCAAGAAAATCTGAAGTTGTTAGGCTAATATTGGATTATCTTTGTGGTCTTTAGGTCTAACTCCCTAACTCAGCCTTTCAGTGGTTGAGRTCCATTGGAATGCTGCCAATAGACCTAATGATTAAAATCTCAAGAATGTGTGTTGGTGTCAGTAAATTTTTAGAACATGCTTCCCAAACCGCTGTTTGAGAATATGCTGTAAAACTTGTATGTCTGTCTTTACTTTGCATATCTGAATGATTAAAGCTCCAATTTCTCAGATTTTTGTTAGTGTAGAAAGTAGAAGGTAATCATTTCACCACTTAAATCTCCAGTTGTTCTAATTTGGGCTTGATTAAGGTGTGTTTTTGTTTAAGTATGCCTTCATCTGAGGCTTAAGGAATTGTTTCACTTTTTTGTACAGATCATTACAAAGGAAGGCCTACTTTTCTTTTCATTTTATATATACATATATATATATGTGTGTATATATATATATATATATATATTTGTTATTTGACAAAAGTAAATTGATTTCCCAGTAGTATTTTTATTTTTTCCTTTTAAGTATTTTCAGAAAATAGTCTGAAATAACTTTTAAATGTATGAATTTTGAAACTCTAGTATGTATCTGTCTCTAAGCTGTGTGATTTTCTTATTGAAAGATACTTTTGCATAACTAAGTCTAGGAATAAGAAAAGGCAAAAAAAAAAAAAAAAAAAGTACATGATTTGCAGGCAGTTAAATTCACTAGCCTTTCTTTCTGTCCTCTCTAGAGGAATTCTGATACTAACTTTATCCACAAGATGGCAATAGAAAGCTACTGTAGTTGCCTATAGCTCAGTACATCAATAGTCAATACTAGATTTGAATATTGCAATTAATTACTAACTTTAAGTTCATGTAACATAGCTAACAGTAACTGTGTATTTTCTTCTATTCCAGAATGACCTAAAGCCTACAGAAGCAAAGAAAAAAATCCAGCATGTTACATGGCCATGAAGTAGCAAATGGTGCTCAAAACATAAATGTTACTTCCGTATTTTCAATCAGATAAGTAATATTTGAACAGTTTAGTTCACTTCTTTTTAGATCTTACAGGGATTCAGATTGCTGTGAAGTTTTGACAGGTTTAAAATTTCCCTGTTGCAAAGCTGGAGTCGTTATCACCAGTCACCTTAAGAGTGTCTACTATTTTACACCAAGTAGTTCATTCCCTCTTTAAAAGGTGGTAGTATTACAATATACTAAAACCCCTTGCTTTTAGTTCTCAAGGTTATTATAGTTCATCTCCTGCATGTCCCTACAAAATCACACATAAAAATATGTTTTTTTTGTTTTCAGTAAGATTCACTTTTGATCCTCTTGGTTAAATAGCTAAAATTGTTATTGAGATTCAGAGTGATCTCAAGAGGTTTCTTGGCTTCAAAAAGGCAATTTAGATGAAGAGACTGATCATTCTGTTGACCAGATAGTCCGAGACAATTTTTTTCCTTTTTGTTACGCAGAACAAGAGCGTAGAATTTACAATTAGATTAGGTTGGTAATAAGAGATGAACTGTGTAACAGCTTTACTTCAAATTGAAGTTTCTCTTATTGTCATATGATGTAAGAAATGCACAGATGGAAGCGTGTTATTAGACTGTCTGAAATGAGTCTTTGAGAGRAAGTAATGAATGGATTAGTGCCATGTTCTTTTTTATACACAGGCATATTTTATACATATATAAATGTAAAAATGTGCCTGTGTAGCATATTTGCTTGTTTTCCTGGTTACAATCATGCTTATAAAGTATGGGGAAAACATGTGGAATGCAGGTCAGTGCTTTCTTTAATAACTGAAAGTTGGAGAGGAAGAGTAATATTAGTGGATGTAGTTGCAGTCTAAAATCTTTTTTACCTTCTCTTCCTATGATCATTTAAGGTGGAGAGGACATTGGTTCTCTGAATAGGTTTCAACTGGATTATTGCTAGTGCTATATGCAGTAGGAATCCAGTTGATGGAAATATTTTTATTAAATTTCAGTGGCTAAAGGCAAAGCTGGTTTAGATCTGTTTTAGGTATAGGAAGTAAATAATAATAGTAATGCTTCCAGATTTGGTTTAAAAAAAATACTCATTTCTGAGTGAACTTCATATTTGCAGAAATTCCATTTTTTGCATAGTTAAYTCACTAAAAGATGCTGTCAGTAGTAATCTGAAAGCTTGTTTACATTTTAAATATTTAGTATTGAAACCAAAAACTGTAGCCTAAATCRTTACTGACAGAAGTTTTCCATTCACTGTTATGACATAAAAGGCACTTCTTGAATGCTGTAAAATAAGAATGTGTTTTGAAATATTGTGTGCTGTTTCCCTTTTACTAAACCCTTGTGCAGTTTTTGTACTTGAGTACAGCAAACTTTAACATAATGTACATTTTGTATGTAAAGAGTTGTCTTTTAAGTAGCCTTATCCTATTTAAATAAATTAAAAGCAATCTAAGTCGTGCAGGCTTGTTTTTTATAATGTATTAAGCTCGTTCATTTTATACAGYTATAATTCAGTGGTCTTGAAGTGACTAAAACTTAAGACAAAGCTTACAGTGTAGTAGGCYCAGTAACTATTTTGGAATCTTAGCAGCAATGAAGAGTTGTATGATGTGCTCCTCCTTGCACTATTGTAACAGCCAGGACTTCTGTTTTGGGGTGGCTTTTTGGCCATAGTCTGTACTATATTTTATTGTAGTTTCAGTTGCTAGAAGTGTGTATGTTGGTATCTTTCAAAGAGTGATATGTGGAAGTGTGCTGGAGTGATAGCCAGATGCCACTACCACATGATAATAGCCTTGTTTTTAGGCTGGTCTGCCTTTTGTGCTTGACATGTTTTACCTCCCTCTCCCCAGCGCTGGGACCATTCTGCTTTCTGCTGTAACAATTGCAGGCAGGATGCAAGCCATGCTCTCCTTACTGCCTTCCACTGCTCTCCTATGCTAATTGCAATCCTTTTGCTCTCAGCAAAGTACCAGAGCAGAGCTGAGATGTGCTGGGGAATCACCAGGACCCTGGGGGAGAGTGAGGTATGAGCGCTCCTGCCTTTCGACGTCTAGGAATAAGAGAGATTTTATGGCTTTTTTTTTTTTTTTTTAAACTACAGCTTTCACCCCAGAATGAAGTCACCGAGGGACAGAATGTAGTTATCCAGTGAGATTAGTTCAGAGAGGTGTGCACTTCAAAAATGTAAGCCAGCCAAGTTCTTCAAGTGGTGTGCAATAGACCAAACCTGGTTTGATGCAACTATTTAGCTTGCTAAATTAACAGGGGAGGAATGACCTGTGATCACTTTAGGCTTGGTACAAAGGAGAAAAAAATTAAGAGTAATAGCAGGAATTAGGAGCAAAATTTCCTTACCCATTTACGCATATAGTAAGTATGCTCCTAGTTCTCATTTTCACATCTGAAAATCCCTGTTGAATGTGATAAGACTGTTTTCATCCTTTTGCTTGATACAAATAAATTCCATCTGGAAAGTGTACAGGGATCAGGCATTGCATGAATTTGCCACGTTTCTTGAAGTTTGTTTGGGGAAGAAGGTATCCTCCTCTGGATTGTTTCCTGTCAATTTTATTATTCCACCAGCATGCTATTGCTGGCACTTGCCTTTGTAGCAAACATGTAGCAGAAATGATGCCAGACAAAAAAGGGTTGTTATGTATTGTATACATGGCAAAGTTAAATCATGCCCTAGTATAGAAGTTAAACTTCTGATTTTCACAAAGATAAATACCTTTGGAGTTGTCTTGACCTCCTGTGCTGAAAAGAGCAATGTTTGGTTTTGACTTCRTAGCCTATGAACAGAGTGTTATCAGCTGCCATCAATTAAGTATTTTCACACAGTTTTTCAGTTTCCCTGCTAATTTCTGACTGATTTCAGTTAGTAGGAAACTTATCTGCTATATCAGTGGAACCCATATAAGAACTATTTAAACTCTACAAATTTATAATGACTTGTGGGGCAAAAAAGGGTTGTATTCCTTTGGCTCCTGCGTTGTATTTCTTGAGACTGTGAATGCATTTTATTTGTAAATATCAAATATGTAAATTTAGTTAAACCACAAACACAAAGTTTTGTTTTAAATGATTTTATTTTGAAAAATACAATGTGCAGTGTAATGTCAGCTAACTGTAATATTGACACTGTCAGTTGGAACTTGTACTTCACACAAAGATCAGCTAGTCATGCAATAAAATATGTATCTGTTATACAGCACTTCCACTTCAACTGTTTTATCGTTATCTTTATGGCATGGCACAAATCTTTTTATTGTACATTAAAACACACTACATTCTTAGTCTTTCTATGCACTTGACAGCACACACTAATTACATAGCTCAAGAACATTGAGGTGAGACCTCAGCCATATTGAAATTAATGGTGTTTTGCTATTGATTTCAACAAGTTGAGGATTTCATCCTGAATATCTGTGAAATATGTGTGTGGTCATTGTAATCCTTGAATTGTATCACTTGCAAATTAAATCAGATGCTTAAACTGGAATATTCAGTGAAGAAAGGAGTATGTTATGTCAGTAACACCCAAATGGCTTTATGTCTCTGGTTTTGCGTTAGTTTTGGTTAGCTACAGAAATTCTTAAATGCCAACACTGCTACTAGAGCTTCTGAAATTGTTTTCCCTCCAGCATTGGAGAGTTTGAAGGAAAAGGTTAAGTAATGTGAATGGTACAGAGAAACATAGAATGCCAAAGCTAGTTCCAAATGTCTGCGTATTTCAGAGTATATACTGCAAGCACAGCTTCCTCATGGCCCTGTGTGCCCGCTTTCCCCCCGACTTTTTGATCTTTAAATATCCTTTCCACATTCAGGGCARAGAATGTCATCCCTTTCTGTGAGGAAGCCACGTCCTACTAATGAGAGAGAACACTTCTTGCAGTTAAAGCAGTCATTATGCCACTGTCGTTCTTCGAAAGAGATATACTTGGTTCCTCCGAGCCCTGTTTGAAAATCAAAAGCGTTCGGTTATGGGAAAATAATAGAGCATAAGCCATCAAGTGATGCTGTTTCAGAATGCTTCTTACAGATTGCTATGGAGACCTGACATTCAGTAATGAAAAAAACCCACAATTTTGACAAATCTATTTTCTGCCATGCTCAGTTTGCTACCCTTATTCCATGTGAGTGGTACCTTCATCCTCAGGTAGCCGTGTTGCTTTCAGCTGAGTCAGTGAACTAGACTGTTAACCACTAGTGATAGAAGGTGGCAGAAATGAACCCTCAAGTTCAGCCTCAGCTGAGAGAGTGAGATGGGAGTACAATATACAACAGAAAAAGGCAGAAGCTTTGGTGTTTATTTACAGGAATGTTTATGATGTTTAAGTTAATATTGTCTTGTAGAAATTGATTTAAAAGAAGTCTTACAGGTTGGACAATGACTGAGTCATAGCTTTCAGAGAGGTGTCTCAAGGAAAGGAGGTGGTTACTAAACTGCGAAAATGTTCAAGAAAAGTTGAAGGTAGGGAGGTTGGTATCATAAGTGGTATGGAAGCTGTACTGAGAAGAGAGAAAGAAGCAAACGTCTCTGTTTCGGTAGGAGTTATCTGTTGCTTAACCTTGATAATGTGTCATTTGAATATGATATATTGGGATGACTAGTTGGAAATTAGTGAAGAGATTTACAGTTGGGCATATCCTTTAATGAGGGTATTTCTGTTTGTTTTAGTAGCAACATTTTGAAAAATCACGTGTTAAAGGGCTGTGCTATTCAGAAGAGAAGCACGTCTTGCACATGAACAGAAGAACAATACCCACAGTGAAAGGTATCGTAAGTACTAAGTATCACAGATTCCTGAATTGAATGGTTTATTAATTCTCTCAAGCTATTTGGAATGAGTTATTGTACCATTTTGAACATTAGAAGCAGTTTATTAAAAAAAAAAGGCATTTTTAAAAAACCGCTGGTCATGAGAGACCTACCACTGATTGGATTTGTGCATCCAGCACACTTTTTGGCGTAGAGATTGCAGAAGCAGCTCAGGCAATATGCAAACTCGTCCCTGGAGGTAAAGCGTTGTCCAGACAACTGCTTCTTGCATCCAGTACAAACAAAGCACTCCTTATGCCATGGCTGCTCCCGATAAGTAACACCGCCTGTAGTGATAGCCTGTTTTATGGAAAGTAAGACAGAAAGTGGTTTTTCTTGAGGGCATGATTTTTTTTGTCTGATTTGGTGGGGAGGAAGGATGATAAGGTTTTTGCAGGTGGGAGGTGTAGAGGGGGAAAGAAAGTTTAATAGCAAAACCATCATTTTTGGCAGGACTGACCTCAAGAAAATGTGATTCATTATTATTTCCCAATTTATACAAAGATGCCCCATACTAAAAGTGTTTTATTCCTTATATGGTGTATAATCTCATTCTGAACTGTTCTTTCTGTTTCTAAAACCAGCCTTCTTTGTAGGTCATTTTTCTTAAGCATGTCCTAGAAATCTTTCTCACCTCTGTTTCTTCACCTGTTACATTCTTGGTGGTCAAAGAATTACTTTGTGTGGTTCAGCTTTCCTGTTACTTTCCTTATCAAAGACTGTTTTATTTCAAACTTCAGCTGAAATCTTTGTTTTCTGAATTCAAACTGAGGTTTTGCTCTTATGTCAAAACAGCCCCCTCTAGTATTAGACAAACTCAACTTCATTGTACCTTTGAATATTCCCAAGAAAATGGTAAAATCATTCAGTTTATTTTTTCGTTCTTCACTAAAGGGAAATTAAAGGGAAATTCCCTGAGAGATCAGGCTAGAGTGCTATCATGCTGCTTACCATCTGTGTCTTCCCCTTTGCCTCTTTCCAAGGTATTTTTTGAGCCTATTCTCAACTTCAAAAAAATTTCTGGATGGATGGGAGATAGCGAGTGTCATTTGGTCTATTTCAAATTAAAGGCTGGAAGAACTGAGCTTTTGCCTGTTCTGTTTTGCCAGCAGAGCAGCAAAGAGGCTGTAGCTTCTGGTCAATTTAGCATGTTTAACTAGACTGCAGCTTTGCTGAACTAGAAGGCCATACAAGAGCAGATAATAAATGTGGAAGAAAGTTTGGGTAGTGTAGTGGCTTGAAGTATGCTGGGGAAAAATGGAAACAAGGAGGGAACAGTGGGAAGGGGAATTTACTATGAATGTAGCTATAGTTTTGAAAGTCTTCGTCCCTGGATATATCCATAGCAAATGCAAATTGAGGTGTGTTAGTTCCATAAGTAATGAAGCAATTCTCTCTCTCTCTCTCTCTCTCTTTTTGTTTTTAGGAAAAGAATTCTAGAATTCTTAGCTGTTGCTGTGTATAGATTTTAGAAAATAGACGTAAAAGATATTGAGCCTAAATAATCCTACTTCTGAGCATGTTGAGTTTTCCAGCTTTTATTTCAGCAAAGGCATTTACTCTGTAAAGTATATCTCTCTGTCTTGAACTTAATTAGAATATTAAAAAAAAGGACAACTGCCGTCCAGTTGAAGTCTTTGGGATATATGATTGATTTCAGTGGGAATGAAGTTACTCCAATGTAGAGGGTTTTTTTAATGTTTTCTCTGTATGATTTCTAAACAAATGGATCTTTAACCTTGAGTAAGAGGATTCTCATTACAGTAACTGCTGTGCCTGCTAGTCTTTTGCAGGCTATCATACTTAGATTTTGCAAACTATCATACAGTAGAAAAAAGATATTCTACCAACTTGGATTTCAAATGTGATGGGGCTCAATCTCTGAGACTTTAGGTAAACAACATAGAAGCACTACCTTCTTGCACTGGACGCACTGCATGGCAAACTGCTTTTCATAGCAGGGTACACAAAAGTTTTGATTGTCTTTAGGGATGAAACTCTTTGTCCCAATTGGCTGTTGACAACGGTAGCAGATAAAGCAGGTCTCGTGCCAGCTGTTGCCCTTGTATTCCATCTTCCGAGTACCTGTAATACAACCAGAGCATAAAATGAAGTTCTTTTAGCTGAGACCTATGCATTTTGTGACTCTTATGTTGAGTCGGTTGTCGGTCAATAAGCAGTACAGTGATGAGATGCAGGTTATTTCAGGTTCCCACAGGCTTGAATGGTATTCAGGCCTGAACCAGCGTAGTTGATACTGGCCGGAAAGAAAAGCAAACAAATTATGTTTACAGTTCCGTGTTATTTTCAACAACCATTAGCAAAAAGCACGCTGTCAAATGCTTAGAAGAGGACTGACAAACCTATCAGGTGTTGACTAACGATGAAGAGCTGTATTACCTCCTTTTATGCCACGTCTTCCTCCCGCTACCCCTTACCATAGGGTAAAGTTTTACCACTTCTCCTTTCTCAAGTGTTAATTCCTCTTTCTTTACTAGTAGCATGTTTTTCTCCCCTCCCCCCCACAAACACCTTTTTTCTTTTTTTTTGTCACATTAAATTGTGCCCTGAGGCACAATTCAGGAGTACTTCTTAAAGGATTGACATGCAACTGTGTAGTATGTTGTTAATTATCCGTCTGTATTGTACTTACATGCCTCGATATTTCTGATCCATTTTATTAATGGCTTTTAAGAAGGTTATTTTGTGTGTTAGTAATTCTTGTATCATACCAAGGAGCAAATGAATAGAAGGAATAACATCCTGGGGAAAGGAGTTGTGGAGTTTTATTTTCATATTTTTGACAGGCTTTATTTGGGGTTGTGTTATCATTGAAACATAAAGTAGGGAGAGATCTGTTATTATCTGCTGTATTGAAGTCAGTGATAGTTCAGTTTGCAAAAGGACTGAAAGATCAAGCTCATAATTAATTACCTTAGTATCTCATATGGTTATTATGATAATGTTTTATTAAATCTCAATTTACATTTTGTGGAGCAAAGCAAAGCGCAAGTACAGCATTAACAGTTTCAGCAATAGGTGTCCAACCACTTACTGTTTCTTTCAAAAAGAATTATGTTTCAGTTGATGACCATAGTGCTCCATTTTAGCTCCTGTGCTAACATGAGGTACAATGTAAGTAGAAAATGCATGCTGGATGTTTTGTTTTCTGAAAGTGATGACATCAAGGAAGCAAGAACTATTTCAGTTTATAAGAAAAGGGATTCTGTGGGTCTCTGAATCTAGCCTCCATTTCTACTTATCAGTCTCTAACTTGCATAACAGATGTACAGATCCGTTGTGTAAATAAGCTTACTGATCATGAGGGTGAATTTGATGGATTATTTTGAAACAAAAAATCTTCTAGTTTTAAAACTAGCACTGGCTAGTCTCAAGCCTGTCAGTTGTTAATGCTGTTTCTGTAGAAACAGGTGCACACAGAATAATAGAAGGAGATGTTTATATTGAATCATGAGTGGATAGGGCCATCTGCTTTTAAATTTCTCTGTTGTTTATATTTATACATTGTATATTATCACCAGGCTTTTTTTTTAAAAAAAAAAAAAAAAGTCTGGTGCACAAACAGAATTGTGTTTTTAGGCTTTTATCTAAGATGACCAATAATGTAAAAAGCAGCCCTAGAAATGTTCTACTGGAATAAGTAACCAATAATTATGTAGCATGTATATGGACTCTTCAGGTTGCCTTTTAATGCTTTATTTCTGGACCAATATTCCATCCCCTTTAAACTCTCAAATCATCATAGAAAGCATGTATTGTCATTAGCAAAACAGATTTTAACAATCTATTACTATAACTTCACGTTTCAGACATCTAGTATCTTTCATACATTACCTGAAAGAGAAAAATAGATCTTTTCCTGTTTCTTTGGATCTTTGTGTTTAAGACGACTTTAGAGGTACTTTGACTAGCTTTCCATTTTTATTTAAGAAGCTAAACTTAGAGTATTTACATAAAAAGCTAAATTGGGAGTTAAGTAAACTGCTAAATTTAGAAGCTTCCTTTGTTGCTCAAACAGTGGATGTCAGAATAGAAAGCTAGAATTGGATGGAATATATCAATTTTAGTTGCCCAGCCTTCAGAAGTCTTGTATTAAATACTTCTATAGAAAAATATAAATACTTGTTAATAAAAATGCAAAATGAAATAAGCACTAGGTTTCAAGACTTGTGTTAATCTATTTCATGTGCATCAGATTTTAAACAAGATTCATTATGAAAAATAAGTGACCTGGTCATAGGAATAACTTTGATATGTTTACAAAGCTCACTGTGACTTGAGAGCGAGCAAATCAAGGAAAGACATTTGTTACAGCTGTTGCTGACCTTGGGCTTGATACTTAACCTAATCTTTTCTCAGTCTGAAAAGCAAATATTCTAACCTGGCATAATAGTCTTCTTACACTCGTTACATTTGGAGGAGTATTCATTGGAGTAGCAATCAGTACAAAGTAGATGGTCCTCTTTTGCAGCAAAGGGCTTGTCCACCAATGAATTCTTGCACTGGAAGCAGTGGAAACATGTTTCATGCCAGTGCCGGTCCTTGTAAGACAGATCCTGTAGAATCCAAAACCACAAAGTAAACAGAGTGAATAGTTTGTACAACTGGAAGCTCAGCGAATGTAAATATGTCCAAATCTGAATCACAGCCAGGAGTTAAGGCTCATTTGCACAGCTCAAGAAAACAAAATGTTCTGATGAGGATGAACTCATTTTGATATGATTACCAGAAATGGCTAATGACAACTTTTGTCCCTCTTTCAGTAGGCTTTTAACAAATGTAATTCAAGATAGCCTTCACTTTTTGTATGCCTCAAAGGAGTAACTAATTTTGTTTAGGTATTTCCTTTGAGGAAAAAGTCCTGGTTTTGAGTTAGATTAGGACTTGTTAATCTTATAGATATAATTGACTGCCCCCCTTTGCCCTAGCTATTGCTGATTTTAGGTCATTTCATAGCTGTGCATTGCTGGGCAAAAATCGTTTCCCAAATTAATTTCTGGCCTTTATTTGGTTCAGCAGATTTATACTAAGTCTAGAATTGGCCTGATCTCTCTTCCTTTTCTGTACAGGAACTATTTTTTTTCCAAGTTTTATTTTTGTTTTACCTGTGTTTTAAGTATGAGTCAGACTCCTTGCTACTGCTGCATACAGATTCTTTGCTGTGAACGAACACACTGAAAAATGAGACATCACGTTGCATCTGCAGCTATTGATTCAGAATACTCTGTCCATGGGATTAGCATTGGCATCTCAGTTTTTAARATGTACCTGAGTTTTCTCCACAGGTATTTTTATTATTTTTTAAAAAGGCCCTTCTAATATTGTAACCTAAAGGAATGGACTCTGCCTTTTAAACTGTAACAGTTTTCTTGGTACTTCAGACAAAACAGAGCTCAGATCATTGAGAGAAAGGATGGGATAATAGACTTATCTGTTGATATCTCCCCCTAAATATGTAGGCTGTCAGTCTGAGATGTGGGTGTGGGGGTTGATATTGTCATAAATGGGAAGTATAAAAATTGAGCAGAAATAATTGCTCAGGTTCTATCTCAAGATCTACTGTAACTTAAACACAAGCACTGAATTACTTTGATTAACTGAAGGGAAAGAATGAGCTGTAGGATGTCAGAATTTTTTTAATCATATGTAAAGTAAGACATAAGCAATGTATACTGTTCAAACTTATTCTTGCCTAATCTACTGTATGGCAGTTGAGCCACAGATAACTTCAATTTTGCGGTCTTAGCCCAAAGCAAGCAAAAGATTTTGCGGATTTAGGTTAACCTGAAATAAGAAGAGGTTTCGTCTGCTGGAGCCTTGCTCTCATGAGTAGCTAACAGGAAAAACGGAAATAATTTTGCATAGCTCACTTGATAACTATAGTAATTTCAATGAGAATTTGAGCTTGTAATAAAGGATTCTTTTGTGAATATCTGCTCCACTCRCCTCTATTTTTTCAGTCATTGTGAGTTAGCATTGATGCCCCTTATGTCTTTCATCTCTGAGGTTGTGCTCTGAGACAGAAGTTTGGAAGTTACTTACATTCTTTTTTCTTTAAAGGAAGTTGAATATCCTAATTCTGATCTCAGGAATAATATTTTCAATGTAAAAATGCAATGTACAGCGAACTCAGAGTTTTCTAAAATGTGAAATTTGTCTGCTAGAAAATGGAATGACAACAGATTTGTTTTTCTTTCTCTTGTGAAACAAAAGGTATTCATTTTTTTGCTGCCTTTCTCCTCTTTCTGCGATATTCTGCAAGGTATGTTTTTTCTTTACCTCCACAATTGATATGCTGATTTTTGCTTTGTCTTGTTTTATCAATAAAAATAAATCTCTCAAAATGGTGTATTTATTTTTTTTTAAGAAGAGGAATAATAAAGACAACAATTAGGGATAGGTCTTAATAAAGAAGAGTCAGACTTATGATAGCAACTTCTGTAGACCTTAGCTGAGTAAGTTAAAATAGCAGATATTTTGTTATGGCCATTATCCTACATATGTACTTGCACTAGCATCTTGTATTTTAGTGCATATAATAGCAGTGAAAATCATTCTTTTTCCTACACAAGATACAGGCTTATTTAAGCAATCTTTAGATAGTTTGGTTGGTAACAGCAGACACTGCCATTGAATATAGAGGTTCACTTAGATATCTAGTTTCAACATACCTGCAGCAGAATATTAGGCAGTGGAAATGATTATTGTTTTCTCTCTCTGGGTCTGTCGCATCTAAGGATATGACAAGGAAGTTTAAGGTATGGATGAAGCAGTTTCTGAACCATCATTGTTCATATGTCAACGTAATAAAGTCACTGGAAATCAGGTTTTGTTTGCTTCAATATGTTGTATATCTGCTGAAACCTTTGGCTTGTACATTAGTTATAGATATATTAATTTAGAAAAGATTCTATGCTAGAGAAGTTGCATGTGCAAGGATGATTTCCAGCTTCTTTGACTTCTAGGCTTGTCAGCACTTATGCCAAAAGAACATCGGGTCTACTGTAGGCCTGTAAGCTCTAGGTTATGCTAGCTGCCTGTATCCCAGATAAATCTGTTCCAGCCAGCAGAACAGGATACAAATGATATAAAATTAATTTCTGTTCCTGTTTATTGCAGAGATTTCCAGGAAGAACGAATATGGAAAATTGCTATTGTGGATCCAAAGCTGGAGTATATCCTTAAAATATTGATGAGTATAACCTCATAGCTGCTTTATAATTCTCTGATGCATACCTTAACTGTAGTTCTGATGCAGCCTCTTATGTTGCCTACATCTGCAGAATGACTTTTTTTCTTTTTTTTTTTTTTTTTTTTTTTTTTTTTTTTTTTTTTTTTTTGCAATCTATCTATGCACCTATCTATCAAAAGTGACAGTCGCATGCTCTTGTATGAAACGTGCATACGCTTTCCAGGTAAGAGGTTTACATATGCAGAGATGCTCATGGATATGGATCTGTCCTGTATGAGCATTTTGGAGCTGAAGTGCAGAGAGTTCCAGCCCAGTTTCAGATGTGTTACTAACAAAAGTAAAAGGGAAAGAGGGCAGTGCCTGCCTCTGCAGAGCTGTGATAAAGCCTGCAGCAGAATTTGCAGGGAGAAGTACAAAAGGACTGTAAGAGTGTGGTATAAGCAAAACTTAGAGGAGATCCTATATTTTCTAAAACTTTTTAGTCACCCTTGTGCAATTTGTTTGAAACTTATGATTTTGAAAAGCAGCTTCCCTTGCCTTTTAAACACTTAATTTTACTTTTGCTTACTTACATAATGACATCCTCCAAGAAAATGTTGTCAGGTTGGCCACTTTCAGCATTAGTGAAATCATGATTTGTTTTATAGTTTTCCATAGTTCTGTGTAGCTTTGATTCAGTATGGTTTGTTGGCCTCTAGGGTGGGACAACCTGTGACTTCTGTTTTTTAACTGCAAAAGCCACAAGACTGCAGTTACTAGGTAACTGGGTTAGGCATAAACTCCTTATCTCCTGCAATGGTACTGCATACTACTCCAGCTTTACATATCTAAGATATAAACTTAAGTCATTATGTATTATTACCCTTTCCCTTGAACTGACTCTCAATGGGGACCCAAGAGGAAAAAGGAGATTAGAAAGGTAATTACCAGAAGAGTAACTGTATATGTTTTGTTCATGAACGAGAAGTACATCAGGCTTTTTTTGCTTACCACAATGCTTCTATTCAGAAGGTTGAGCACAGGAAAAGGAGTACAACAACAAAAAAACTGTATAGATTTTAGGCATGCAGCCTCTAGAAGAACACTTAATATATTAGACTGGTACTTCCCTATCAAGAAGAGTTTAGAAAAGGCAAAATTAAGTGACATGGTATTGAACTCAGTATTTCAGTGATCCGAAAAGAGATGAAAGTACTTGTCTTTTTGTCCTGCTATTTCACAACTAGTCTGATACTCAATAATGAACAGAAAAAGTGTTGCAACTCAGCACAGGATTTAAAAATTAAAGACAAATCATTTCTCCCTTTCCTGCTCTACATTACTAGAGGCTTTATCCCTTGTTTAGTTTATATGTAGGACTGACCTTTTTGATTCATTTTTGGGCTACATATTGACACAGTAGCTTTATATCACAATCCACTTTTAATTTCATTCTCAGATTTCACAGGGAGAGTTTTCTCCTCCTCCTCCTTGCCAACACCAGCTTGTAGCCTGCAGTAAATGCTGGATTATTGCAGGTATTTCCTGTATTTGTGATGGTTTATGTGCCAAAGAGCCTGCAAAGAAACTGCTCAAAAAGCCAAAATCAACTAAAAGTCACATTTAAGCACTTAAGCAAATGAGAACATAATGGATGGATTTCCAGAAAGAATGCTCCTTCTTTCAGGCAGCTAGAGGTGCGAAACAGTAAGTGTAGTGAGCATTCACGAGAGACATAGGCTATGAAATGCCAACCAATTATTTTAAGAATAAATTTCCATTAGGACCTCTGGACATATGGCTAATGTGTAATAGCTGTAAAAGAAATGACATAGTGGTTTTCTCCTCTCTGCTAGTGCCTCTTACCACTCAGTATATGAGGTTTTCAATCTGCCTGTGAAAGTTTCATAAACATCAGCTAGAACTATTTATAGTTAACAAAATGGCCTAAATTCAAAGGTATAATTAACACTAAGTTGTCATTCATTTAATTCTTTTGTAAAAGAATGGCATTTAAAATGAAGAACAAATCAGTTATTTCTTAGTTACATTCCCAATTAACCATAAATTACCATTTAAAAATTGAAAGATAGTGAAACAAATTTTCCCCTGCTTTGAATTCAAAGAAAGCTTGTCTTCAGACTCATGTCTTACGACCTTTCTGTGCTATGGTTGCTGCGTGGGGTAAAAGTCTGGCACCAGTTTGACTCTGTTAGAGCCAATGCTATCAAAGTTTGACTATTACCAGTGCTGAGCAGGCTTAAGTTTAACTCAGATGAGATGATGCTGTGCAGCAGTGCTGATAAACACACCAAGAAAAACACTATGCTAATGTCAGAGATGGAGAGCTGGCTCTTCTCTAATCAGCAACTATTTTACTTTGATATAACTCTACCAGCTGTAGAAGGGTTGCTCTTATTTTTATCACTAGGAATCTTCTGGGTTTTTTTTTTTTGTTTTGTTTTGTTTTTTCCTTTGTGATTATTGTCACCCAGACAAGTAAGCACTTAAGACGTTATCAAAGCTAATTCTTCGCTCACAATTAAGGTAGTACTTTTTTCCTACTCGTACAGATAAGAATAAAGAATCCAGAGCTCTAAATCTTAATCCTGCTCTGTAGGCTCTTGTTTTACAAGTTCTAAAAAGCAGTTGTAGACTAACTATATGGCCGTTCCTCAAAAAGAAAATTCTCTGCGGGGTGAAATTAGGAGCATCTCAACTGCAGCTGGCTTCCCAGTTCACCTCTCCCCAGTGTGGAAAAACAGTGGTGGCCTAGAAAGGACTCCCAAGGGAGAATATGGTGTGAGAGTTAAATGGAGTCTTTGGGGCTCTGTTGCGAATGTGAGGGTGGGTCTTCCGGAAAATAGAGAGGCCTGAATGCTACACTTTATGGTATCACTGTCATGCCATTAAATTTTAGTTCTGAATTTTACAGCTATATAAAGACTATGTTAGAGCATGCTAAATATGAAGCCCACTCCTTGTACATACTGTAAACGTACCAGTTTCATTCAAGGTACATTTTGACTTCTTTTTTCAGGGGAAGATTCAAATATTTTCAGACTTGTGCAGTACATACATCCAACGCATAATAAGATATATAAAAAAAATTATATGTGTATATGCATATGTGTATATAGATAAGTATATATACATAATATATGTGTGTGTGTGTGTATATATATATGTAATGAGAAGCAGAAACATGATTTTTTATGACTTTGTGTTTCATGATTGAATTATCCTCAGTCATATTGTATGCAAGCTTTAACTAACTTTTGTTGTGGTTGAGGCATTTATAAGGTTTCTCAGATGTGTTCTGGTGTCAACTACTGTAACTGAAAAACTACTGTAGTTTTTCTCTCAGTGGGAACATTAACAGGATCTCTTTTTTCTACCTAACTATGTGTTTATGATTTTTTTTCACCTCAGAAAATTTATCAGAACTTAATAAGTTTGGAACTTTTATCCACCTATCAAAATTTGGTTAAAATTAGTCAACAAGATCAAAAACTACAGGGTAAAGGATGGACAGGCATAAACAGTCACAGAAACAAAAAACAATGCATTTATTTTTAATACACTTTTCAACTATTTAAGAAATCTTTATTCACTATCTTGTAGTTGTGTTCTTCAGATGTAGTTTTGGTTCTTTACACTTATAAAATATGGTTATATTAGAAGCAATTAGTTTTTTTCTACTTCTGTCTGCTATTAGAGTGTGTTTTGTTTAAAAACTCTGAAGACAAGTTATATTGGATAACACCCACACGCCCTAAATCCATAAATCTGGGTTGAAAAGTTCAGCCTGATTAATTCCTGAATACTTTGTCTGAGGTTTGTTGAAGCCAGTCCAAGTTTTGAAATTCTTGGATGTCAACACATAGAAATATCTTCTCAGGGGATTAGAAAAAAGACCCTAAAACAAAGTATGTTCTAGAATGGAGCAGAAATGTTTTGCTTGTTCATGTCAGTCCGGCTCTATTTTATGAGCTGTAGAAAAGCTGGCACTGTTATACCCTTATACAGATTATTGCCCGTTCACATCATGATGGTGAAACATCCACCTTTCTAGGCTTCTGAAAGAGGCTTTTCTACTGATTCTCCAGTAGGATGAGATGGATTGATTTGGAAGACATAAGAATTGGATTTTTCCCAATCCAAATTACAACTCTGATTTTATAAGCTAATAGCAGGCTGGTAGTACCAGTAATAGGGACTACCTGTTGTTTCTCAAGCTACAGCTCGACAGTATAGGAAATTAAATGTCAGTTCTTGCACCAGTCAAAAATCCCACAGCCGCCTGATGGCAATTGCTATTCTAGTGAAAAGTCACTCTGCCAGCAAAACCCGTGGCCAACTTTGAACAGGTCAGACTTTTACATGCTGGATGAGGTCTGTCTGTGGCAGTCCAACAAATGCTATACTGCATCAATCAAATATCATCTGTCTTTATTCAGACAGCATAAAACTGGCATGCACTCCAGGTGTTCTGGCTAACTTAAAGGAAATGCAGGTGGTTATACCCTGTTTGGGTCAGGTAGGTGTTTCCAGGTGCAGCAGTGCATAGTACAAGCAAGCAGGGCCTTTGGTCTGCCTCATRCACTATCCTTTGCAATCTTTAGTTAGGCTCTGGTATCATCAGTCTGCATTTAAGATGCTAATTATTCTAAAAGCGTTCTAACTGGCCAGTTACTCAGGTCAGTGTTAGCCAGATTTCTGTTGTTCATGATTTGGCAGCTTTTCTGAGCACATACAGGAATCTCAAAAGAAAGTATTATACATATGAAGTACAAAAATTGGTAGGATTCTGAGATGGTCTTTATAAGCCCACATATAGCTCATTAGGACTGGGTTGGATTCAGCACAGTTCTGATATCACAGGTCTTGTTTCTTGATGATACTTGAATTATGGTCACTGTAAATCCTGCAGTGGCTTAGCCCCCTCTGGTCCAAAGGGGGACAAAACTGACTTCTGCCACCTTTCCAGGTACAAGCTGGCCCCAAGGACAGTTTGATCATCCTAATGAGTTGTTGATGCTTTCTAACATCAGATTCTTATGGCTTGCTGAAAGAGAGGAATGCTTTTAGCAGCTCCTCTACTAACATGCTCAGTAAGTTAGAGAAGTGGGGAAAAGCAGATATAGGGGTCCAGAAAGCATGTTCTCCCCACAAGAGAAATCCCTAGATAGCTATTAAGAACTCATGGATCCTTCCAGCTGATAGCACCCTGTCTCAGACACCTGTAAGGGCTCCAGCATAATGACAATGTTCATCTTTAATGATACATTAAAATGTTACCTGTGAACAAAATTCACTAAATAATCCCTAAATTAACTTTGGGGAAAACAGAAGCATCATCTATGTTTGTAATATCACAAGTTGCATTTTATACCTGAAAACCTTTTTCATGCTTCAGATTTTTTCTGTTGCTGTTGCAGAGCATCTGTTCTACTCTCTTGACTGCAGTTAAGAGGCAACTGTTGACATCTAAAGTTAGGTGAGATGAATCCCATACATCATGCCCTCTAGCCAAAGGTCCTGATAACTCATGACACTCTTCCCTGTGTCTTAGCTTACAGTCTTAGCTGTATGCGAAGCAGGCAGACCAAATTAACAAACATTTGAAAATTTGTTCCTCAGCTGCTTCCTGAGAGGTGCTAAGTACCATCTGTTCCCATTGGTTCCCCAAAAGTGTCTAGCATTTAGAGGATCAAATCATTCCTTCATCCTGTTAGTGAATAAGATGTTAGAGGATAAGCACTTTCCACATAGAGGCCTTCCTGTTTGTGCCCTGGAGTATGAAGACAGGTGCTCAGAGCTAAGGGATGGTGTACTCAGACTACTCTGTCAAGATTTCTGTAACAAGACATAAATCCAGCATACCTTGCAATCAGCACCTATGGGTTTTTTACATTCCTCGCAGGTGTTGGAGTAAAGGCTTTCATAACATTTCACGCAGTAGGGACTGTCCTCTCTCAGGATGTATTTCTTACCAAACAAGGACTCTTTGCAGTACTGACAGTCAAAGCGTTCAGTCATAGTGGTGTTTGGAGTCCGGCTATCCTGCTGCAAAGACAAAAGCAGTTTCAATTCCAGCTTGTCACATAGTACTTCCATTTCAATTCAACTTTCAGTCAGATAAATCAGCACAACAGGAAAAAACTGGGCTATAAACTTTGCAGTGCTGGATGAAGATGGTAACCCATCTACTTTAGCCATCATTGACCTATCTTTTACAAGAGCCAGTACTGGAGACCAAAGAGTAAATGAATAAAACCTGATTGTGAGGAATTTGCATTGGATGCATAAGGAGTATAAATTTTAATCTACAGCCCCCAAAGTGAGGAACTACCTCTGTAGCTAACAGAGCAAGCCAGGCACCTTCAGGTGAGGAGCCAGCATGCCTCAGGAAGGAGCAACATTTCTCCCGTAAGGAGAGATGAAGGTTTGCATTGCTGGTAGGCTTTAACTATATACAGGTAATCAGGCACCACTGGGTGTACTGGACACAGATGAGAACCAGCTACCCTGGTGCAGGTGAATTTCAAATAATGTTTATGGAAAGGGAAAAGCAACTAGAAGAAAAAACAGCAAAAGATGTATCCACTTCTCTGAAACAGGGACACTTGCTATTTGCTCCCTTTGTGTTCTGAATCTCCAGGGTTTTCTGGGCGCACACACAAGCAACAATGATACAAATACCTTTGATTACTTGCCTGAATGTTTATTATTGCCTGAGACAATTTATTTTGTGTCTGGGTTTCAGCAGAGACATCAGTATTTTTCTTTTCTAAGGCTTGCAGTGTGTGTTACACCGCAATCTGCTCAGCAACTATAGCAGGAGCAGGGCATAGCTGCCTCCTGATGAAGTGGCATTTCCCAGATGGAGTGTGCTCTACCTGCATTCCATGATCTTTACTGCTTGCCTGGCCTGATCTCTGCTTTAAGCCAGATTTGATCTATAAAACCTTAAATACTTTGAGTACTAATGGTTTAAGTGGCTACCTCTGTCTTTCACACCCATATGACATTTACAGCAGCTGCAGTCTTTCTGCCAACTTCAGCCCTCTGTTTGAAACAAAAAGTGGTTACTTGCTTAGTGTTCTTGGCAAAGGTTCCTTGATTCTGGAGTTTGTCCTCTTGCTTTGGCTGCAGGAGTTGCCCTCAGGGCATTCTGAAATTCTCAGTTCCTTTCCGAGGTTTCAATTTCTGTTATTTTCTTGTATTCCCAGTAGCTGGAGTTTGGTTAAGGTTTTAGGGCACTCTGAAGGGGAAGAGTTTGCACTGCTAGCCTATGTACCATATYTATACTTCCCATGAGAGAGCTAGAGAGAACTTACTTTCCTTCAAGGAGGTAGAATGTAGGCAGACCAGTATAAACTGGTTTTTGTATGCATGACTGGAGCAGAGAGGACTGATAACGTTGTCGAAATAGTCATTATGCAGGACAGAAATCTGTAGCTTTTTCTCAGGCCTTATTAGACCCTTTTTTTTTTTTCAAACAATAGGATTTGGTTGCACAGTCAATTTCAAGTATTACAAAGATGAAGTGTGAGTAGAGGCTGTTAACAAACTTGCACCTTTCACCTTTCTTCAAAACTGTTTTTTCCAACCCTTATTTAGAAGTAGACATGTGATACCAAGGAGTGAAAAATTTCTCTGTGACTGAGATGTGTAAACCCCCAAAACATAAAGTGTGATTCCTTTGAAGGTTTGTATCATTTCTGTCCATCATTAAAAGGCAGTTAAATGCAAAATATAGAAGTGGTTTGTGATTGAAAGCAAGGACTCTTCCTGCAGAACTGGGTGCCCTAGTGCCTTTGTTACAGGGGGCTTCTTCTCAAGTGTCGTTATTTTTTTTGTATTTTCTTCATAGGAGCAGAGGCAAGCATTACTTAACAGTCACTGCCACTATTTTATAAAATACAATGACACTTGTCCCCATGTCCTGAAAGGGGTCTGATTTTGTTAAATGTTCTCTAAGACTGTCACACTGGATTGAGCTCCTTTTATAGCAAGGAGAGACAGACCTCATTTCTATGTCCCATTCAGATGTAGGGGGAAGCTCTGCTCTGTGAAGACACTAAGGGGGCAATTCTGGACAGGGTTAGAAGCACAGCTCCAGTAATCTGGGAAATTAAAAGATGAGAAGGAAAATTTTTCCCTGATCTACATTTTAAAGTTAGTTACCTAAACTTTCACTGGATTTGGCACCAATTTCATACCAATATTTCTTAAAGTTAGAGATTCAAGTCTATGTGATTTCATTCAGAAAGTTAGAATCCAGAGTGAAGTATCCTCAAATTCCAGGCAGTTCAAATCTGAGTGTGGGATTCAGTCTCACTATCCACTAATGATATTTTCATGTTATTTAATCTTTTCTTTCTTCTTCAAAGGGAAGAAATTAAATGTAAAATAATCACAGGTCTTCCTAGTGAAGAATTAGGAGGAATGTCAAATGAATCACTTCACTGTTGTCTTTAAAAAAAAAAAAAAAAGGAAAATCATAGTGAGCAGCGTTGGTTTTGCCTACTACTTAGTGAGTGTGGTCCTTTACATTACTAGTCACTTGGTTCATGATATATGCAAAAACCATGCTTAGGTTTAGTACAGGTTTTATGCGTTGCTTTGAGCTTAAAAGCCCCAAAGATTTTCGTAGTTATGAATTGACACAAAACACAATGCAGCCTCCTTGACATTAATCTATTTCTTTCTTTTCTGTTTGATATTTGTTGACTGTAAGCTTTGTGGAGCCAGAGACTCACCCTGCTTACACCTTTGTGGTACAACAAGGTCTTTAGATTTCATCACAGTGGTCATTTTATATGTATGCTGGTTCAGACTGCTCCTAGCATTATCATAAGAAATTGCTTTCTGCCACAGAGTCTCCCTCCTACAACATTAGACATCTCAAAGAAAACATCTTTCCATTTCATACCCAGAAGAGAAGTTAAAGCTTATTCCAAATGTTAGCACTACCCAGATGGTGTCTTTCAGGAAGTAAGAACTGTTACAAAAATTACTGAAAAATAAGTAGTAGCCTAACTTTAAAWTTATGCTTATTTTCCTCTTCTTTCCCTCTCCTCTCAAACAGACTCATTTTACTAGAAGTAATTACTGAAGTTATCATACTACCTCATATATATTAGGACTGATAATGGCTTTAAGAAAACATCTAGTGTTCCCCCATCCCATTCCAGTATTGACTATGGAAGAAGGGACTGTCTGCCCTAATCTTGTCTGCTTTTTCCAGCTACGTTTTCAAACCTAGTAAGGGATGTTCTGTGCATCTCTTAATTTCAATACCCCTTTTAGGGAGTTGATGAACACTGAAAAGTAAAGACTCACTCACACCCACAGACACACTTGAGAGAGAAAAGAAAAAGCAAGGAGAAATTGTCTACGAAAGGTAGGAATCAAATTTTATTTAGCAAAAGGAAGCTCCTATGTCTTATTCTAATGGTACATGGAAATACAGAATTAAACCCCTGTAGAAGGGATTTGGTATTGAACTCAGTGGGGGTAGGGCTTTACCTATGTCCTGAGAGCAGGATATTCTGCTAGACACCTGCACAGGAAATAAAAGTTCTTTGGAGAGCCCCAGCTTCCCCCAACATATACACACACATCTCCCGTGTGACTTTTTTTCCAAAATAACTGTGCACATGGAGAATTCTTCTATCTGTTTATTTTACTTCCCCGAGAAAGGAAGATGTTTGTCTGGCAACTCTAGTGACATAAGCCATGCAGGTCTAGAGCATTTGGAAACAATTTATGCTTATGTTCCAAAGGCTAAAATACAGATTTATGATGTCCTTTGCAACTGTGAGCTAGCAGATCAAACTATGCTCCTCTTTCTGGCAAAAGGTGATTATTTTCCCGTAACTTAGCAGCTATTGCCACATTCATTATCTGTCATCTTATTGAAGAAACTGCAAGCCATTATTCTGGGAGCTAATCATTTTTCCAATCAAAGACATGATGCCATGCAAGGGGAAAAAAAAAWCTAATTTTTTTTTAATGTACTTCAGGAAGAGAAGAAATCACCATTTGCCAGGAGCACTGTCAAGGGAAAAAAAGTGATAAAATATAGTCAGAATTCACCTGAATTTCAGTGCTTGCAACTGAGCTAGAAGAGGTGCAAACCACAAACACCCAAAGCAGTCCTATATGCACCAGGTTTAGGTTTGCATGAATGTGTTAAGACACTGTAGCCCTCTTTCTTTGGCTGTTCAGGTGTAGCTTATGTTCTGCTTCATGGGATGCATGCCAGTAGACACTCTGATGGTGGAAATGAGAGAGGAAAGGAACTCTGAGTTCTTGGAGTCTAGCTGGCTGGCAGGCAGATGTAGCATCTTTATGTTACTTTAGTGCCTGATCCTCCAGGGGACTATGTTAGCTGGTGTGCTCTGGGCCAAGGAGAGCCAAGCCAGGTCCTGCCAGGTGAGAGGTCTGCAGAACCTGTCAAAAGGTTAGTCTCAGTTCAGCATCAAAACCCCTAAATGGCTCAGAAAGAAGACCACAGATATTTAGGAAGGAGTCTTGGTTCTCTGCTTATGGTGGGGAACAGTAGCACTCCTGTAGCTTTGACTCAGCATTGTGTCTGTATTTTCACAATTAATTTGCTATATGGAATTTTTGGCAATTAACTTTCCCTGTTTCCAGGGACAGGGAGTATCTCTTTGATTCCTTTTCTCCTCAGGCACTTAACACTTTTCAGTTCTCCTGATATGATTAATTCTACAAAGCCACTGAAAAGTGCCACTAGAGCTGAGACAAGGGGATGGAGTTGAGCTTCTAGTGCAGAGAGGGCACCTGGGCTTTGCTGCTTGTCAAGCTACTGAAGAGAGGAGAAAGGAGCAGTCCTGTGCTGGGCCTTCTAGTGTCAGCACTGACCCCACACCTCCCCTGGGCAGCAGGTGTGAGGGGGATGTTGCAGGGGTTATCTGTAACTAGCTGTGGCTCATCTCAGCCTTCCTCTCTAACTGGGGAGGGAGAGGAAGTTGGACTCCTCTGGAAGTTGATGCAGAACAACCACTTCTCTCTACACTGACCGCAGAGACTTATCTTGTTAAGCTAAGTTGGTCAACACAAAAAGCTGAGATATACAAAAAGTATATCTGGCTCCTGTCTGGATTGCACAGTCAGCCTACCGTGAATTGGAAAGTATGCTATTTAACAGGAAGTGTTTCTTACATGAGAAGGTTTAGGTTTCTAATGTGCCTAGCTAAAGTAATCCCAGTTATAGTAATGGAGAAGCGACAGTCCAGCTGTGGCTTCCATGTAGCTTGCTATGTTTGGCAATCAACAAGGATCTGTTTCGGTTTAGAGTTTTTCCAGTAGTTGCTACAGATGCCACCGAAGAGATGAGCACTGATACCTTGACAGTGTGTCCCACACAATTTACACTATGATTTTCTGAGGTTGGTATTGAAATGAATAGAGGATATATGGTGTTACAAACATTCCTTTATAGCTTTCAGATACAAGAGGAGCCTATTTAAATAACAAGGAGCATGACTCTTAAATCGATCATAGCACAAAAAAAGCACAATTAAAGCTGAAAGACTTGTTCTTATTTTCTGTTTTAAAGCCACTTGAAACAAGTGTCTGTCTTTTTCTTGTGAAATAAACAAAGGCTTACTCAAAAGAAAGAGGTCAAATACTTGCCATTACTTAAGCACAGAAAGGCATTTCTAAAAAGAACATTTTAACAGACGTTGGAAGGTGGTAGAAGGTAAAAGTGTTATGAGATTAATAAAAAATATTGTTATTTCCATCTCTACCTTGTGGAAATAATGTGTATGCCAGATAACTGCAGGGACTAAACACCAGTGGAGATATGGAGGAAGAGATTTTTTTTTTTTTTCCAATAAGGGAATTGCCTATTGATAGCAATGCAACTAATCCCAGGGAAATCAGACCCAGGATAAAAATATCTAGAAAACTTCAACTGCTACCATACAGGGAAATATCCAAATTCTCCTGTAGTTTTGAAATCCTGCATAACTTGGCGTAGGACACAGAAATAGAAGAGTGTCCCAAACACTGTCTGTTTTCTTCTGTCTGGAAAGGCTAGAAGCAAAGCTGGTAGGATGCTATGGAGGAAGAATGCTCTGCTGTTTGTCCAGGCCTTTAGCAAAGCAGCTCTAGGTCTTTCTGTCTGTTATGGTTTACAGAGACAAGACCCCAAGAGCCCCTTCTGTCTAAGATGGTGAGTGTGGTGCTTTGGAGGATCAATTAATGTACGTCTTTCAGTAGCTGTATAAAGCTACTGTGTCAGTAGGCGCCTCAGCACTGTGAGGAATCTAGACTTCTGTGTTGATCTTCTGCACCTTCAGCTTTCCAAAACAGGACAAAAGAGGATAGTTAAACCTTATATGTGTCCACTGGGCTGGGCTCATCCTGGGAAAACAGACTGATTACCTCCTGGATGAAAAACAGTTTGGTCCAATTCGTTTGTTGAGTTGGAGCAAAGAGAACAGCTGTTAATGTTAAGTCAAAATATTTATGGTGCATAAGAGACTTAGGAGTGAACACAGAAGGACAAAAGAAGCCTGGGGACAAGGATGTAGACAAATTTTTTGTGGAGAGATCCCTTTAACCTTAGAGCAAAGAAGGTGCACTGTAGAGACACACTGCATAATGTGCAGTGTAGGAGGAAGAATTGGTAAGAGGTGGGACCATGGACTCTGGAGAGAGCACTGGTCTAAGTCCCAGGAATGCTTCAGAGTAATGACAGAACAGGGCTAGGGAAATGGTTACAACTATTTTACAGTTTTATTTAACTTACTGCTTTTATTGTGCAAGATAAAGTAAAGAGTGGTAGGTTTTGAACATTTTGCCAGTGTTTGCCAAAGGTCTAAAACTTCTGCTTGACAACAAAAAAGCAGCCCTAGGGCATGTTATACTAAGGCAGATATACTTACAACTTTAAAGTTGCAAATTTGCTGTGAAAGGGAGAGACATTAATCCTTATGTCAGTGCTGCACTCCTTACATTCCTCTTACTATGTATTACTGTATATTCAGCAAATACTTGGCAGTCTAGTTAGTATTACACAATGTAATACACAAAGGTAAGTGAAAATAAATGAAATTATTATCATAATTTTTCACCTGCGTATTTTGATATTCAGCCTTAAAAGAAACCTCTGGTGGCTTCTAATCCAACCATATATATAGAAAGAGCTAATTAGTATTGTTGAAATATTAATGCTTCAGTGGCTGTCAATGTATCAAAGATTTATTTCAATGAAACCTGTCATTATCCTGCCATTTCACACTCTCACTTGGGATGAATCTGCATGACAAATAACTGTGCATATGCAAATGAAAAATTAAAGTTGCACAATTAAAATTAATCAGTCTAAAATGCAAATTATGAGTTCTCCAATCTCTGAAGTTGTGCCCCAGTGAGGGAAGGTGACTGCCTGGATCACTATCCCATCCAGAGCTTCTCTGAAGATGCTGTGGACCTATTTATCCAGCAAAAGAAGGGTGAGCTTCAGATCAGGTTGTAACTAAACTGTGGGATTCTGGAAAGAGTGGGAGTGTACTGGCCAGCAACAAAAGGCATTAATTTAGTTTTCATCCTCATTTGCATAGAGAAGATGACATTTCCTTTAGCTGACAGTGTTAACATTTATCCAGTCCTTAAGTTCTGTATCTCCTGAAACCTGTAAGGTGAGGATAACAGGATAAGARCAGATAAGAGACTGCTTGGCTCTCAAGGCTCAATGCAGTAGCGAGCTAGAACAGGAATCACTGCTGTGAATATAAGTCTTTACAGACTTCTTTCCTTCTTTCTTTTCTTTTTGGATGAAATCGTGAATTTGCAGTTTAATACAGCAGAAACTGTCACCAGACCTTACAGTATTAGAAGCTGTACTTTGCCACCAAATCTGCTTTTTACGCTCATGATTTTTTATGCATCCTGATAAACATGATGGGAACCTGGAGGACCATGTTGCTAGTTCTGCCTGAATGTGAGGAGGAATTTCTTCACTGTGAGAGTGACGGAGCACTGGCACAGGTTGCCCAGAGAGGTGGTGGAGTCTCCTTCTCTGGAGATACTCAAAGCCCGCCTGGATGCAACCCTGTCTAACATGTTCTAGCTGACCTTGCTTGAGCAGAGAGGTTGGACTAGATGATCTCCAGAGGTCCCTTCCAACCCTACCAATTCTATGATTCTGTGATTCTATGATTCTATATGATTCAAGGAGCTGCCTGAAGTTTTTGTAARATGTCCACCATTCTTATGCGTCCTAGTTGGGAGTTCTGGTGTCTATCTGTATGGATAGCAAAGATGTGATTTCAGGGAATGGTASCTCGACTTCCCTAGACTTCCTTAAGAAGTTTCTTATTTTATTATTTTAATTTGAAACCAGGGCCTTATCTATATCTAGGTCCTTTAGCTGAGAACCTCAATTGCGTGCTCTTCAAGGTGGGAGCTTTTAGTATACAAACAGTTTCTGACACAGCTATGTGATAGCTGTGGTGTCATAAAAATAATGATTATCTGCTATAAAAAAATATATTTTTGTAGTGAATATGTGGTGCCTGCATGTGTAGTGCTGCCAGTTCTCTTAGGAACACATTCTGCAAAAACAAGAATGTTYTACTCCAGCATTTCTGTCACCTCAGGATCTGCTAGGCTTTCTCAGAAGACTTCCAGAACTGGTGCTTCTCCCAGGCCTTCTCTGTCAAATGGAGATATCAGGTGTGAACCCTAGATATGAATTTGCAGCAAGAGTAGCTTGTGTCCTTTCAGCTACCCCATTCACCTCAACCACATGTTGTTTCTCAGCCCAAAGGATATCCCCAAAGATATCTATATTATGGCCAGTATAAAACATAGTTTTATTGGTGCTCTAGTCAGATTTGGGATACAGACAGAAGTCCCACTATGTCAAATGGTTGGAACTGAGTTTTCAATAAATCTACGGCTTAGTAGTCTTTTTTAATTATTTTTTTCAGATTTTGTCAATATACACAGGCTATACTGATAGAGCAATTTTTAGAGTTGATCCTTTCCCCCAGTTATATGTGCAGGGACAGAAAATTAGCAGCCATTTTTATAAAATTAAAAAAAATAAAGAATATTTTTCTGTCTCCCAAATCCAAATATCTGAAGCATTTTGAATGATCACCATTTAGCTGATAAAAGGCGCAGAAGATTTTAGCTAGAAAGCAGGGCACTCCATAAATGTATGAACAGATGAATACAGATGAAAACARGAATCAAAACAGAAACTGAATGGCAGCCTCAGTTATAGCATTCCTTTACWGCTGGATGCATGTTAGGATCTAATAATACACGGTATTCTCTTGGTACTTTTAGGACAATTCCTATTTAAGACAGTGAACAGATATGTATAGCCAACAACAAATGTTATAACTGGTGACCTTGAATGTAACAATCAATCAGCAATCTTAGTTAATATACTTCTAGATAGGAGTCAGGGGAGTAGCAACAACAAAATGACTGCTTCCAGTATATAGATTTTATTAGGTTTGCCTTCTTGTGRTTATGTCTCTGTATGCAGCAAGGCTCAAATCTGTGGGTCATCTACTGAACTAAATAAAAGCTGCATCTCTTTAGAGATGCAGAAAGTTTAGTACAAGCATTAATGCAGACCATGAAAGTTAGTATTACCTCTGTTATGTACACAGAGAATCCATGATAGAGTCATACATGAAGGACCTAGGTTATTGTGGCTGCACACACATACACATAGAGRGAAGCATGAAAGGAAGGAATTCAGGGCTATTTATTGGGATTCGTGTTCTAATTTAATCTCTCCACRTAAAAATAAGAAATATGAGGCTGATGGCTCCCCTCTTTTCCTGTACAAAATCTCTCCCTCGTGTCTGCTTGCAAATAGGAAARGCTACCTTTGTTTCATGTGCATCTGCTCTTGCTACCGTGCAAAATTCATCCTTTGTTGAGCAGGAAGTGTGTGCATAAGTGTAAGAAATCTAAGACCCAAGCTTTTACTTTTTATGACCTTCCCAGTGGATTACATACACAGTACAATACTGTCATTAAAAATAGTTAGAAGTGAAATGACCCAGTGCCTCATCAGCTCGCTGATGTGTCGCTTATGGACGGACCTGCAGCAATTATTGCTTCAATAAGAAATTCATCTTTTTGTCCTCTTCACAACCCTCGCTGTGTGCTCGGGAGAAAGGGGGACCAGCAACTGCTCTCCCTGCATCCATATCCAGCAACCCACAGGGGCATTAAACATCCCCGTCCCTCTCTCTGTCTGCACCTTTTGTTTAAAGCAATACCTTCAAAGATACATTCTGTGGGTCCTGGGGAGGGAGGGAGGAAGAAAAGGGATATTTACTTACAGAGCAGTAGCAGGCAGTTAATGTCACCTCCTGGACCAAGGACAGGGGGTCACATCCATTAATAAGTGTGTAAAGAGCTCAGTGGCCTGCTTGCAGAGGAGAGCTGTACAGCTAGCCAGGGCTTTCTAGTGCCTGTGAAGAGCAGCTCTCCTGATTTCAGCTCTGCAGTCAGTGTTGTGTAGAAACAGGCTGCTGCCTTCCTCAGCCTAGTGAAACCCCTCTGTATCATTTTACCATATAAGGAGACAAAAGCATCCAAGACACTCATTCTTTTAGGCTCTCTGCAGCTGGCACTCGACACTTTCTCTCTTCCAAGGGTGTAGATACTCCCCCCTCCTAAACATGCTGCCTTTGTTGGACCCCTTCCTAAAATAAGACTCCCCCCTCCTCCAGCCTTTGTTTTCCTAAACCCCTGATGCTTATTAATAACGTAGCTTTGCTAAATCCGAGGGCTCGGGGTTTACAGAAGGAAAGGTTTTACAGCAGCTCAAGCACAAACATTTCTAAGTCTCTTCGCCTGGCTGAGAAAATAAAGTTCCTGGTTGCAATTGGTATGAGGCTTTATTTGCCTTGGTTATTTAGCCTGCTGTAATTTAGCCCCTTGCCCAGGGAAGGGTGAAACAAGCTCTCTCCCCTCTTCTTCATGGAGAGGTGCATGTTTTTASCAGGAGCAAGTGTGAAGGCTTTTCTTTATAAGTATTCAGAGCCCATTCAYGCTTCTCCCCACCCTTCTCTTTTTCCAAGTCCCCCATAGTGAGGAGGAAAAAGAAGAAAAGCAAGGGAAATTAATGAAACCAAAAAAAGCCTTGTGTAAAAGAAAGCCAGAGGAACAGATTGTCTCAGCACATGCTCAGGACCCGTTGGAGAGCCCTGCCAGTGGGCACATGTTAAAGAGAGGGGGGAAGCGTTAATTCTCCTATGACCAGGAACTAATTTTACTGCTACAAAATCCAATTTTATATATCGACCATTCTAGCAGAAACACATTCTTAATCAAAACAGTGAGGGTCCTGGGAAACCTTCTAGAGGGAAGAATTGGGATCTGAAGCACATGGAAAAGGTTTTCTCTCTGCCTTTTGTGGGGTAGAGTGGGGAGGCAATTCAATTTGGTAATTGTTGTATGTGTAATGTTGATGTCTGCCAAAAGGAGGTATGTTAGATTGAATGCTTTCAACCTTAAGAAAAGCTAGTAGGATAAAAATGTAAAGCCCGTTAGCCTGAGATATTGCTGCTGTTATTTTGCATCCAGATGGAACAAAATTATCCAATGTCCTTTTGTGCTGGACATTGGGTCTTGGTACCTGTCTGGGCAGTGGTGCAGATATGTGTGGTGGTTTGCTAAGTGTTTCTCCAGGAAAAAGCCTTATTYCAGAATGCTGCCTTCTAGTCACTGTCCCCTGGTACACCCAGATGGTTTCAGATTTGGAACTGAGATGAAAYGTGTTAGTCAGTCTCAGCTCTACTTAAAATCTACCCAAAGCCTGTGCGGGTACAGACACAGTAAAATGATAGGTAAGGGCCTAGTTCTTACGTCAGGAGTAAAGCTTCAGTCCTTAGCGTTGCATTTAAAAAACACAGGCATTGTGCCCTGGAGGGCAGACCGTGGATGTATGTGGGACTACAGAGTTTGATTCCTGGGCAGTTAAAGCTCATTTAAATCACAGCTGCTGCAGTCTGCAGCCACACATCCCTGGCTCCTCCCTTATATTGACGCTGGCACTGGAAGACGAGCTCAGTCAGCAAGTTAGTGGTTTTCAGAGCGCCCTGGAGCTGCCCTGGAGCTGCACCTGTGTCCTGGGAGAGCTGCTGGTTTTGTTTCCAGCTCTGTTGCAGGCTTGCCGGAAGCTCTTGGACAAGACATTGCATTTTTTTGTGTTCTTCTCTTTCACCATCTATAAATAGAGAGCTCAGGACAGCTGAAATCCTGTGTGAGGTGATATGAAATTTGTATATGCAGAGGACAACATAATACAGAATATTAATAATAATGCTTCTTTCTTATTATGTTAAACTATCACATAGTGATAACAGTAACGATTACTTTCCATCTTAGTTACAGTTCTTACCTCAGCTCTAATTTAAAAATGCCTGTAAAAAAGAAAGATGGGCCCCAAAGGTGATTAGATTCCTAGATTAGATTCCCAGATTAGAAATCAGTTTACTTTCAGGCCCTTCTAAAACAAAATAAGTATTCCTAACATGATATTGGATTTTTTTTTTCTATTTCCATGATATGTTCATTTCCCTATCCATTGGGAGCCACCACAGAACCTATGTCAGAGATCTTCTGATCAGACCTGCTGGAATACAGTACAGCGTTGTCCGCAGTTCTGAGTTAGAATATATGCTGGCTCTAGCTGAAGTCATTTTACTTAACTCTCTGGGGCCATGGGTTGCCCTTACATGGATAAGATCGTTTTTGTCATTTCGGATTTAATCTAATGTCCATGAGTCCTGGAAGGCAGAATAGCATCTCCCAATTCATAAGCTGATGATTTGTGGTGTTGTGGGCTCACTAGTGGACCCARTGCTCAGCAGCCACCCCACAACGGGATATAGCTCTTGGTAAGTGCAAGTTACCAAGCAGTTCCTCATCCCATGATGTGGAGTGTGCATTGTATCAAACAATACTAAGGATTACAGGRAAGCCTCTGACCTCTTATCACCCTTTGGTTGGTCCAACCCTGCTAACACCAGCTTTTTTTCTGACAGGCAAACATTTTTCGGTGACTGGCAAAACCTGCACACCYGCTTTTCCACGAGCATCAAATCAATAAGATACCAAACTTCCTTACTTCTTCTGCTTCCCCCCTACTATTATTACTACTACTATTTTTCAGTCAGGAAATTACTTGTAAGTTCTCCCTGTCACACAACTGGTTGTTGAGAAAGATTTTTACATTATTCCTTTGTACTGACTGTCATTTGCCACTTGTGATGAGATGCCAAGTAATCTATATACAACCCTTCAGTGAAAAAAAAAAAGAGAGAGAGAGAGATCAGTGTTTCCAAGTTCTTTGGATTAGAATCGCTTCCTCATCTCCCAGCAAGAAGTGACTCTTCCAGGATTTTGATGCTTTTAAAATTTCTTTCTCCCCTATTTCAGCATCCATGACCATCTGTGTCCTTGGGCTAACCTTTCTCTGCTTTATTCTCGTGTGTACATGGCCCTATGTTATATCTCACAAATTGCCCCATCTATCACCCCCTCACAGGAAGCAAAGGGAACAGCTCAAGCTCTGTCTTCAGGGTAAAGCTTGAAAGAGAGTAGCTGCTTTTACTGGCAGACCACACCAATCCTCCCAGCTCAGCAAAGTGCTGAAATGGGGTTTAAATGTAAGCGGGGTTTTTCTGCTTCCATCAGCCAGAGCTAGCRTAGTTTCTCTAGCTAACTGAGCTATACAGGGACATCTGTTGTTTATTATATTGGGTGCAGACCTTGCTGACGCTGCATCCCTGGGGCAGGTTACCATTATGGGTTGGAGACCCATCCAAGGTTTTCAMAACATGTCTGGGAACAGGGTGTCTCCCTGCCCTGTGAGGGAGGAAGCTGGTGGAAGGGCACCTCCAGGCCTGAGCTGAGCATGGGGAGATGGGGAGGAAGGGGTAGGAGCTTCTCCTTGCGAGGAAGTTTGGATGGCCCATTTTCGTCTTTTCCCCCTCCCCACATCATTGGTTTTCTGAGCAGCCCAGAATAGATCAGATATCCTGAAGGCTTCAGAGGAAACATTGGAATGAAAACAGTGGGCAATATTTCTAAAAAGGAGCCTAAATTTAGAGTTAAAAAATATAAGTACCATTCAGTGCCATCCTGTGATTTAGAAACGTATCATATGGCTTTTATATATCTTGTATATGTAGCATTTAGGTCACATATATTGCTTCTTTTTTTTCAGCAGTTTGTGTATTTTAACAGATGGAATTTTGACATGGAGAAAGCCATACTTCACATATGGGAAACAGAATGGAAAAAAGTACAATTCTCTTACTAGGACTTCTCAATGATTTTACTAATCCTTCAGAAATCTCATTTCAGCTACTGGGCTGATGCCCAAATAACTACCGACCATCTAAGCACTTATCTCTTTTTCTGACTGAAGAGATTCAACAAAAAAATAGTGAAAAGGAAAAAAATGACTGGGAGTGGAATATTTTCCCCAGTTTGAGTCAGAGAAATCTCATGTCTCTGAAGGGGAAGGGAAGATGGAAAGCTACACTTTAGAATTTGAAAATTGCTAAACTACTGATTGATTTCACTCACTACTATTTTATCCTGGAATCTATTACATTACTTTATCAGAATTCAACAAGTCCCTTTCTGATGCTGGAGCCTGTGTAATACAAGCTTCCATTGAACACGAGAGAGTCCATTTAGGAGAACTGCTATTTTTGGCACTACTACTTAGGAAGTAATATACACTCACGCAAACACTGCATTTTAGTTCATTAAACCTAAAATAACAGCAAGGCAGTATTAAATCCCAACTAGGATATTTTCAGATATGTAGTTTTCTCCAAGCATATCAGGAATATGCAAAGTATAAGTAGATTTGTTTTAGTGTATGTTTTATGTCCCTATTCAGTCTCCCAGCCATATCTCTTTCTGTAATATTCTGATCTTCTTTTCTTCCTGTAAGATGGCTTAGGGACTCAAGTAGAAATATGCTGCAAGTAAGAAGTGTTAAGAGTTTCACAGACTCCAGTGAAGAAGTAACAGATACCTTTGGACAAGCCATTAAATCTAATTCAGTTAAGGCATTTAGGGAACTTCACATGAACTACAAATCTGTCTGCTTTGGTTTGATGCAAAACTTCTAGGAGGGTGCAATGTAAGAAGCTTAATATTTTATAAATTCTTAGCTGATCTGAAAAAAAAATGTTTCTGTGTTTGCTCTCTTAATGTCTTTGAATAGTTTCCAAATACAGTCTTTTAACCTTTTTCATCAGGGAATTTAGATAAAGGTGGCAAGGCTCAGTAGCACTGAAGAACTTTTATTTCTACATAGGATAAAGTTCCCTCACTTTAGAATATTTTAAATTCAATATCAACTAGTTCCTCAGAAGGCTTCAATACTGTCACCTGACAGCTAAGCTACATAACATTGACACAAATTCAGGGCTAATTCTGTAACAGAATGATCTGGAATGGTGCTGAAAACTGTCTGGACTGTTACAGTCAGTTCGGGCAAAAGTTTTGTTCAGTTTTTCAAGAAGTTAATCTGGGCCTTCATTTGCATCCAGTTAGCCCTAGTTCCATTCACAGTAATCTGCTTCCTGGAAAAAGTTGTCTCAAAGCAAATGTGGCAGTGTGACACCAGTCAACATGCAGTTTGCAGTTATCTATGTGATTACCCCTATGCCTCTATCTCCATGCACAACTGAGGTGTAAAGACGATTTGTAGTGGATAACATAGGCAGAAAGACAGCTATATCCTCACTGCTTGAGGTTTCTCCATCTCATCAATGGTGACAAACATTGATRGACAGAGGGGTGTGAATTGTGGAGATCATAGAGGAGAAGAGCAGTGTTGCTTGTGGAAAGGTGGGGACAGAGCACATCAGAGGCAGCTTCAAGGAGCAAAACAGGTTTTTAAGGAATTGGTATCAGAAATCTCTCTTGATGATACTTGAGTTTCAGCAGTTTGAAAGGCTGAAGCATCACAGTTCCTTCACTGGGCAAGTAGCATTGTCATAAGAGACATCCCAAGACCKCATGGATTCAAAGGAGGCCGTAAGAGCCATTGCAGTGTAAAGGAAGCCAGCTGAATGTTTCCCAAGCAGCACGTGTTCTGCACTGTGCCAGAGGGCCAGCCTAGAGAGACYCTGGCTGGGATGCTGTGCAAGTGAAGAAAAAATTCAAAGAGTTGCAATGAAGGGGGGCAGAAAGCAAGAATTCTCTGATGTTTAATATAATCGTTCTTCCTTTCCTATTTTTCTTGCTATTGTTTCTCTCCCCCCACTAGGGAATGGATGGTGCCTCTACTTTTAAGGAAGTGAGAGTGAAACACTGTGATATTTTCCATCCTCACCCTTCTTTGGACTGATTGAACAAATTGGTGCAGATGTGACAAAATAATGTATCTAAAGAAAAAATGAGCCATGACAGAGTTAATCTTTTCACCTGAGGTGTTCCACTTCACCATGAAGGAGTAAAAAGAGAGTCAGAAGTTCTTCTTAGCATTGCAGTTTGACTCCTCATAGCTCTAAGCATTCCCTCAAACCCCTAAAATCCATAGTTTGTTCATCTGTAACCAGATGAACAAGTCCAGTGGCGCATTTTTGGAAATGCCTAGGGAGCCAGAGACTGGAGTTTCTGAAAAGAGCTGAGCAGTCTTTGGAAATGATAATCCTTCTAACACTAGAGACAAAACAAGACTTGAATATAAACTCTGATATTACAGCTAGGAATGGGCATAACAAGACATGAATATAAATTCTGACATTACAGCTAGGGATGAGTGTTTTGGTGGGAAAAGAAAGATGAAMTACTCATACCCATCAGACAGCATCAACTGGGCTTTATTAGACAGTCTTACAAATGAGGATGAGAAAGTAGGCTTGTTTTCTGCTTTGACCCCCAGTGTATTCTTTCCGTATGTGGTAAATCCATATCCAGGTAATAGTACAGACACATGAGGAGAAACTGTTGCCTCTTTCCTTTCCTGTGAGTTCAGCTCAWTTGCCATGGTGGGCACCTAGTATGACAGATGGCAAGAGGCTTTTGGGTTTCCTACCACTGTGGATGGAACATGAGCTGCCAAATTACTGCAGAGTTTGCGGTAATTATTGTTTTTTCAAGCTGGCAAATACTACCCTTAAGAGTTATTTATTTTAGTATAATCATGATTTATAGTTCCCCGCTTCAGACACATGAAACAAGCACACTATGATTGGTCCAAATCCTAATCACTCTTTATGTTTGATAGCACAAGTGACATGCAATTCTATACAAAATAACTCACACAGCTATGTATTCCCTTCAGTGTCCCCAGCATACTTCAATGTTTCTAGGCAAAGTCCCCATTCCAGAATCCTCTACCACCACTCCGTCACTGTTCATGATTTCTCCTCCAAAACMTTTCATCTATATGAATAATTTCCTTCTGCTCCTCCGAACGTTTTTGCTGCCTGCATTCCTGACATCTTTCATGATCCCTCTAGAAATAGCCAACAGCAACCTTTGTAGCTGCCATTTCCCATTATCAGGCAACCAGCACGCGAGGGAGCTTCTGAGCAAACTGAAGCTCGTAAAACTGAACAGTTGGCAAATACCTCATGAGCTCATCTAKTTCATTCCCAAGGCAGGATCAACAATGTCTGTCTCATTCCTGGCAAATCTTTGTCTAACCTGCCTTGCAAGATTCAAGTTAAGACTCTGCAACCTCAGCAATCTCCAAAGCCAAAGGAGAGTAAGTTGTGTCAATCCAACTTAGAGGTGAAAAGGCAGAAAGAAAGCAAACCAAGCCCTATATTCAGACTAGAGTTTTCAGTCTAACATGAATGCCTGTAAAGGCTAATATCAGACAGAACCTATAAACTGTACATATTCAGATTATGCCATAGCAATATAAGAATGGTAGAACAGAATGGTTCTTCTAACCMATTTTCCTCAGAGTCAAATTGTTTGGGGAATAAAATGAGAATAGCTCCTCAGAATGCTCTCCCAGCTTCCAACCACTTGTGGCTCAGGATTTCTAGACCTGAAGACAGTGTCCATACTGAATATCACTTCCGTATACTTGTCCAGTTACTTCCTGATCCCATGAAAACTTTAATATTCACATGTAGTATTTAGTTTTCCTGTAACAGGGAGTTGTCTGTGCTGTTGAAGAACCATCTCCTTATGTTTGTTTTGAATATATTATCTGCTAAGTTCCTTTGATGCCTCCTAGTTCTTACATTTGAAGAGAAAACAAGCAACTGATCCTTATTCACWCTCTCTAAGTGCCTCTCAGCCATTTCTTTCCCAGGCTGGAGAATCCCAGCCTGCCTAGTCACTCTTGGTATGGAAGCTACTCTGTATGTTTTRTCGTCCTTCCTTCAACTTTTTTCAATATGACTGTTTACTTTTTCAGAGGCAGTGACCAGAAATTTAACATTCAGTTTACTTTCTTAGCTACTATTGAGCATTGAAGAGATGTTTTCATAAACTTACATACACCCCATGTTTCACACTCAGGTGGTCAGCCCAGAGTCATTATTTTATAGGTAAAGTTATATTTTTCCCCAAGTGCACTGCTTTGTTTATCTACATGCAGTTTAAGATGCTATTCCAGTGCCCAACCGTTCCATCTCCTTCTGTTCTTCAGTCTTTGTAGAGTTCCACTATTAATCTCCCTTTACTGCATAATCTACCCATTTATCTTTTATGCAATCCATGCAAAGATCTTCCCTCTTATCCTGTGGATGCTTATGTGTTTTTAAGTGCACTTAGTTGAATAAGTGTTGAATAAGTGGTAGAGGCACAAGCAGATGCTGCCAACCAAACATCTCCCATATCTGCATGAATCTTATCTTCTTACAGGAACCACATGGATTTATGAAGCGTGATTTCCCTATACAAAGCTGTATCACACTTTCCCACGTGTCATATTTATCTATCTTCTTATCCTGCACACTAKTTTTTTCTAAATATATCAGGTTTACCTGGGTGTAATTCCTCCAGTCTCCTTTGGAACCATTTTTAAAAGCTGGCATTATATTAGCTACTTGCAGGTGCTCAGTTCTAAGCCTGTTTTAAATAAGAAGCTATACACTACACTTACTTCAACTATTTCATTCTTGAGTCCCTTTAGRTCTCTTGGGTGAGCACCATCTGGTTTTAACATTTTCTTCCTATTCATTTTGTTTATTATTTGCTTCATACCTCTTCTACAGACACTTGAAATAGATCATCTGATGATCCCCATAAGGAAGTGCCATGAAACCTCTCCAAGTTCTCCACAGTGAATACAGGAGAAAAAAAAAAAAAAAAATCAGTTATTCTGCTACAGCTTTCTTTTCCCTTTTATGCCTTGGTTATCTATTAGTCCTGTCATTCCCCAAATCATTCAGCTTACCTTGAGTTCAGAAGAAATACGCAGATGAAGAAACACTTCCCAGATTGCTTCAGAAGGTTAGTATTTTGATGGAAGTAGAAACAGTCCCCCTCTCCATTTTGAATATGACTGGGGACAACCTGCTTTGCACAAAGATCTTGCTGTACAGCAACAGTTATTTTTCTGCTCAGCCACTGTTTGTATATTCTGCACATAAAGATAGAAGGTCTGAGACGGAGGCTCAGACATATATTATGATTAAAAATATGAGCTTAGGTTGTGCACTTTGAAGTAGAGTCCTTGCTGYTGATCCTGTTAGCTCTTTGCTTTCTTTGAACTCTCTAAGTGCTCAGGCCCTTTAAATATTAGGATTAGAGCAATCATTTTGATGCTGATGTGAATGTTCATGTCTAACACTTCTCACAGAGCTGAAAAAATATACCATTCATTATCGGCCTGATTGATAGACATATGGATTGTGTTTGTCCCTGTTAAGTGTGTATGCACACGGGGGTCTAGTGAGTTGCTGTCTTAATGTGAATGAAATTCAAATGTTATGAGTAAAATGAAATAAAGGGTTTTGTGAYAATGGCACATCTTGATGATGTGTCTCAGGCTGAAGGATAAGTGATTTTTAAAAAATTATTAGAGAGAAGTCAGAAGTCACATTATGAAGCAATGCCAATCCTTTAATTCAACGCTAATATCTAATCRTAAAATCAAAAGGGTCCTTGCTGAGTTGCTGCAATACTGATGTCTTACCAAACTGTGAAACAGGTGGGAGCATCACAGCTAAAAAACAGTTAGAGTTTGTCTAGAATAGTAGGAATTAGTCTAGAAATTGTTTTTTCACACTCCACTGAAGTTGCATCTGTGCCTTCAGCACGGACATACCCTGAGACATGGTCTGTTTGAGTAACTTCCCCAAAGTGGCATGTGGAGTCAGTGGCTGCCGGGAGAAGAGCCAGGACTCCTACGACCTGGCTGGGGGCTCTGTTTCACACACCTGCACTGCTGGACTGGCTGGTTACTTTCCAGAGAGGTGGTCTGCCCTCATGTTGGCTCTTCCTTATATCCAGAAGTATTTTCAGAAATCCAGACTCCAGTTTTGCGAGGAAGTGTTCTTAAGACTTGGACGTCCAGAAAAAACAAGGGGAAGGGACTTGCTTGTTTCTGTAAGCAGACACAACACTGACAGACAGTGGAAACTACCCTTGCAGGAAAGGGCAAAGGAAGACATGTTAGGAAAGCAGACCATTAAGTTTGGCTGTCTGCTTCTCTTCTGCAGCCATGSCCAGGCTGCGGTCTCCTAGTTTTCTATTTACGTATCTCTTGAACCCAGAGTAGTTTGCTATTTCTTTTATTAAGCTGCACACTTACCCTATATTTGAATTTGCAAGTACAGGAGAAAAGGGTGGACAGAAAACACAGTTATATGTACTTGGGCAGGAATCCAAGTTAAAAATCTGTTCACAAGTCCTTTTCTAGCAGCCAGCACAACTCCCTGCATAACCAGTCCCTAATCCCTTCCAGACATGATGAGTTGGCCTGGCCTGTGCTGTTCATGTGCTAGGTCTCTGCTAACTCAGCCATTTTGGTTAGGCAAATATGGAAACAATTGCCAAAAGTAAGCAACCAGGAGTGGTGGCAGACTGCAGTAGGAAGTGATGATAACAGGGGGAAGAATGGCTGGAATGAAAGAAAACCTGTGCCCATACCCTAGTGATCCCTACGGTTCTAGTTAGGTGCTCTTGCTTGTGGTGGTGGGAGTGAACAAACCAGCCATTGCACCCCATTGTACATACTGCTGCAGACGCCTGGAAGTGGAGTGAGGCCTGCTGAGAAGAAAAAGACTGGTGAACCAACTGGCCTCACACGCTGCAACCTTCTGCCTATGCCAATGACAGAGTGGTCTTCTCACGGTGACTGTGTTGTCTGCCTTGCTGACCTCTCTGCTTTCTGTGGCTGCAGCTGTGCTAGAAGACCTCGTTGGCCCAAACATGGAAAATGATGMTCTACACTGTTCAATCATGAGTGCAACCCCTGGCCTGTTTGTGCCCCAAACCGACTATCACTCCTGGGCATGGCTCAAGGGCTGTCATGCACTAAGGACTGCGCCTAATAGGCAGGGTGGATGTGGTCATCTTGTTTCGTGTGGCACGACAATGTAACTGTACAGACACACTGTGCCATGCTAGTTGGCCTCAGGGCTAATCTTTTGTTATAAAACAAAATATTGAGACAAAGCTAACCAAGAGAAAAATGGTAATGAATCAGTTCTATCTACTTTCCATAAGAATGTCCTTAGAAAGCCATTCCTGAGATTGCTAGGGTTTGGTTGCTCTGGTTTGGTCCTTCATCTCATCYACCATTTGTTCCTCAGGGCCAGGAGAAGGCCTTTTTTGACCTACTCACAACCCTTTTTCTTGAAGCTTCTGTTGCTTGCGGTTCTGTGATCCTTTGGTCTTCAGACCTGGTCAAGCCTGGATGTGAGATCATTGAAAGAGACCGTTCTGCTCTTTGCTTTTCAGATGTATACAGGAATATCGACATACAGAAGCATTGGGTTGTTCGCTTCTATCCACTTCAAGTGCTTTCTGAATAGAAGACTTTGTCTTTTTATGGAGCACATCACATACTATGTTCATATAATTTTGTCCATATAATCATACCCTCTGTTTAGCCACGGTATTTCAAAGCAACAAAAATTATGTCCTCAAAGAGTAATTGCATTAATAAATTATATCCTCCTTAGGTTATGTATGAAGCTGCAAGCTATTGAACTGCCAGAGTTAAGTGAGGTGACACTATGAATAGCACTATGGCTTTATTTAAAGTTGCAGTCCACTCACAAAATTGAATATTATTAGAGTGAAACTGAAGTATGCTTCTGCAGGCAAAACTGGAGTCCTCATTCAGAGTGAAACTATTTCTGAAGCTGATGAGATTTTGGGGTGAAGTGTAAAACAATTTTAAAATAAATGATCTTGGTTTAAATCTTGATAAGAGATTCCAAACAGCTTCTATGCTGGATTATTTATAATTATTGAATATTTTCTCTTTGATTGCCTCACTAACATACTTACAAAAGCATCTTCCACYAGTAAGAGTAAGTTCTGTTCTCATATTGACTTCTCTATGGAGGACTGAGAACAGAATGATGCTAGCCTGGTGGCATGGGTGTAACTGAAGGCACCTGTTTCTATTCTCGGTTGTAGTTCATGGTCCAGAACATAAGTAGTGTGATACTCAGATCCAGGATGAATTGCAGAATCATCCAAAATCCATTTTTTTGGATATACTGAGCTGTAAGCATGGAGATTTGGTAAGCCATGTAGCTTGTATAGTTGCTTTTCAGCAGAGCACTGTGTCTTCAGTTTGAGTATACTGGAAATCGTCAAACCTGTGAGTAGGAATATGAAGGAGCCGCAACCTTTGGAAGGTTATCTTTGTCTTTAGAAGGGGACAAAGCCAATGCAGTATGTTAAAATCAAAAGCCTATACTAGAAATGTTAGTCATGTGGCTTATTTTCCATGCTTTTGTTTCAAATCACATTTTACTTATTTTAAGAAGTGATCAGTCTGAAATGAAAGACTCCAGTCCAGTGTCCCAGCTGACCATTTTCCACTGCTACCACAGTCACAYTGATGTTTTTGGGAAGCAGTTCAATAAAAATAATTAAAAGCATAGGTCTAACTCATTGCATCAGGTCAGGAAAGTACCAATCATCCTGCAAAACCTCTTCTCTCCATTCAAGACTTCTACAAAGGAACTGTTAATGTTTCCATCACAATCTCCAATTTTTCAGAGATATTTACACAAAAATGTGCAAAAATTTTCAAGTAGTATTGGCTGAAAACACTATTGGACTATAGTCATTGCAAATTTTAAAATAAATTTGTGTCTCTCCTTCTGAGGATATTTTTTTAAACTTAGTGATTAAAAATGTTATTTGCAGTTTGTCTAGTTTTTCAATTATTTCCCTTTTGTTTTAGCTTGTGAATAGTTCACAAACATTTTTAAAGACTCTGGTCTTTGCAGAGAGAAGGCATGAARTACAGCCCACAGAAATGGATACAATGGCAGTTTTCAGGAGGTGATCCCCTACCTAAAGGACATTTCACTGAGTCAGCTTGCTCACTTCTTGTGTCAGGGAGCAAACAACACGTGCTGCTTTCTGTCATTAGCAGCTTGAACTACATGCCCAAGGCAACTGAGCGGAGAGTATTTTCATAATCATTATCAATCTTGTGAATCATACAGATTCCCAAACACGGGCCTGTGGTTAACAGGGCTATAGGTGTAAGAGGAAAGCTTACCTAGAGGTCCTAAATTTGTTACAGCATGTTTTAGCTTTACTATGTCTGAGAAGAATTATGTCATTTTCTGCCTGCATGTAACTGGGCTAATGAAATGAATGGTCTAGCAAACCATCACCTGCTCCAGAGTTTCTGTTTCTCTTCTGTAACCCATCATTCCTAAATAATCTCTCTCATGCCTTTTTATTTTGAAAAGCCAAGCAAAGTAATTTCTGCAGATCTGTTACAGCCCCACCAAGCTGAGAGGAAAAATTCCATTAAATTTCCTGGGAGSAAAAATTCCTTTAAAAATATATCCGCTTCCTACACAGAAGCACTTTCTATTCATCTCCTTCCTATGCTTTGTGTCCCACTTTGCCATCTGGAGGTAGATTTTAAAGCGTTCTTATAGCCCAAGGATAGCTTGGTTCACCTCATAGCTCCTCAACAGAATACACCAAAATGCAGAAAAACCTGCACAAGAAACAAAAATGACAAAGAAGAAAGCTGAGAAGTAAGCTCTACCCAATTCGTATTACAGACAGTCTATACAACTTCAGCTTTTCTGCATGGACCTGTATGGAAGACTCCAAACCAGGGCTTTGGTGCAGGAAAGCACCCTGGTTCATAAAAGTGAAAAAGGAGAAGAGCACAAGTCCCCAGTCAGGGACTTGTGATAACACAGTCCATTTCTGGATCAACTGCTTGTGTACTCTGGACRAATAATTTGTGGTAGCATCCATTTCACCTCATTTTAACTGACCAAATTTTATCTGGTYGAAACAAGCCATCTGTTTTCCCACTATACTGGACAGAGAAAGTGAGGTGCTTGCAAGGAGTGATTCATCAGATACCTACTGAAGATGGAATTACCTGCCCTATAGATGTACTTTTCTTTCCCTGTTGAATTAGAGGGAATCCAGATGTCTAGTTTTGATGGGCACCTGACCTTTTGRTAGCTAATGTTGGAAGAATTCTAGCCCTAGAGGCAGGCCTGCAGAAGGTGTAAGCACTGTAATGCTGAGCATATAGAAGTTAGGCAGCTGTGTCCGGAAGCAGAATTCACACACTCAGTTTCTACTCCCATATTCCTTCTGCTGAAATGAGCAGAGCTGGTACACTGCRTTACTGGTGTTGCCTAGACGTTTTCTAATGCAGATGAAAGGAAAAAAAAGGGAGAGTCTCTCTCTGAGAGTTCCTTCTTGGGGCTCAAGGTCAGGGCAGCCCTGAGCTGGGTCTCATAGCTTGGCAGTTCTCAATATATTTCAACATTCAAATCTGCTCTTGGATCTGGCCCTTAGTTCCTCTTTTCTAAATTAGGAGTAATTCTATTTTTTTTTCCTGTAAAAGGATGTTGTGAGAAGAAATACAGCAAAAACTGAAGCAGCTGGGTGGTATGAGTACCTAACACAGAGTATGTTTATCTTACGCTTATTTGAATTCCTGACCTGGAAGTTTAGACCTAGAGGTCAAAAACTACTASAAATAGAGTTTATTCTGGTAGCTTGCTCTCCTCTATTGCTCCTTACCATGAGTGCCATGCTACGCAATGTTAGTCCGTCTGTCTTGTGCTATAAGCAATGTCCTAACCCCCTGAATTATCCTGCTGCCTTCTGCCCCCACATTTCCAAACGCACCCAACACCAGTGGCTGTAGAGAGTGTTGCTGTGGGTCAATATGTGCTTCATGAATAGGGAATTAAGATACTCAGGGTTACTGTGTGGTGGCGTCTGCAGATAGTAGGCACCCCTGTTTTCATATGATAATCTGTTGGCATGTAAGGGCTTTTCTTCCTTAGCTGCAGACTACCAGTAAGCAGCTACTAGTCACTGTTACCTATTTCCCTATAACAGAAAGTGTGCAAATCTCCAGTAAGACTTTGGCTGGTAAGCATAGCAGGGAATATGATGGCTTGAAAGCCCACTGGCTTTGTTTATTAAGTGTTTGAAACAGTTTCTGTTCCCACAGATTTTGTGCCCATTCTGTTCCTATGACAATGCGATTTGAAAATTTACTTATTTTCTTGTTTATAAGAAGTGTTTTCCTGTCACTTGTTGCTATATGAAAATTTCTGAGTGACAGCAGGAAAAAACAACTCTAAACAAGAAGCAGTACAGTTAGGGACACACAAAGTRTTATTTAAAATATTAAGTAAAACTGTAGGTTTCTTTTAGCTTTTTCAGCTTAAGTGCTTCTYGGTGGCATTTGTAACAGCAGTCAGTAGATTTACCTTCAGCAGAAATGTTGCAAATTTTACAAAGTTAATGGATCCCTCTAAAAATGTGCATTTCTARTTAGTGTTCCTTCCATGTTCGTGTCAGAATAAGCTGAGAGAAAACAGGCGGAGTTGCTCAAACTGCTTAGAGAAACTAGGCCCCTCTGTAATATGACCTATGCTCCTCTGAGCTAATCAGCGTTAGATGATGAACATTGTTGAAACTGCCTGAGATTTATCAGCATGAAACTGTACTCACTGTGATATAAAGCCAGAGATAAAATATTACAGCCAGTAATAATTCATCCAACAGAAAAACAACTGTGTCTGAAGCACTCACATTGCCTATGTTCTGATTAGACAATGCACAGCTACAGAAAAGGAAATCTGGTGAGGAAAATGTGAAAACTCTTTGCTGATGCAAACCAACACAGGTTCAGTGCCACTAGAATTAGAAAGGAAGAAAGAGGAGATCTGGGCTTCACTAAAATCGGTGAATGCTTCTGAGCAAAATTTCCATTAATTTCAGCAGGGCCAGAATTTCACCCCGAAGTGTTCACATTTCCTTCCTTCTCTGATTTTCTTCCTTATAAAATGGTCTCTTAGAATTCCTATATTAAAGAAGTGTTTGAATGAATCTGTCCCCTTCCAGCCTCTTGGCAGCTGCTATCAAAGGTCTGCCTTGTTCCGATGGCTTAATGTTTGGAAGGGAAAAAGTAAAGTTATTCATCCATTAATCGTATTTTCAAATGCTAGGTAAGAATRGAGTATTATTGTTGGAAAGACTGCCTTTAGAATAAGCTCACTTTGGGAACAGGCTTTTGGACTTAAATTTAATTTGAATATAAAAATAGAATAAGACAAAATTCAAATCCAGTGAAAAATTACTGCATTAGCATGTGTCTTCCTGAGTTTTTTCAAGCTAAAGATCTTTGACTATTTTTTTTTAAAAGCCCAATGTTTTACTGTAAGTGACTGGAATACTACTTTTGTTTCTCCTTTTCTAGAGGGAATACTGTCAACACACCAGTGATGATACCTTAACACTAAGCACCTAACCAGAAAGATTTTGTGGTGTCTATTGTTTTTGCCTGATGCTTGGATGATAGARAAAGAACCTCAGGACATGAGTAAATTTCTGGCACTACTGAAGTGAGGCTACTCTACTAAAAATAACAGTTTTGTGCATGACTTCTTTTTTGTGCGGTTTACTGTAGAGGCACATCAGTTTAGCTTWTTGGCAGGGTCTTGGGCAAACAAGACAATGTGGGGTATTGGGCTTGGGCAAGGCAGCTCGCAGTCCACACTGGAGGACTGCTAAAAGGCAACAGTGTACTCTTCAGTGGGAAGCTCCTACCTCTGGGCTTCAGGCAAATTACAAAACTCATTTCACCAATGCTGGGGACCAGAAAGTCAGAGCTCTGAGAAAATCTGAAAAGAGCAGATCCTGGGCTAGTGGTGGAGTAGTAACTACTGGAGAACAGAGAGRCGTGCAGAGACCCTGACTGCAATGCCTGAAGAAGTCAAGCCTCCCCAGGCRTCAGTGAGGGGACAGTAAGCCTTTAGATGAGATAGAAGTATTCAGCTGATTTGGTACTCTACATTTGTTTTTTCTTCTGCTTGAGTTATGTGCTGTTCTTCACATAAAAGGAGCAAACTAGTTTCTCAACTTGCTCYTTTGCTACTCTCTACATCAATAGTCACAGGCCCCCACCAGAGTAAGCCAGAATAGCTCAGTCAAACTAAGCGTGTTAATGGAGGTTGTCCACTTTGGGAGTGGTGAAGGAACAAAGCTGGATGCATGTAGGTGTGCACTTGAGGCTATGACAATGCTAATAAATCAAACAGGACYGCAGGGTGCTCCAGGCACTGCGACTCAACTGGCCACGCTGATCAGTTGCCCAAATGGTCCCTACTGCACTTTTGGTCTGYGCCAGCTAGCGCTCCCCTGGCCAGATCCTGGGCATAGTTTGAGATGTAGGTATCCCATTTCCAGGATATTTTTGGGATGTGGACACTGTATTCAGACACCAGGAGTATGTAAGGGCATGGACACAGACTGGTTCAAGCCAGGCAGCCCCAGGACCTCTTTTCCCAGAAGGAGATTTTCTGGGCATATTTCATTCACTACTACAGCAACCCCCAAGTTGAACTCAACATTTCYGCACTTAGAGGCCCAATCAACAGTTGATGGAAACACCCATATTTCAGCTAATGTCAATAGATCTTTGATTGTATCAAGTAAGGATCTTCTCCTTTGCCTCTGAAGTCTCCACTTAGGCATGGACCCAGTCCCAAATGCTTTGAAGTGAAGTGAGCCATTTGTACATGCCTTGGATGTGGATCAGGCCTAAGTCCTGCTCTGCAGAGATCCAACATCCTTATCAGAGTCCATGGAGCAGTGGTTGCTCAGCATTTTGAAAACAAGCCTTCTTTTATTTTTTTCCCTGAATAATGCAATAGCAAATAAACTTTTATGCAAAGCATGATAGCTTTAGATCTCTGCCTAAAAATAAATTAGTATTTCTTACCTTTGTATCATACTTTGTGATCCTTGCTTGGAAAAGTGTCTTGTTATGAGAATACTTATAACAAAAATGCATGTGTAAATGCATCCAAACACACATACCACATACACAAACAATCTTATTTTTCCAAAGATRTCTTCTTTTATTGGCTTCATTTGAAAATTAATGCTCTCATAAGATAGGTTGAAAGTGATTTAATGTAACAATAGCCTGATAATTGGCATTTGGCAGTTATTACTAATGCTGTTTTACAGACAAGTTCTGAAGAATTCTTGCTTTGACACCCCGTTATGTTTCAATGMTTTTCTTTCTTTTCCCTTTCACACAGCTGCTGTGATCCATAACAAATAATTGTTTAAACGTGAAATCAGCAAGCATYGCATGTAATTTGCCTTTCTCTCTTTCAAGGTCATTAGGAAATGGTGTCAAAGAGAAAGAAGGCAAGTTAAATGTTCCTTCTGTCCCCTTTTTTTTCAATGTCWATTCAGTTTCCAAATAGTCATCACAAAGAAGAAAATGCTGATAGAGAGAAAAAAAAAATAATCAAAAGCTTTCTGCCTAAAGTCATTTAGCTTCCTATTCAAACAGGAAAGTGTCTATAGTTAGACATGGTTGTATTCCTTGAGAACATGAAAACATGACAGCATATTATTAGTGCAGAAACTAAAGAGCAGCTGTTATTTAGCACCTGATTCCCAAGAGCAGRCTGGAGATGCAAAATGAAAGACTGTGTATGTGCGCTGACAGACAGCAAGGAAAGAACAAACAACCTAAAACCCACTCTTCCTGTGCAAAAGCAGTGCCCTGCTCACRATCCCTATGTAGAAGGTGTTGACAAATTTCCAGCCCTCCTCCAGAAAGGGAAGGTGAAGGGTGTAAAGGGGCCAAAGGACAGCAAAAATCAAAAGAAGTCACTTTCTTACCTTCCTGTGGCTCGGTGGTGCCTCTGCTTGCTAGTGCGCGAATGAGAGTAGACAGGGGAAAATGCAGAGACTTACTGCTTTATTGGATTATCCAAACTATGCATTTAGTAATTAGGCACTCATTCTTCAGACAAGCTATAAATATAATATCTCCAAAGTACCAGCCACCCATGAGAGATAAGAACAGCAGCACCTCTGTGCTGCTGGCCTTTTAAGGCRTCATAGTTATGGTAGCACAAGACCTGTAATGGAAAAGGGCTGCTGCTCTCCTGAGTACCCCGGCCCTTTGCTCTGCTTGATTTGGGATTGTCTGATCTTAAAATACACTCACCTACTGTAGTGAGGTTCTGGGAGGTATCCTCAAAGAACAGGAGTAATTTAATGACCTGATATTTTAGCTGAGCTGTAAGAGTGCAGCTTTTAAATCAGATGATTTGTCAAAACTTTGAGATTAACAAAAACACGCTAGGAAATGCCGACCACTCTGAGGATGTAACAAACTCTAACTTCCCGTCATTCATCAATCTCAGACATGCAGCCTTGCTGCAAGGGAGTCTGAGCACCTCGTATTCTGCCACATTTCACCCTTGCAACTTGTTGTGTGGGGGAAGGTGTTGCTAGTTCTACCATTTTTACAGTAAAGAGAAGCTCCAGTGACTAGCCCRAGGACATGAAACAAATCCCTGCCAGGCTGGCGGTGGACAGCCATAAYCCAGGAGACTGCTCTCCTCTCCGGGCTTCCTTCCTCCTGTAACGGATTTGTTACGTTAGGTTAAGGGGGCATTCACACATTTAAGAAATGAGAGATTAGAGGTGAAAAAAGTTCAGCAACTCACACTGGCAAAGCCTCTCTGGCTTCAGAAGAAAACCTTCCCAAGCAAGACTCCATGAAAAATTAGGGTTACAACCTATCTCTTTGCTAGTACAAGGTCCATCTCTCGCTGTAATGYACTACCCTAGAGTGCATAGCAGCAGAGACATGATCCTTGACCCAAAGTTGAACTATTTTAATCTTTCTTTTTCACCCAGAAGTTTCACCTAGAATGAAATGCATTTGTCTCAGTGCATTCCACTTCTCCTGGCTGGACAGCCCCATGGGTCCTTTAGGTTCCTGGCAGCAGTTTGGCCTGTGACATCTAAGCTTTTGTTCTGGCTGSCTGCCTGAGAAGTGCCCTTTAGGGATCTTGCTCTGTTTGCAGAGCAGGGAGGGAAAGATGTGGAATAAAGAGTTTGAGCAGACAAGTAGAAAGTCCACACTTGAGAAGAGGGAGAGTGAGATGTCAAGAGGAGACATTTATATAGGCAGGTGAAGAAACAACATCAAGCAGCTTCCACAAACAGGCAAATGACCCTCTCCTTTACACCGCAACACACTTCTCAGACGAAGCACTGTTCTGTTAAGCTGAGCTTGTCCTTCCTCCTGGCTGAATCAGCCRTCCTGCTGGATTTATTTATTATTTCCACATCTCTGGAGGACTCCCCACCATTCTCTTATCTCAAATGCYGAGATAGGTTGGGAAAAAAATGTGGCCAGGAAGTGTCACTCTGTTGGCTGTCTGGATGGCAGCCCCAGGCTGGGGTCTTTCTCATGGTGCCCAGAGAGGAGGTTGCTGCATCGGACAGGTGGGAGCTGTGGCTGGTACCCTCAAGCCAACCCAGGCTGTGAGCATGAGGCTGAGCCCAGGGGCCCAGCGTGGCATTTGGCTGTGATGGCCCCACATGTGATGTCAGCAGTTGTTTCCCACAGGAGACTGGAGGAAGCTTTCCACGAGACACTTAGGTTTCTTTGGAAAGTGTGAGGAGGCAACATTCGTGCCAGCATCTGTTTCTACATGTTTTTGTTACCTGCAGGTTCTCCTCATGCTAGAGGTTGGTCAAATAGAGGGAAATGCTGTGGGGAGAATCCAGTTCAGTGRTCGTTTTGAGAAAGATACACATTTTCAGAGACATTTTCCCAGCTTCCAGAGGAGCTCTTTCTGACACAGATACAGGTGCTGTTTTTCTTTCCCTGAAYGACTTTCACTCTGGAGAGAATTCAGCTTCTGAGAGAAAGCCACCTTTTTCACAACGGAATTCCCTATCTTTCACTCTCTCAGCAAGTTTTCCTAAATTTCCCTAAATTAGAGTAAACTCCGAAGAACCACTGCTTTGCTAAATCACAACACTATAAGAGGTACAGCAAAAATTATAGCCAGGAATGGAGGGTAATTTCAAGTTTCATATAGCAACTCACAATATTTTACAAAGAATAGCAGAACCTATATTCCTGCTATTGTAAGAACACAGGACTATTTATTTCAACTGCTATTACAGTATGCAACTGAGAGCTCTCCCACCACTTATAAATGGCAATATGTATACACCAGCCTCCTTATCCACATGCAACAGTGTCTGAAAAGCTGAAAAAAAAGTATTGGCATATTAATAACCATTAGCAGATATTCTCACCTCCTGGCTTTTCTCTGAATAATTCATCTGGATAGCAAACATGGGTCAAGCTGTGGAGATTTTATATTAACACAGAAAGTATGCCAGGTTTTCTGACATGACAAACTGATTTATGGTTTGATATGGAGCCCAGTTAGGTTTTATGTTTTTGATCCCAAACCAATCAGAAGCTGGCATTTGGAGGGTTCATCCCAACTTGAAAGCTTATAACAACATGTCCTCAGTCCCTGCCAAGCAACGCAATCTGACAGCCTGAGTCAAGCCTCCTGGAACAAATGCCTTTCACATGTCTCCTTTTGTCCGTACAAAAATTTCCTACTTCCAGGCACCATGAACTAGGAGCATGGCCTAAAGACTTAGATTAAGGAGATAAGAGAAATATCCTACAGTTGTTTCTTGATGAAAATATTCTTCATCCTAGAGTAAGCGGCCTTTTGCCACATGTTCCTTTAGCTACTGTGTAAACAGCCCTTTCTCATTTCCTAGAATGATAAACAGTTATGAAAAGCTGTATAAGCAGCAAAAATGTGGTAGTTAGCACGTATGTTTGGACAGCTCTGGAAAGCCTCAACCTTTTCACGTTAGCCAAGTTTTTGTTTGTATGATTCAAAGATCCCAGCTACATTGTAAAAACAGCCTAGATAAAAGAAGATAGTTGTCCCCAACCCCTGTCTATACTAGACAGTGRTGACGTGTTTATTTCCCAGGTGTCACTCTGGTTACAGAGCATATCTGGATAAACATCAAGCACTGGTGGACCAGTTTTGAGTAAATGTGGCCTCCTAACACACTTCTAGCCTCTTCAGAAAGATGATCACAGATCCATTAACTCAAATGTTGCTACTTTTCTCTCTGAAAAAAATGTTCTGTAAAGCTGGTTGCCATCAGCTGCCCTTCTCACTTAAAATGCCCCAGCTTTGTTTTAGGTATTGCTTTATTCTCTGATGAAGTTCACTGAGGAAAGGATAGCACAGCTTTCCAGGGCTCTGACACTAAGAGCAAAGCAACATCTCCATGGCCCCTTTGACAGCTACATGTGTCCGCCACACCAGGCTTGTCTGCCCACAGCCAGCCCTGCTGCTCCCACGACTATGGTCCTAGGAGGAAACAAAGCAAGAATTTGAGCCAACCATCTGTGCTAAGACAATAGCAGATGTCTCTGCTAGAATGTCCCACACTGTTTCACTGAAAAGGAGATGCTCCATGCTTTAAAGCACAGTCTTCTGTAGAAACCATAATGAAGTCCTGTTATCCATTCATTGTGCTGAAGTTAGAAGTTTTAGAGAAGTTTTAGTAGTGATCTGTCACAATTAGGTTTTGGGCCTACCATCCTTTGCAAGAAGATGATGGAGCCTGGATACCCAAGAAGGATGTAAATTTTCAGTATGAATTTTAACAAAAAAAACATTACTAGCTTGCACTGGTATTGCCTTTTCCAAAGAGCTCTCCTGCCAGATATTCATGGGAATCTGACCTTGCTATCCCTGACATTTGTGTTGATGGTTGCACAGGGGATTAAAACTGCATTATGATGCTGTTGAGCCTTTAATCTAATTTGTTGAGTTTAGAGATAACTTCTGGACATATGATATTGACTGCCAGAGACTCAACAGCAGAGTCAGAGGGGAAGAGGGAGCCTGTGGAGATTTCACCAGTAGTCAGTATTCTACAAACACTTTACGTTCAGGCCCTTGTGGTGAAGAAGATGGGATTAGCATTTGCTGTTATGAACTGGGGATTCAGCTCTGCTAGAAAGCCATCAGCTCATCTGTTCTTACCCTTTGCAATCATGGTTTATCACTAGTTCAATTCTGAATTAGATATGTGCACATGAAACATCAAACCCATCCTCCTTGCAGCTGGAAGAAGAACATTCACAAATCCAAACCCACTAGCATGCAGCCTTTCTTCCCTTCCTGGGAAGCCAGCAATCTCCAGGGCCATGGGTACTGAGATGCCCCTGAGGGACTCCAGCACCAGCTCCCTCCCTGCAGGRCTGCTGTCCTCACGACCACCACCTTATCCGTGCTTCAGAGAACAGACAAGGTTAGGGTGCTTTCATATGAAGCAATAAAGCTGGTGTGATATCCAAGTATTTCTGTCTGGCTTGCCCTCCCACCCTACRTTTTGAGTCAAGACTCCCAGTGTGTCAGCACAGCAGAGTTAAACTTGAGAGCAGGCTGAAACACTTGGAGCCCTGTGACCTTCGTGTTTGCCATGCACGTTGTCATCAGCAGTACACTTCACCTACTTTTTGCCATTAAAAGCTGGCATTAGTCTAAGCCAGTTATCTGTATGCTTTCTTTGGTCTGTRGAGGTGCCTATCTCTTGCTGCAGAGGGAGAGTAGATGACTCACACCAGCTAACTTTTGATGACTAAAGCTATGTGAAATGCATCTAAATCAAAATGAGATGCCCTTGCTGTGTCTAGTGTGCCACAAAAATGCCTGTGTTGGGCCAGATGTAGGTTAGTCTAGCCCATTTCCTTGACTCCAGCAATGGCCTGAGAATAAAAATTCCCTAGAGCATTCTCCCAAATTAATTTTGGTTTGGGGACTCCCTGAGACAGAAGCAAAGGCTATATTTAGTGACCTTGATGGATATTTTTTTTTCCTTTCCATGAATTTCTCCAGCTGCTTTTGAAAACAAATGTTCAGAGTGCTTGGTCCTTCTCACATCCAGTCAAGGCAGACTGCACTCCTCCAGGCCTGGTGACTTGCAGAGGCTGAGGGAGCTCTCAGATGTGGGTGCCATTTGTTTTACTGAGTTCCTCCCTGCAGCACAAACAGTACCTGCACCCGGACAAATGCTGGGYCGTAAGTGATGCAGATGCACCTTCATTTGAAGATTCAGAGGCCTAACACCTCTTAAAATAAACTCTGCATGGAAAACTTAGGGAACTCCTACTTTTCTCCCCCTCTTCAACCCCTTCCCCACTCACACTGAGCGAAAGTAATCCAGTCCCCAGGCTGCACTGCTTTTCAGCCCTTGCTTCATAGCCTTAAGTCTGAGGGCTCATTTTGCAAACCCAGTGACACAGCATTGACAAGTGCCCTGAGTAAAGACAGGACTAGGTGATACGTCTTTAGACAGAGGGAGCTCTAGATATATTTTCAAAGTGCATCAATGTTGGAAAAGCACAAATCATTTCTTCTTCACTTCTCCATCTATCTGCCCAGCAAATGTTACGGCTCACAAAAGACCACTGCTCTTAGCAGCTGTCTCGTGGCCTCACCTCCGCCCTTTACCGTTTTGTCTGAAGCGCTTGTTCAYCCCGTTCTGGCTGCTGATTTTGGATCATGATGAGACTTCTTCAGTCCAAATCTAAAAGTACAAACTAAACCCTGACAAATCAAGATAAGTTTAATTTAACAACATGCTGGAATGTAACTATCTGTGAGCTGCAGTGATTAAAGGATCCAAGTGACTGCCTGAATTCGAAACAGAAGGGGAAAGAAACCCCAGTAAAACTGAATTTCAGCATCCCATTTGCGCAGCACCTGTCTGTTTGTGTTAATATCTTTACTGCACTGTACCTTGCTCTGTCAGTAACTATGAGGACAAGAAACTTTCAGGACTCCTTTCAGAAGAAAGGCAATTTTCTCATGAGATAACTGTTATCTGAGAAAAGTATAGTGTTGTACACTGAACAGCAACAGTCAGTAATTGCCACAGCAAACTCAGTTGAGCAAGTTCCCTGTCTACTTCACCAGCTTATAGATATACAAGGTATAGATAAAGAATTTTAGCCTGAGTGGTTACATTTTGATACATACAAGAAACTAAAACAAGCTTTTGTACTGGAAGATCTGGATTGCCTTAAGCATAGGTATAATCACCAGCCTGCCTATAGTAAATAATAATAATCCCTGGTCTGGAATTAATTCACTGGGTGACCTTGGACATGACACTTACATCCACATTATCAAAACTGGCAAGTGCCTGCAAGGACACTGAAGGACAGAGGAATTGCAAGTGTCAAGCGAAAAAAATCAAATTAAGTTCCCTGGGGTTCAGCTTTCCAGTTTATAGGAGAAACTGTGAGGGATCATTGCTGAGAACAAGCTCTTAAAAATACACTCAGATCTTAAAAATAAACTTCAGTGGACTTCAGTGGACTTCAGAGCTGTCAGAGGACTCTTTCCGGCATAAGCATACTTCTCATCAAAATGCCGCAAGACTGGTTGTGATAGCATTTTCTCCACTTCATTTCCCTCAAAGCTTGTATTAGGGGAGGACATGGTCTCAAGCACAAAGTGCTCTGGCAGTGTCCAGGTGGCAAGTGATCCTCAGGGAACCAGATCGAGTTTCCTGTTTGAAAGAAGCCTACAAACTGCTCTGAACTGTCACTATAGGGAGCTTTGCTGAACCGAACTGGAACAGAATATGGTCCTTTTTAGTGCATCCCAGTCACAAATTTTCTATCAATGATATGACTTTCTCCAATTGTGTTAGAAGTTCTGTGTACCTCACACAAAAACCATCTTGTCTGCACGTGCTATATTGCAATCAACAGGCTATTTTTAGGACCTATTAGGTAGGATTTCAGTCTTCATTTGTAAGATTAGTATGACTATTGTATTACTGTCAAAGACACTTCCCAAACCAATGCAGAAACAGAAACTGGAAAGAACTGGAAGAATTCTGAATCAGCATTGGGATAATGTAGGTAGCAATAAACCTAAAGTCTTCAACAAAACATTTAAGCCTGGTATCATCTCTGCACACAGTGGAATGGGACAGGAGAATCAAAAGATCAGTGATCTCCCTTTCTGGCACTGCCTTAATGTAAGCCTGGTGTGGTAAGCCAGGTTAGTCTACTGAAAGCCACTGTGTGCAATTCGAAACAAACATAGYAATATTAAGGAGTTTTGTTTGTAAACAGCAGCTGCTGGCATTCCCCTGAAGACATTATCAGCTGCATAACTGGTAACTCAATCTTTGCTAGCTGTGCCTTGTGAGGCTGCTAAAAGTGTAGCCTAGGGGAACTATGTACCTTTTAGGCCATTTAGCACAATGTGAAGAATTTCACTGGGGATCCTATATTAATGCAAATGCCAGAATGAATGTCAARCCTGACACTTACTGCTTTCCCTTCTCCAGATTCTGCATGTTACCATGATCAAAAACTTGTTTTCTCTCTTTTCTGAGTCACCGATTTGCCTCTTTTCTCATCCACAACATTAAAAGTCTTTAACTGATTGTATTTAYACTTTAGCTGTTTCAATGATGTCTTTTATGAGAGCTTATACTTAATTTTGTTGTGGCTGAAAAAAAGCCATGTGCATTAAAAATGGCATCATCTTTATATGGCCATAGTGGTTTGTAAAGTGTCAGAGAGAACATGACTTTAAGAGAGTGATGGTCCTTTTTGGCACCTTAGTTAAACAGTAGAACTACCTGTATCATAATCAAAGCTGCTCAGGTTTTTTTTCAAAATGACACAATGACAAATAATCAGTTCTGTGACCAAATATCAATTTAAAAGTCTTGTCAGACATATTTAGCCACTGATAAATCTCTGAGCACAGAAACCAAAATCCAAACATGTTGAGCAAGGAAGTGGCAYATCTTCAGCTGAACAAGCTAATTTGTTAGGTATACACTGACCAAAATACACAAATAACTTTCTGGTTTTCAGATTGAAGGGAAAAAACTAAAGACTAACTCCTAGAATAAGTTGTCCTAGGTATCCTTAGATAACTAAAGACTTAGGAGTCTTTAGTATGCAGAACCTACATTCTATATTTACACATAGCCTGACTATGAATGTGATAGAATTTTGCAATTGCCATCTATATACCTCATAAAACCATAATTCAGCTGAATACTAGGCTACTTTATCATTGTAGCTATTTTTGCTGGTTTTTTCCCCAAGTTCCATCGTCACTGCTTCTCTCAGCTTTTGCTGTTGGTACTTCACATCTCCTCCTGGTTCCTCGCTGTCCTGGCCACCTGTGGTGTCAAGATGTGATCTGTCAACTTCCCTCCTCGACTGAAGGCATTAAACCCACAAGTTAATCCTCTCAGTCTCAGAGTCCTCAGTATCCATGCCATCACTTATTTCACCACAAGGATTAACAGGCATTTCCTCAAAACACCTGCAGTTTTTCCCCTTCACCTCATTCCCCAAATCTCTCCATTTAATTTTAACTCCCCAAAGCACATTAGCCCTCTTTATTTTCAATTGACAAATGTTCTCTCTTTATTCCTCATTCATCAAACCCCACATGCACGTATGTCTGGCACTGTTTTGGCAGGGCACTCCAAATCAAAATGAGAACTGAAACCATCTGTTGCAGCTGTTGTTTTACAGCTCTTCCATTATGCTGGAACATGCCTGTGTCTTGCAAACAAAAGTCTTATGGAAAGCTATTCAAACTGATAAATCACCAAGAAAGGCTAGGTATGTCCAGGACCAGAGATAAGGGCAGCTGCCAAGTGTAGCTGAAACATCTATTGGAAAAAACTTCTGTAAACAAATCTGTCATTTAATTTTTGGGCACAAGCATTAACTATTCCAGAGAGCACTCTGCCAAGATGGAGACTAGAGGTTCACACCTCTCTTTCTTTGGTCTGTGATTTCACTAAACTTGGCATCAGCTCAGTAGGCAGCAGTGCTTCTGATTATCTTATAGGAAAAACGTGCTCCTACACAAGAGTGTATCAAAAAGAAGATTTTTTTTTTCTCAGTCTATGTGTGATCCACAACTATCAACCATTTTTTCCAGTTGAGTACTTCAGCCTCAAGCAGAGGCTCTAGGTGACCCTGCTTGAGCAGGGGGGTTGGACTAGATGATCTCCAGAGGTCCTTTCCAACCTCAACCRTTCTGTGATTCTGTGAAGCAGTTTGATAGCTGCCAGACCTGGTGGGGTACAATAAGAAAGGCCTACTGGCAGTGTGGAGTCTAGCACTGAAGGAGTTGAATAAGTTGAAAGAAAGAGAAGTTATCTCTACCTTGAACACCACAGTGCTTTTAGGCAGAAGGTAAGGATCAACTCTGTGGACTGTCAAAAAAAAAAAAAAAAAAAAAACAAAAAAAAAAAAAAAACTCCCTTTCTTGTGGGAATCTATGGGTCTGGCTATAGTTTGGGCCTGATCCAGTCTCATATACAGGAAGAGCTCTGGAGACAGCTTTGCCTTTTGAGATCAAATTTTTAGGAAAAAAAAATCACTTGGGTTTTATAGAAATGCAATAATTTCATTAACTGAATTTAATAGGATGGGGGGGTATATCTTAAAAAAATAAGAATCTCAGAAGTTCTACCAAAGTGGTAAGAAGCTCCATGTATTCTGCAGCAGGTTGCCAAAACAGCAGAGATCACTGCGCCTGCTCCTCCACTGTGCTGGCTGCCTTTTCCAGAACAGCCTTTGCTGAGCCATGTAAAAGCACTGGTAGGAGCTCACCTCACTTATTCAGCTCAGCTGCTCTTGTCATTCTCCCCAAGTTTAGAGCACCCAGGCCTGACTCAACATAATTATGAACCCAAAGGTAAGCTCTGAGATGGGGCTTCCCCAAAAGCCATTCCCACAGGGTGTCCCACTGCCCCAGCTCTCACAGCGGAGGTCCCTTGTGGCCCAGCCTCACCTGTAGGGCTATGTCTCCCTGGGCACTTGCATCCTGTGGGAGCAGTTCTTCGCATTTGCTGTCTGATCATGCTTTTGCAGCCACCATAAGACCACTTCCCTGTCAATAAAAGAGGGTTACTGGGCAAGCCCAGCAGTATGGGGGAGGAGGAGGAAGATGTGACAGGTTGGGCTCAGGGCATCCCAGAAGCATAAGTCGCATAATCTTCCTAGGACACTTGTTTTGAAGAATCRAACAGAGAAGCTGCGGGGTCTTTCCTCTCAAAAGTGTAACCTATTGCCGCCCTCAAGGGAAAAGATTTGCACCATCTCTCAAAGTGACTGTGAGTCACTTTGCKACAGAGCATTTCTGCTACTTTCCAAAAACGGTATCATGCTATCAGCTCAGTTGCTCTACTTTTTCTTGGTAGCTTAGGAGACTTGAAGGCCAGAGGAACTAGTGATTATCAAGGCTGATGCTTCTACGTAACACAGGTCATACAACAGCCAGCAGTTCCTGTGTAAAGCAAAATAACCCGCAGGCCCACCATTCCTCACAGGAGGGAGACCAAACTAATGCCAGAAAACCCMAAATTGTCAAAAAACAAGTAAAAACTTTCATGTGTTTGCCACCAGTGGTAAATTTTGAAACTCTGCATATTAGGATGGGTATTAGTGTCACATACAGAATACATATTATCTAAGCATAGGGACTGCTTGACACACAGTGTTCATTAACATGGATCCTGGATTTGGAAGAACAGAGGAAAAATAAAGCTGTTAATAGACTACAGAATATGATAAATGACTTTTGGCCTTACTGCTTTCCAAAATCTCTCACTTGGTATAGCTGTACCTTCAAAGGAAGAAAAARCACTCAACAGGGTATAGCAAGAGCGTTGTTCATGCCAAAGTCATTGCTATCCTAAATTACTTTGGTTATCACCAATCATTGTCTCAGTATAGCCAAGATCTAATGAACTACATGCATTAGTGCTGTTCATATGCTTATATCTACTATGATGGTTAGTTTATGCGTAAAAATGCTTTGAGTATAGAAAGAATTAATGTAAAGCCTTTCAGTGGGAGCTTTCCCTCACAGTCAGCATGCATTAACGCATGCACTAGGACAGTGATACATCTTCCCTGTCTGGGCAGTAGGAGATTTTACCTGTGCAGAAGGAATCAGCAARTGTCAGGTTAAGGAGAGGGAGCTCTAACTGGAGAAGTGGGAGTGGGACAAAAGAGGTGTACATGGACAAACATATCCCCAGATCAAGACCCCTTCAATGAAATTCATGCCCTGAACCAGATCTTACTTAAGGACCAGTTTCCAGCTGATAGCTATATGAGCACCCTTAGAGCTTTTTAACTGGATAAGATGGAGGATAGAGTTAGGATAATCTTTTTGTGTCATAAGCAAAGTTTTATTTTATTTCTGTATAGCTGTCTCTAAATAAGGAGATCATACTGTGATATTTGGATTCCTGAGTAAATTCATTCCTTACATTATCTTGAAGTCTGTCTGGTGGTAGGAGTGATTTAAGGATAACTGGCAAACCACAGTCATTCCATTCCCAGAGAGGCGACAAATCATTAAATTGCATGTCGGACCATTTCTGCAATGCTACACACTCCTATAAAAGACATAAAACCGGTGGTGGCCAGATGTTTCTCCCCAAGCTGCATGGACCATTTTGCAAATTGATAACGAAGCTTGTCAGCTTGGGAGCGATGTCCTCCAGGAACCAAGTATCTCTGGCAAGCARCTGGAGTGCTGGTAAAGTGCCCGAACACAGAGTCTTCAGCAAGTTAGGGGCAGCTGAATCTGGTAGGCTTCACGACCCAGCAGGATTCCTCCTGTCCCAGCCTAATGGACATGAATTTATAAACAATATATAGGTCACACCCATTGCTGGTCGTAAGTACTCAGTCTATTTTGCAGCCGGCACCTAGACCCTCAGTCTCCTCCAACTGCTGGTGCCTGGACCTGTGAGACCCAGAAATTCATGGTCCCATTCTGGTTGTGGTACCCAGACCTCTTATTCTCTTAATCCAGTTTGAATCTTTCTAGCATTTGCACAAAACCACTCAGAACAGAGGGTGCACCCACACAGTAGCTAGTTAGAAATAGAATTTAACAAGACTATAGGATAGACTGGAGTAATCAGAGAGCTCTGTCAAGAAAGTGAGCTAACCATCAACCTGTTTGCACTCAACCAGGCACTTTTATCTCCTTTTCCATTTGTTTTCTCATGATTGCTCCTCCTCAGCTCACCCTGATCCCTCCATTTCCCAAATTCTGGTCCCTTCTGTAAACATCTCTTAATGAGTCTCACACATTCCCACAGTGCCCTTAAAAAAAAAAAAAAAAAAAGCTCCTCCTCAGCTCACCCTGATCCCTCCATTTCCCAAATTCTGGTCCCTTCTGTAAACATCTCTTAATGAGTCTCACACATTCCCACAGTGCCCTTAAAAAAAAAAAAAGTTTTACACATTCCCAAAATTCTCTTTTCCCTGCATCCCATGACATTCCTAGTGCTATGCCCTCTAAGGTAGTGTTTCCTTTTTTTCTTTTTTTTTTCCCTGAAAGCTCAAGTGCCACATTTATCCATGGCATTCCCTCCTCATATACTCTGGGAACTGAAATAACCTCAGTTGCCATAATTTAATTAAACTATCGGTTTAAAAAGTCTGAGCTTAGTATTGAAACTTTGAGCAAAGTATGAGCACAGCATTAGTTAGAAGTAATGAACTAGCTTCTAGTGTAAGACTAGGAAGGCTGATGTTCAGTGTGTTCCAAGCTGATAAATACTGGGGCATTATGGCACTAGGCTGATCCTGTCATTAACTTCTGAACAATTTGGACTGTAAAAGTTTATTTTTAAATGGGCATCCAAGAGCATGCTCCAGATCATTTGCTACTCCTTAGTGTGATTGTGTGTATTTCCCTTTATATCCAGTATTGGTATTAGCCAAGYTAGGACTTGATACTGCTTGAGCAAAGCCATATGTAGGAGGGAGAGTAAAAGAGCTGGAGCTGCCATTGGCAAAATTGAGATCATGAAGATGCTTAGAGGTTGACCATARCTAAGGAGGCTTTGGCCATTTTCATGTATACTCAGATGACTTCTTTTTTTACTGACATTATGTTTATTGGCATGTCATTCTGACTRAAGAGCCCTCCTGTGAGAAAGCACTGAGCTGCGTGGGAGCTTCATGTCAGATGCAGAWCACTCTCTGCCTCTGCTGCGCCCTGCAGCTCATTCAACACACTATAGCTTGGCCAAGGGGCCACTCATCGTTACCTCTGGATTTTGCACATCTAGCAGTAAAGAAATCTGTGACACATCTGCAGCRATAGCTTTCTGCTCCTTTCTCCTAGCCGCTTCAGTGATACTGAGACAGTTGTCGTTTCCACCCACTCCTAGGAGCAGCTGGGAGAGGGCCATCAGTGGGGAGAAAGTAGCGCCTTTATGCTTACTTGTCCCTTATTAACAGACTTTGAATAAAAGACTATAATGCTTGGTGCTTTGATTGACAGTGGGAACAAGAGGCTATGCCAACAGACTGGAACTTAGTGAAGTCARTTGATAGAAAGGCTGTGAAAAGGCATTTTGTCTTCAAAGTAGTAAGGTATGAAAACTCATTTTGGTTGTATGGCAGATTGCATGCGCTCAGTTCCAAAGCAGGATCATAAAAATAAGGCTCTGAAGCTAAGCAGTAAAACCTGAAAATYTTGATTTTTCYWMYKKTTKRARGKWWTTTTTWRGKTTTTTTTTCTGTTTATTTTATTTCCTAAACAAAAAGGATGTGAAAGGAAGCAAACCTGATACTTGTAAAATATCAGCAGCCTGACTGATATGGCTTTCACACCCAAAGCCTGCTCMCTGGGGCCTCTTCAAAATTGGAAGGCAAAGCTTAATTCGGTCAGAACACAAACCAGAGCATGAAGACCTGCTTTGGACCAGGCCCAAACTAAACAGCATGGTTTGCATTAGCCAAAATCTAGAGGAACAAACCACCGTCTGCCCTTAAACTTTCTCCTGAGCCAGTGAGATAGCCACAAGGGCCATGAAGAGCTTTGTAAACTCTACTGTTGAATATATGGGTCAACTGATAGCTCAGCAGTTACCTCCTTACCAGGATAGCACTGTGTAGGTCACCGAACACTTTCTGCTCTGGAAAGAGGAGAGCCGAGAGCAGTTCCCCTGTCCCTAGTGACCTTTTCTTTCCTCGGCCCTTTGGGAACCCAGACTGCCAGTTAGGCCTTTAATAGCATGAAGCTCCTGCTGCTGCATTTCAGTTGTCCGGCAGACCCTAGAGCCCAAACTCTGCCAGGCTGTCCTCCTTAGAAATCACAGCAAGAAGASGAATATAACATTAAAAATAAACCAGGCATTAGACTACGAGCTGCTGTGCAAAAAAAAAAAGCAACAACAACAAAAAAAAATACCCCAGGATCTTGCTTCTCTCTGCCCAAACCATTTTCCTTGAGCTTTGTAGAGGGGRAAGTCTATTTAATTTCCTCCCCCCTTCAGCTTGCACAGGAGAAAGCTCCAGAAACCAGAGGTGAAAAACAGGCTKCTGAGTAGTTTTAAGATATGATCCAAACTTCATTAAAATCACTGGAAATTTTTAGATGGACTTTAAAGTCCCTACATGCAGATTGGAAATGAATATGACTATCTCGCCTAAGTGAAAACATAAAAGCACCTTAGCAAGSTTGTGCCATAGTGCTTTGTAAGTAGTTGTCTCCCTTTTTATGTTTAACTAGTACATTGACAGGTTTCTCCAGCAGCACGGTAGTTGAACCTCTTCTCTTCCTTTCAGAGAAGGAGCTGGCAAGCAGAAAAGAGAAACTGGCTGTGTAATTTCATGCAGAGAATAAAGTTGCACCTGGTTACAGTGCACACCTCCAGGTCACGCACTGTCTTCATCAGGACTCGCTGAAGAACTCAGCATCGTTTCTGCAAATAGTCACCAAACTCTCTGTTCGGCCCAAGCCATTTGTGTTTTAAGCTAGCAGTCTTTAAGCCAAAATGTAGCTTTTATTCTCTAATATGCAAATAATCTTAGAGAGTAAATTTTCAGGTCATACAGGCAAATATTTGGCCGCCTAACAGATGAAACAGTGGCTGATGCCACAGATGGGTAAACTACAGACCTGCGTGCCTACAGGTCTGCCTGTAGCCCTTGCACCAAGGCTAGGAAAGAGGCCGATAAGGATCTGTTTATTTTGTAAAARTAGTGCCCCAAACATACAGGTAATGTAGTAAAGGTTCAGACTGTGTGAATTGTTTTAAATCCACTGATTCATTTGAGCTACTCTGAGCTAGAACAGCAGAGAAGCTGCTTCCYAGAGTTTACTTTGCAAATGACTGAGGCAAAGGCTAAAGCCTTACCAGTCAGCAAATAAGCTCTGTTTGGTATGGTTTGTATGGGCACAGAGCAGGAAAACATTTACCAAAGTAAGTCCCTTACCAGACTCTTTAACATGCAGCAAAAAACACACAGCCCTGTTCTCRCTTAAAACCATTTTCTATTGAAAATCAAAATCACATTGCTGCAAGGGAAATCCCCCATCAAGCCAGTTTTTATTAGAGTAGCTTAATTTTTTGAGAAATGATGCCACAGGCAAGTTTCAAAATTTAAATTTCTGATACTCTTTGCATTTCCCAAAGCTTTTTTTTCATTAATGTTTTCTAAGATATAATAGCTTCCTGAAAAATTCAGAGTCTCTGTGGTTTCTTCCAGCTTTCCTCCTCCTGGCTGTGTGGGACTCCGTGGATACCACAAWGACACAGAAAAACAGAGCTGGATCCTTTGCCCCTGGGCAGGATCAACCACAGACACTTCATTTCTGACAGATGTTCTGACAAAAYGTCAACTTGTTCCTAAACACCCGCAGTGCCTATGCAATATTCATCAGTCTACCTGAAGTGCTTAGATCCTTTTACTCGTGCTTGACCCAAGCCTTTCCTGTTGTAGTTTCTTGCTATCTCTAGCCATGGACATGAAAATAGGTTATTTTGGTCTTCTTTTGCAGCAATCTCACACAGATTGGACCGTGGTAACCTCTACCACCTCTGATTACCAGGCCTGGCCCAGCTGCAGCTGTGAGAAGGAAAGAACGATTGAAGAAGCTCAGCCCACCAAAAATTTGTGATTCCTACYGCCAGCAGGAAGGTGCTTGTGAGATGGCTTAGCTAGGGGCGCGCATCCCCTGCGTGGCCTCRTAAAAGAAGGTCCTTGACAAAGGTAATGAATTAGATAACACAAATACCTTGCTCTGTGCGTATCTATGTGGTGCCAGACTGATTCTGAACACAGTTCTTCTAAGGCTCTTTCTGCCTGCTCRGGGAAGTAAAGACAAAAGGGGCGAAGCACAGCTGGCCAGCTGTGCCGTGGGCGCTTGGAGGGCTCAGTTACCTTATAYCTTGCCCCTTCCATTATACCAGAGTCTGGGCTGTTGCAAGCTCTGCGTCGTATAGCAGAGGAATCACTGTCCTCTTCCTCTGACTGTGACATTAATGTTGGCCATTTTAGACAAAGTAACGGCAATTGCTTTGTGGGGATATTGACTATACCTGCATCATTATGGCAGGGGTGGAAAAATCTAAAAATAAATTTTCTAAGCAGAGCAAAGGTTTTTCAACTTATTCCCTGAGGTACTGTGCCCTCCTCCCCGCCCCCGCCAAGATACTGGCAGCATTATGGGGGTCACATGTAAATAAATATTTCATGATGTCAGATAATGTTGGGTGCATAAATAAAATTCAGAAAAAAAAAAACAGTGTCTGCTTGTGCTAATAGCCAGACGTGCAAGATATCTGTGGAACCAATGTCAATCCCTTGAGGAATGGGCTGTTTTTCCATAGTGCCATGCCTCTGAAAGCCCCTGCCCCAGGCACTGTCACCGGCTTTATTTAGATTTGTCACTGTGAATTCAAGGAAGGACTGTTGATTTGGATTGTCTGGGTTGTTTTTTAGTTATTATTTTGCTATTTGGACTGTACACATTTTCATAGCCCATACAGACCTTTCAGGGGATCTGAAAGAGTATGCAGTAGGCTTTTTTTTTTTTTTTTTTTTTTTTTAATATGCAGCCACTTTCAGGAATCATGCACCATACCACAAAGTAAACAAACCAATAAGGCTATGGGACAAGTGAGGCTGCAGTGAGTAGCCAGACCTGCTTTTTCTTTGGAATGCACAGCATCCTTCTGGAATTTGGTAGCTCTGGTTTGTATTATTATTAGTAGTAGTACTATAAACAAAAATAATATCAATAGCAGCTGTTTTGGGTTAGATTTTAGCAACATAGAAGTATATCCAGTGGGGTCATTGCTAAAACTGCTTTCTGCTGCAAAAGACCACTCTGAACCACTTGTTCTGTCACGCTCACAGCAGACACTTTCCAGATACTCTAGCCTACCAGACACTCTTTGGAAATGTCTAATATGTCTTTTGTCAAGAGCTTCTGTTTTTTAGCAATATATTAATATTTCAAGCAAATACTTGGCAAGGCTTCAGATTTTGCCAATGGGTCCCAGCTTCTCTGGAAAAAAAACCCTGAGATTTATGGGCAGTGCTGATGGGCGGAGGGGTGGACATGAGGAGCGTAGAAACCCTGTGGTTTTAGTGACGCATGGGTTAGAATCACAGATGGGATCGGGTTGCATTCCAGCTGCTGTGACAGAGATAAAAAGCAAGGTGAAGATCTGCAATACTTATTATTTATGGAAGTCCAGTATCCAGCTATGCGAAGCTGCCATGGCTAAATTGCCTTTCAAGAAAACATCGTAATGTTAGCTGCCCCAGCAACATCCACTCAGGTATTTTTGCTGTTTTGCTTTTGCCACTGTGAGTTGTGACAGGCGAAAAGCACTACTTACCATGCGGTCCTGACGCCAGCGCCGTGTACCTGGGGCTTGCTCTCCCTGGTCCCCAGGGAAGCTGTGTTTTACCTCTGGGCCCTCTGGGAGCCGGGACCCGTGTGGCTGCTGAAGTCGAAGGACTCTGAGCTTTTGTTCTTCAAGCACGGCAAAGAAATTGCCTAGGGAATAATCTGGAGGACTCTAAGCTTCAGATGGGTACCAGCCCTCTCCTTCCCACCCTTCTTTTGCCCCTCCTCTCCTCCCGTGCAGATTACGGCCCAGGCACCTTTTTGTTTATTATCAGCCAGCTTAGACAACTATTGCCTTGCCCAGATCTTGGCTGCCCGATCCCGCCCGCAAACCACCTCCCCCGCTAGGCCAAAATAAGCTTCTATTTTTATTTTTGTCGGGTCAATTCTTCGGCTGCTTGGTCCGGGTCAGTGCTGGCCCATGCGGGGGGAAGCGTGGGCACGGCAGCAGCAGCAGCAGCGCGGCAGAGGGGAGATGTGGCCCCGGAGCAGGGGGAACTCCACAAGCCGAGCGGCGCAGCAGCACTGCTGCGGGCAGAAAGCCAAGCCCGGGGCAGCTGCAGGRAAGGCYGCRGGGAGCCCTYGGCCTGCCCCGCTCTGCTGGGGCAGCGTAAAAGCAGCGGAGCCCCCAAATCATTTCAAACACAGAGACTGTGTTCAGCTGGCTTCACCTGAAGAGCCTTCCCGAGATGCCAGACATATTTTTTTTTTTTTTAAATGGTTTAGGTTCAGATGTGCAATGCAATCATTTTGTTTCCTATAATGTACAGCTGAAGTTACTAATATACGAAAGGGAGGGACAAGCCGAGTACGTGTAGACCCTATGAGATAAGTYACCTCAAGTGCCATATGCAGCCTGTGGAGTCTATGGCACGGCTCAGCTTTCCCTGAAGTATGAGGACATCCTCACTTGTTTAAAATTTGCTAGTTTAAACATCCTCGCTTGTTTAGAATAACACACATAAAAAAACCCCCAGCTATTAGCTGTAACCACTAGTTCAGAAAAATCCTTGTTTCACGTCAACATCCAGTCCAAAACCTACCCCTGATAGCCTGCCAAGTTAGCAAAGATTTTTTTCGGAGGTGAATTCAGATAGGGAGAAGGGCAGAAGAGCCCATACGTGATCCACAGGTAACTTCATTTTCTTGTGCTTTTCACACACATACAAAAAACACCTCTCCATCCCCCTCCTCCCCCCCCCAAAAAAAAAGAAAAAAAGAATGGGGGCCACATATCAGACTAGGTTTCCTTCTGCGTCCTTAAGGTTTCTTGCAGTTCGGTCATCCTGGGTGGTGAACTTTGATATGACCGCTATCATTTTCTTACTCAAATAGCTGTACAATACCAAAGAAATTACCCAGCCTCCTGAAACGAAGCTAATATGCGCACACACTGAGCCAGATTGTGGACAGGCTTGCCGAAGAAGGTTTTGTTGTGGTGCTGCTTAAAGAGTGCTCACGGATGGTTGGTTACATGCAAGTCCAAATGCACTCCTGATGGAGAAGAGCAAGGATAAACACTGAACATTTACAAGCTGATTTTTATGCTCAAAAAGACTCTATGGCCAGCCATGTGGAGAAAGCATTTCTTTCCTCTCCACAGCAGAAAGTTCACTGAAATGGAAAGCAACTCTTCCAGTTCCAGTGCTCAGCTATAATTATTAGTTATATTTTAATAGCTAGCAAAATGATGTATTCGTTTTATCTGTTTTCATGTAAACAATTTTTATTAAATGCACTAAACCATCTGTTGCAAGATTAAACTGGGTTAGATACATACTATGAAAATTAAAGTGGATTTAAATATTATTTCCTGTCACTTTGAGGCCTTCATGTAAAGAAGAAGCTTGTCCTTTGTGTTTAAATATTTCAGAGCATCTAGCTTAAACTGCTAGACTCAGGAATATCCATGTTACCACTAACAGTCCACTCTTGATTTGAAGGAAAAACAGTAACAAGCAACCTACATTTTCAGGTGTTCTCTAATCCAAACCTGGCTCAATTTCCCATATCAAAAGATGTGCTTTATGCACTAAGATAACAGATTTTTAAAAAAAGACAGCAAAAGTAGAGCTTAGAAAGTATGTAATTTTACCTGAGCTGCCTTGAGGAGTCCTTGTATATCACATGCTTGCCTGGGCTGAACCTTTAAGAAGAGTTAATAAGGATTTAATAGCAGAGCAGCCACAGCTGTGCCTGGGTGGCAGGTCCAGCTCATTGCAGGGAAGTTTACCCTCTCCGTCCTTGCACCACGGCAGTCACCAAAGAAGGAACCACCTACAGCTTTCTCCCAGCCCCACGGGTAAGGGGTGCCCCAGGTCATCCCAAGAGGGTGAGGGAGGGAGGAAGAAATGTCAGCAGTTTGCAGGCTGCTATGTCCTTGGTACCTGGGCCTGTGCCAGCCCTGCTGCCCCTTGGGGATCAGCTCCAAGCCTTGTGTCTCCAACTGTGGCTCCACAACCTGACAAAGACACATAAACACATGCTCATCATTGAGACTTGTACATGTTTACGATTTAGGGTGGACATTAATACATGTTTAAGGCTTTTCCTGAATCAGAGGTCTTAAGCATGTTCTTAATCTGTTCCAAGAAAATCAGTTGTATAAGCTTTTTGAAGTCGATTCCCAGAACAATTTGAATGTTTATTCTCCTTGAGTTTCTGATACACAGTCTGACTATACACATCCATCAGCCACCACAGCAATAATCTGAGAGGACAACTCACTTAGCTGAAGACTGTTGGATGCCAGTTTTGGGGAGCAAGAAGATGTAATCAGAAGGAACTATTGACATTTTCACATTTAGCCACAGCACTTTGCTTTCAGAGTAGAAGGAAGTCATTCTCTTTGGTGAGATGATTCTCTGGGTAGCAGCTACTCAGCCTGATTTAGGGTGGCAGGATCTTGTCTCCTCAGTCAAAATAGCACTTTCTCATCTCCGCCTCCTATGCAGATATGCTCTGCATTCAAAAATGTTTCCTCAAATTTAGCAATCCTTAGGCCTCTGCTAGAGTTTTTGCCCTTTTACTAGAAATTCTTGGCACCCTTGACTACATTTTACTTTGAAATAAATTAAACCACTTCCAACTATATGCTTAAGTGCTTTCAAAATATGTTTTTACATTATCTGAACAGTCAGTTAAAACTGTACAAGATTTAATATGCTGACAAAAGAGGTCTGCGTCTTTCAAACAGCTGTTAACCTCAGCATGATTCAGAGCTCTGAGACCATTTTAATAAACACGAAGTACTGTGGCAAGCCTAGCTCTTGCAGAGGGAGCTGCCTGAGCCCCCACTTCACTGCCTGTAAATCACTGCAGCATGCAGGCAGGGAATAAGCAGGATGGCTGGGGCTGCATTGCCAGGTCTAGGTGAAGTGGCTTGGCAGGGTTCACACAGGCCATCCTGAGCCCACTGTCCGGTCTGCAGAGAGAGAAGCAGTGGCACGACTTTCTCCCACATACTTGCAAGAAGACCAGTGTTCCCTATATGTTAATTCGCTAGTGAAACGTTGGTTTGCTTGGGGAATTTCAGCTATGAGGTAGTCCATATTTGGCAAGTTATGTGGGCCCTCTTGTTTAAGCTCTCTGTATTTTCTATGTATCTTCACCTCAAAGGAGAAGATGACTGAGAGAACTAGTTCACACTTGAGAGAGGTTTGCAGCTGTTTTGGGATTATTTTTTTAGTCCCTTTTGATCTGGAGATATGGTGCCCATATCTCAAAGCAATACTGCCTAAGTCTTTTGGAGTACCTTCCCCAAAATTCTCACTAGCTATTATGAACTTCATTTTGACACTCTGTCTTTTTCTAGTGTCCTCAGACTGTGGGCATGCATGGAGTAGGTCCAGATTGGGATTTTGGAATCTAAACCCAAAACAGTGATACAAAAAATTCCCAGACACTGTGCTCAGGGGCTGCCTTATGCATTTTGATCTATTAATGTCTGATGTACTGTATAGTTCGGTTCCCACCCCTAAAGGTGCCTCCATTTTCAAGGCCCAACCCCAGGTGTTGGATACTAGCATAAAGGTCAGGTATCTGCTGCTGATCATTGAGTCCCTGCTCTTATAAAAAATTGTCTCTTACTAGATCTAACCGTGTGCTCATGGTTTCTTCCCAGCTTAAGAAGTCCATTGGGGTCCACCTTTTATCTTCTACTAAGGGATGGCACAAGAGACCATAAAGCCTAAACTGTGTAAGCTGAATGTGGGTCACAATTGTCATAAATGTGAGGGGAAGGGACTGTTTCAGAAATAGGAGTGTGTCTAAYGGCCTATAAATAAACAATTTTGGGGCTCAGGCTTTCAGACACATGCATATGTCACAGAAATGCCTGTTATAGCTCTTCAGCACTTTAAAATTGAATGTACAGCTACAGGCACATGACTGAGAGCAAGAGTGTAAGAGACCTGAGATATACAGCAGGTCACATACAGCATTTGTAATTTATTCTGGAGCAACTTCACTTCCCCAGGATAAATGGAATAGTTTGTAGCAGGCTACCTGTGACCTTGAACTAACCTGCTAAATCTGCCTTATTTTAGGCTAACAGGCACTGCTTCTTAAGATCACAGCTGTGGGATCAGTCCTCTCTTTCCTTGATTATCAAATAAAAAAAAAAGAGATGGGTTAAATTGTCTTTAAAAATAAATGTGCAGTGAAGGTATGATTGTGGCTAGTGTTAGCTCAGTCTGCCTCACACAGAGATAAGCTGTGTAAATGCAGGGTAGCCTGAACGTTAGATGGATTATCAATGTTTAATTTCTGCAGGACATGCTCTAGCTGACAGTGTACTCTGATTCAGTCTCCCCTGCCTCTGAAGAAGCCAGCTGGGTTAAGCAAGCACAAGGATGCAGTTCCATGCAAGCATCACACCTCTTGCATGAAGACTTGCTTTTAGGGCTTGCTATCTCAAAGGTTTATACTATTTATTTGTCCAAGCCTAGGCACACCTATTTGATGAATACCTGAACTTCCCCAAAAGGAAATCTTTCAGGAGCTTTCCTGAGGTAATCCATTTGCCCTTTTCCATTCTCTTGAACACATTCCTCTGCCCATTCACAGGTCCATTTCCATTCACAAAGCAACAGTACGTTCATGGATGGCAAATCTATTTGTGAGTTGTACAAGTGATCTCTTCTGTAAGTGATGCTGTGTCTCCATGGATAATTCCCCCTCTCCCCCCCCCCGTGGCAAAGGCACCTTCAGATTTTTGACTCCTTCTCTCTCCGTGCCCAGTCCCCCAACCACTTTGCCCTGCTACTGCAAGATGGAAGACGAACAGCTCAGCTGGGCTCACACAGCTCCTTATGAATCTGTGCTAGGAGAACCAAACCATTCAAAAAATAATCCTGGGGGAAAATATATATACATATATTCCAACCAGTTTCTCTGCCAGGTTCAGTGTGTGGCCTCTACAAACAGCTTTAGCAGCACAAGTAAAGTGGTAGCCTGGTAGTGGAAACAACTGGCCGAGGCAGGGAGTTAGGCTGAGGATTGTTTAGCTCAATTGTCACGGAAGGATAAATCTGGAGTATTGTAGGAAGCTGCCTGCACCTCAGAAAGCTGCCATAGTCAGAAATTTTCAGGTTAAACCTCTGTATTTGAAATCCTCTATTCCCAAGAGATCAGAGAAGAAATACGTGTGTGTATACATACATATATGTGTATATATATATAAAATATGTATGTATGTATGTATACACACATATACACACTACTGCTTAACAGAGGTGGACAGAGAATTTTGGGTATGACTTGTATCCATGAGCTTTTTCCCAAAATGTGCTTCTTGTCTCGTATATCTCTAACACCACACAAAGCCCAAAACTTACACCTCAGATCAGTGTTATCTGGCGTGGGAAGGTGGCCAAATGACTAAAATAAGCCAGAGAGCTCAACAGAAGCCTCCTGCCACTTTTGGGCTGTAACATGATCTCTATTTCACTTTTTTTTTTCTCCTGTTAAGAGAGCGTGCAATCTGCCTGCAAGACTCAAATAACAAGAAGTGTTCAATCTCTTGATTAAGGGGGACAAACTACTGAGAATAATCTGTGCAATACTGCGCAATAATGTGGGAAGCAATAGTGCTTTCAGCATAGCTTGGAGAGTGCTTGTCCAGCTAAACAGATAAATCAGGGTATAAACACTCAAATTTGTTCTTCTGAAGAGAATAATGTATGTATGGAAGGAAATCACGTATCTAGAAAAACAATGATTTTTTTTCTCTAAAGTATTTTCTTTCAATTTTAACTAAGGCACACAGCAGGAGGCATTTTTAAAGGAATGCAAATCACAGTGCTRCTTCAGAGAGATGGTTATCCCTGGCTCAAAACATAGAGCAGGCTGGCATGTGCTATAACCGTGCAGTGAGATTCTGAGCATTGATTTGTGTTTTACTTTTGTACAGCACCTAACACTCTTGAGCCTTGGACCTGACAGGCTCTTCAGTGCTACAGTAATTAAAAATATTTGTTTAAAAATAAATGTAAATATCATTTTTAAAGGATTCCAGTTAACATAGATTATTTCAGTACATTCTCACATACTGTGGAAAAGTTCCAGAAATAAACTTTTTTATGCTGAAATTCTTCAGCAGTATTATGCAATTCTGACTAAATTATGAGATTTACTAATGAATATGAATCGTTCCTTAAAAATTGCGCTATCAGCCAGCTGAAGGATGTAAATGCTCTTTATTTACTCATTTGACATCTGATGTTTTCTTACATTTGCAAATATAGAGGGCTGTCATTAAATTGGGAAATGTCTTGAGTTGCAAACTAGGGTAAACTGAGGTTATTCCTGCCTATGTCCCCAGCATGGCTTCATGCAGAAGCATGGCTGCCCTTCATGACCTTTGGCATCAAGGGACCCCCATGTCGCTCCCCAACCAGTTCAGTTCAGGGAAACACACTACTTTGAGGCCAGCCTATCATTTTGGCTGCTATCATGTTCTCTGAGCAGCTGGAAATCACTTATTTTTGTGGTCAAGTCTTTTGAAGCCTTCCAGAGAATCAATGGTCAAGACCTCAGGTTATTATATATATATATATTTATATATATATTTATTATATATACATACATATATATATATATATATATAAAAAAAGAAGGCCAGAATGCTCAGACTTCTGAAATGCCTGCAATACAACAGAAAAGAGCAAGAGAGCAAAGCAATGCCTTTTCACCAGAGTTCATCCTGGGAAAAGACTCTGCTACACTGTTCCCCAGTAGCTTAAGGCAGTTCCCTTCACGATGGAGTGGGGAACTTGGCCCCTGAAATGCTTTCCTGACAGCTGCTGCTAACCTTGGGGCTGCTCTCACAGAGCCAAGCTTTGCCATTCTTCTCCAGCAGCTGAGTTTCCAAGAAAGCTCTCTATTGCTTATCAGCACCTCTTCAGAGGTGATGAATTGCTGCTGATAGTCCTCTTCAAATGAGTCAAACTGACCATGAGGAGCTGCATAAGGCTTGGACATTGATTAAGGTGCTCAGTGGCTATCCACTGGCAGGTGTCTGTCATTGGGTAGTAATTAAGCTAATTAGAAGATTAACAGTGGCATCCCTGAGCATTACTAGTTTGTTCTAAGTGTCCATCCATACCTTAGCATCTGTAGAAAGTGAGTAAAGCACCTCTTAATTTCTCTGGATGTGTGTGTCAGACTGCGTTTGTTCTTAATTTTAGAGAATGTCATCCTGCTTCTGGTATGGCTGAAATTTTATGCCATGTCCAATATTTGGCAACCTGCATACTGTCAGCCTACACCAATGACAGCAAATAAAGCTSTCTGTAAACATCACCTGGGAGTCTGACAAGGATTTCCAGGAAGACCCTTGGTAGGACGACGCATGAACTGAGTCAGTCTGGCCAATCCTTTTGGCTATGAAGCCACATGAATATTTTTCACTCGTATGGGGCTTCCCCACAGTCACTACTCCTTTCCCCTACTGTAGCCCCTGTGATGGTTGCCAGCTGAATCTGGTGTGAAGGAACCTATTGGAAATAGGCTGGATACCTGTGARCACACAAATTAGCACCTTGCAGGTCAGCTGCCCATTACTCTGATCCTTGTTGGTTGCCTCCAGTACCTATATGCATCAATGGCATCCTGTCTGCCTTGGGCCACTCAGTACTGGTCACTCACCAGTGCCCTCTGCCCCATTCACTATCACCCACCTCCTGTCACCCCTGCCCACCCCTTCTGTCCCATTTACTGCAGGCTGCGCTGTTCCCAGCAGCATTATCATGCAGACCGCGCTGTTCCCAGCAGCACTATCATGCAGACCACCCTGCACCACACAGACTCCCATTTCTTTACCCTGCAGGCACATGTGGGACGTGCCTTGGTGCTGCACTGCACGATCAGTCTGTGTCTAGCCATGCATGTGCATCCTAGCAGATGGCTAGGGTTCTCTTTGCATGTTTGTGGCCACTAACATGATCCCACTATCACTGATCATTCCTCTAGCGTGTAAGAGTCATGTTCTCTTTTTTGGGCCAGGCTGTTCCTCTTTACCGTCTTACCATAGAGACACTAACATCAAAGGAAGGCGAGGTAGAGAGGGATCGTGGCCCCAGGAGCAGAAACATCTGTTTGTCTCCTGTTGTCTGAAATTCAGGCAGCAGTCTCAGAAGGCATTAGTTGGATTTAGTGTGTCTTTTTGACAAATGCATTTTTGGAAGATTTTACAGAGTTCCCAGAGAACATTATACGGAAAGGAAGTAACTGCTGATTCAAAATTATACTGTGTATTTGATAAAGAGAAAAGAGCTGCACCTCTCAGAAGCCAACAGACATAATGCCATTTCCTTAAAACTTAGTAAAGCCAAAAAGGAAGTGATAAGGTCTGCTTTTGGCTGAGTATCATCATAAAACATTATCTGATGATGCCTCAAAAAAAAAAAAAAAAAAAAAAAAAAAAAAAAAAAAAAACAAACAAACAAAAAAAAAAACTCCTAATGATTTGTTTAAGTTTCATCTGTGCATTCTTTATCCTATACTCTCATGTCCTTTTCATACTAGTTACTCAATGTCCCTGGAAGTCTGAGAATAAAAACATGGAAGGAGAATTTTGTGCTTTAGACATCCAACTCTTCYCTGTTCCTTTGCAATCAGCTATGCTTTATCTAGGCATGTAGAAGACAGTCAGTGGTTTAATGTACTTAGCCAAAATATTTCTTTAAGCAAGAAAATGTTTCTAAGATTGAATCATCTTCATTTCTAGAATCATTCAAGACACCAGACTTCATTGGATGCAAAATCTGGCTTTGAAACATCATTGCTGTGAAGAGCCTGGAGACCAGAGTATGAAACAAGTGTAACTATAGCTCTCATCTTAAGGGGAATTAGTGTAATTCGTGTCTAGAGTCTAATATTTGCACACTACGCCTTCTCACCTCAGGAAGAGTGTCATGTTCCTATTGACTTATATGGGTTTTTATTAAAAACGACCTTCTCAGTTTTCTACCACCAGTGAAATAACTTCAGCTTGTAGCCTAAGCCAGCATTTGGCCATTGCACATCTCCTGTCTAAGATTCACTGGCTGAAACAGTGCTGGATCAAGGCTAGAAAGGCTGTAACTATGAGCCATTTTTGCAGCATTTCTACATTAGAAGCGAAGGAGAGGGCTTTCAGCATTGGGTGTACATTACTACTAAGACATAAATTCTTTATTGTCACTAGTGCTCTAGAAAGCAGTATAATTAGAAGGATTTTGAAAATCAAAAGCAGCTTTTACTCTTTTGCTCAATAAACCCACTAGGTTTTGATTTCATGTGTTAATGACTCAGTGTACAGTATATAACCACCACTCATCTTCCAAGTATTGCCTAGACAATCCTTCTTAAACAATTCCTTTTCGAGTGCCTTACTTTGTGCCAGGCACTTTGTTTGCAGTCAGCCTGAGCAAATGGAAATATGTATGCCTCTAACGAATGTGACCTTGTTAGGCTGCTTGTCCTTCATGTGTGAGTGAAGCAGAAATGTAAAATGTTACACCCACTACCTTTCAGAGGGTGAAGACACTTAAACTGAGTGTATCTGCCATGCTGTGAGATGTCTCCTGGTAACGCTGCCTTGATATGATCAACATTGCAGCTACAGCTCTTCAGCATTGTGGTGTTGTTACATAGCGTATGCTCACTCGCTCACGCTCACTAATGCTTACTYGCTCTTCATCTCCAAGAAATTGCACCTGGGGGCTAAATGTGGGAAGCAGCTATGGCAAAGTGTATTATATAAGTAGCCATTGTTTTGGCAACTATTAAAAGGGGAACATGAGAGAGAGGCTCAGAAATCAGGGAATGTGTGAATGGAAAAAGAGGCTAAATGAAGGTTTGTAAGTAGTTTGTTCTGTGACTTGATCCTAAATGAGCTTCTAAATCATAACTGTAATCTATTTTGCCTGCACATTGTTCTGCTACAAAGCAGTTATGACTTGTTTCAATGCAAGAAGGTTAGAATTCCCTGAGGGCATGGCCAGAGAGGTGAGGTGAAACATGAACCTACAGAGGACAATTCATCTAACATCTCTTAGAMGCTTAATTGACCTCCAGAGGTGCCGATCTCTTCCTGTTAAAAGAACTTAATGTAGGCATCTCATAGACATCAAGGGTTCCAGAAAGTCACCCACACAGAGCTGTCTAGTGCTTCTGGAGATGYTCTGGTGTATCTGAGATACCTGTGTGGGTCAGGCTGATAGGAGACTGACACATGCCATTCCGGAGTGGCAGCTGGTAACAGCCTGAGGTGCCTCCAGAATCATACATTGCATGAACTACCTTTGCAGGGGCACCTGCATCAAGTCCCTAAATCACAGGTGTTTAAATCAGGACTGATGAATCTTACCACAAATGCCTGAAACAATTGCACTCATTTGTTGTTCAGCTGCTCAACACCTTAATGTTCATGCTTTAACTCCATGGATGTGCTCGAGTCTAACCCCTCTTCCTATGCTGAAATGTGCTATAGGGCTGAATGTGAGAGTCAGAGGGAGCATTATTCCTAGCATGAATCACGGATATCAGCACCATTTAATGCCATTTAATGCTTCTTGTCTAAACATCTCCTCAGYGGAAGGGTGGAAATCAAAGAGAAGAGCTGCACAGAGGTAAGACTGGGGGGAAGTTGCTAATAGGAGTGAAGGGGGGGCTCTAGTCCCTCCTAAACTTATCTCTCCTCCTCCACAGCCATGTAAAACTTCCGTGCCCTATTCATGTACTTTCGGGATTTATTTCTGAATTCTACAGCTACGGTATATGAAGAAAGGAAGAATATGCAGTTAGAATATACTAATACACTGTTAGGGTTAAACAGGAATTTCTGTCTCTGTGGTCGAATAGATGCAGCTATCACTATTGATCATTTGAAATGAAATAAATCTAGTCTTTTTCAGCATGTTTTGTTGTTTAAGATTGCTGAAGCCTGACATGAGAAACAGAATAATTTGCCCTTTGTCATCAGTGGTAGAACTCAACTGATTGCAGTGGGATAAGAATCCAGTTATCAAAACCTTCGTATGTGGCTCCCAGACCAAGCAGGGTAGATGACTGATAACAGCTGGTGAGAAGTATTGGCTCACTGAGCAGTGTTAGCAGGAGACAAGCAAAATTCAAAGGACAGACTCTCTGAAATCAGAAACAAGTTAGCACTCAGGACAACTTAAAAGCAGCTACTGATATCTTGTATCTCTCCTTTGTTCAGGGTACCRGCGAAGTTGCCAGCTAAAGTCTGTCCTGTCCTTTTAGGGTGTAGGTCCATGCTGTTGGCAAATTGTTTTCATGTTTGGTGAACTAGCTGACTTGTGACACATGAGCTGTTGACAAGTGAAGAGGGTACTCTTCCATCCTTGGGACAATAATCAAAAAATAATAGGCCAGATTCTCGAATCTGATCTGACACTTCTGTGATATTCAGGAGGTGAAAAGAGGCTGGCAAACATCCAGCTGTAAATGGGCAGCCAAGAACATCTCTCCTGGTCGCTCCATCTCATGGGGATACAGGGAGTAAAAAAAATGAGAAGAGGCGGGTAGAGATCTTTCCCAAATACAGCAAAGCTCAACCCAGACCACTGCATCAGTCTATATGAGCCTAACCTATAGGCTGGATATAGTCTGCTAAGAAAATCCAGCTGTCCCAATCCTGGTAGCCTTCTGCTTATGGAGCAGCTCAGAGTAGCCTGTAGGCCAGCCAAACTGCTCTAATATCTGCCACTAGCTTTTCTGGGGGCTTTTAATGGAGGTAGTGCTGTGTTTGAGGAGGGCAGAAAAATGATCATCAGGACTTTTGGAGTTAAATTTCTGCAGGAGTGGAAAAGGACAACAGGTGTCTGGAGCTACTTGACTCTTTCCCTGTTGCCCTTGACTCACAAGAAAATTGCAAATAGCTTCTTTTCCTTCCCTCTCACTTCCCTCTCTGCTCCTGAAAGGGGCATAGGATTTCGTTCCTCTTCCTTTTCCACTCCTTCCAGATGTGAGGGAGGAAGGGTAGTCCTATAGTGAGAGATTTCTCCAGCCTTCACTGGAACTCAAGAGAGAAAAGAAACATCTCTCCTGGCAAGCAAAATATTGGCAGCATTAATCATTGCCAATGCCAAATACTAAGAAAAAGACAAACAATAAGGCAGATTTCAACAAACTAGAGATTAAAAGCATTGCCTTTGGATAGTGTTAATGGCCTCCTGGTATTTGAGCTTGTGGTATACGGAAAGGTTGAGTATGCATGGGAAGGAAAGAATTAGATGTTACCTTTACAGGCATTCTTTTTCTATCACCAGGCTTGAAGGTGTCTATTAAAAAAGTGAAAGCTGATATTATTATTACTCAGTCCTTGTCTTCAGGATCTGGAGCTTGAAATAAAAGATAAAATATCATTTAACTGTTGAATAAAATAACTGAGCATCACATTCAGCATGGAACATATTCTGGCCTTTATCTTTCAAGGATTCTTTTTAAGGATCCTTAACATATATCATTAATATATGATAAATATCATATATTAATCATCTACCATAGCTAATAGCTAGGAAGTACACAGTGTTCCAGGAGTATATTTCTCACTTTTGTGATTTTGTGACTGTAGGCACTTGCTGCCTTTGGCTAGTTGCTGTGAACCACAAACCATCCCTATAAGACTAGATATCCCTATAAATGCCCTGCTTCTTAATTATGTCTTGTCCAAAATTTTCCATTAAAATTAATTTGAAGGGAAAAAAATATTTTAACTATTCTTAATGAAATATTTGCTTTCTAAAATAAATATTTATTTTATTGAGAAAACAAACTCTTGAGAATTGAAGCCTTGTTCCAGGACCTTACAAGAGCTGGAGTTCAGCCACCCATGAGTCCTTCTTCTCCCTCAGTTGAGTTACTCCACTGCACTGTATCTTCCTGAAGTCCTGTGGCTCCTCAGCTACAAAGCAGTGTGGCCTGCTACAGATCTGCCTTGCCTGGTCAGCCTGGTGCCTGGAAAGGATGCGRATGTGGATGGACAGATAACAGTTCTTAGAAGCCATTTCAGAGGCTAAAATATTCTTGTTCTCGTTTTTTATCAGAAAGGATAATTGGAGATTTCCAGTCTTCTCCTATTTTCAGATCTCAAATTTCTCTTGCAAAGCAAGAGGAAAATACYTTTTTTTCTGCCCAGCTGGTGCAGCTAATTTTCCACTGTGCCATTTGGATAGATACAATTATTCTTCATCTGTTAATCTGTATTCCATAGTGTCTAGGAGCTCTGACAGATATCAGAAACTCATAAAAATCAGGATAACATTTCTTATGTAAAGCCGAGGTAATAGATTTTTAGCTGACAACTAGTAAATTTTTTAATTTATTTGACAAGTCTCTTGGTTTCTTTCAGACACCATGGTGAAAATTTAAAATAAATATGATCTGCAATAGTGACATGTTGAGATTTCTAATCTGTAAAATATTAAATCTCTACAAATGCCAGTACATATGCAGCTTATACACCAGATAAAACTAGAAACAAACTTTTTAGTAGTTAAAGGCAAGAACATGGCCCTATTGCCTTATACAAAAATGAAATGGAAAACTACTTTCTTATGGATATATCTTAGATCCACTGTTCTCAAATAATACATAARTTCAAATTGAAACCTCTCCTTTGTTTGGGCTATTTTTAGTTGTGTTTAAGTGTGGATTTTCTGATATCTGATGAGACCAGTTCAATCCTACATGGGGTTTTGTTTCTCTAATTAGCTTCTTGTTTTCAAGAGTTCTGTAGAAAAACAAGCATATGTATTTGAGAGGAATATCCCTCTATTGTTTTTTATAAAATTATCAAGGGGGTTCACTGGATTTTGGGTGAGAAACACACACACACAGTATGACTAGACATAAGGACATCTGCAGCACGGTAGCTAGCACTGCCCTCCCTTAAAAAGTCTTTAATCATTCTGCAGATCCCAGCAGCYTGAAAATCTTCCCTGTCAGGCTCCTCTTTATCAAATTAATTAGGAAATGTATTTGGAAGTGAAGTTCCTATTTTTGTCCTTGTGCTGGCATTTCAAAACTTTCCCCAGAACCAGCTATAGCGTTTCAAGAAAGCACCGTGTGGGAGGAGAGAAACAGTGCTGAGCAGGAGGAGGAACAGCAAGGGGAGGTTGTCTGGCAGGTTTTACCTCATCATCCTGAGATTCAGTTCYGAGAGAGTTGTGAACCTTTTAAATGGACATAAAAGCAGAAAGTTTGTACAAATCCAAGGAAAGCTATGGGCTTTCATTTCCCATTCCCTGCCCACTGCTTGGGTCTAGCTTTTTTTTGCCTGATTCTCCATCTCATCCCTGTTTTTTCTCAGCCCTCCTCTATTGAGTTATTTTCATCTTCTCTCTCCAACCTTATGAGTTTTATATCTATCTTAGATACTGGAAGTAAAACAAGCAGGCTGACTGTGGGAGGAAAACAGGGAGGGTAGGTACACCAGATCTTCTGTCAGCCAAGTTCATAACTGTGCAGTGACTGACTTGCTGTATTGCCTCAGAATGTCTTCTCTTTAGGTGCTCCAGCCAGTGGCATCCACTTCGGAGAAGAGGCTGTTATCTCACCGACAGTGYTTGGGAGAGAGGTTAGGAAAGAAAGAAGGAAAGTGTTCAAGTAAAATGGAAAATGATTGGGGAGAGATGGAGATTTCCCCATCTCTGGGATTAATGACCTTCACTGACAAATGTCAAGTCCAGACTGGAATCCTATCTCTTTATTCAAACTGTATTTTAAATATAATGTTAAAGGAGGAAGAGAGAGAGATAAAGAAAGAGAAAGAAAGGGGGGAAAGAGAGAATTCATTAGAAATGGTTGGTTCTAGTCCTTCTGTCAGGAAAAGTTGGTATGTCCTCAGCCAGTCACAGATCTGCCAAGCAGCAGCATGATCAGTTCTTGTCAAACACTCATCAGACATCAAAAGACCCCAAAATCTCTTGCCTGATCAGACTGTGTCACGACAAAACACCCACCTTGTCGAAATCCCATCTACCCATACATTCAGCTCTGTTCTCCCAGGATAAACTCACAGAGCGCAGAGCCAYTAGCTCCCAGCTTGCCTGACTTCAGAAAAAGCAGGTTTTAACCCTTAGTCATTGCCCTTTCAGGTAATGTTGTAAAGACCTTCTCTGGTTTTGCTAGCTATTAAAAATAAATAAATGCAAAGGTCACATGGACTACAACTTAAAGGTATAACCTTCATCACTGTGCAGAGCTTTTCTGTGTCACAGAAGTGAATCAGGATACTGCCCTTGCCTTTTTCTCTTCAAATTCGTGAGTGAGGATGTGTGTRTGTGTGGTTTTTTTCTTCGTCTGAAGAAATGATTTAAATTAGTACATCGGAAAAAGCCCAACATCTTCTGTAAAAATGGCTTTACTGATCTATTGRGTCATATGATTTATTTTCTCCTACTTATATTGTGTTTTCTTTAAGATTACTCAGCATGAAAAAYAGACCTTCTGTTTCTCACAGCTCTAGTGATTCGATTATTCATATRCTTGTTTTTTACACAAAGTTATAATCCTCTACCTGTGTAAGTGTTAGTCATCTGCATCACCTCATCTGATTATATCATCATGTCGTATGACTTTAGATAAATAGTATGATTGAGGTTTTTTGCTTAGTTATTTTTGCTACTCATTTTTACATCTTAACTAACCAGTTAGAGGGAATACATACAAAGCTCAACATATATTCCAGAAGGAAAGACATCAGTGAACAATGTTTTTAAGTTTTCAAATGCTTGATAGTACTATTTTTTTTTTTTTTTTTTAGACAGCAATTTCACCTTAAGAAGTGGTAGCCAGTTGCAGAATAAACTCAGTAGAGGTCATAAAAATTTCTGCCCTATCATGGCTGTTCRTTAGCCATTGTGAAATGACTTAAAGATAAAAAGAGTTTGATCCACCCACAGCACTGTCTCTTACCTGAGGTTATCCACCYGGGAGAGGAATACAGGCATATGACTTCTGTACAGACCTAGCAGCTGAAACTATAGCAGCTTTGGAGAAGAGTATTACAAAACTACTCAAAATCATAGTTGATCTATGTATACCATCACTTAGAAAACAGTTTTATTTTGAGGGAGAGAAAACTATTTTGACGTGTGACCAGAAGTCCAGTTGTCCCAACCTCCAAAAGTGGCTGAAAGCAGGTATGTAGAGATAAAAACAGARACTCTTCTTCCCCAGAATATTCTCCCAGTCTCCAAAAATCACTGCCACATCAATCTTAAGAAAGAAGGATATGGTAGGACTAAGCAAAAAAGCAGACAAATTGTTAAGAGGCCAGAATTAGCTAAATTTTGATGTGCTGTGCTGTAGGAGTAGCAGAAAAAAATAACTAAATAGGAAATACTGCTTTGATCTGTAGTTTTCTATTCTCCTGACAACAAATCATGAGAAGCAAAACCAGAAGTGTCTGTCTGAGCATGCCTAGTTGGGATTAGGCATTCATAACATTTCCATAGGCATGTCCCCCTGCCTCCCCTGTACTATAATTCACTTCAGCAAGCAGAGTGTGATACCTGAGCACCTGCTGGATGGTGGACACTATCTCCCTGCAGGGAATAGTCACAGACAGGCCATTTTCAAGTCAGCAGGTATATCTCTAGCAGAATATCTTTATTTTTATTGTTGCAACCACTGTCTTGTTGCCTTTTTTTTTCTGAAGCTTGTTGCTAARTCTTTGAACAGCTGTAAACATCTGGATGTCTCTCCTCTCAAGCAAGAGTGCTTTCTGAACAGTTTTCCCAAATCATTCTTTTCCTGTTCATAGCTCTGACATGAACCATCTTTCCATGGAATAAAAAGTCACTTTGCATGATCAACAGGCCAACATTTTATGGATCATTAGGCAACTCAGCACGGGAGGATTGTTTTGAGAAACATAGGGCAAATGGAGGGTACAGTGATGGACACTTTGACTCTGGCACATCCTGAATGATGAATGCTTGAATAATTTACGCTTACACATAGTTTCCTTAGCGAGACGACACAATAACATCTGATAATGTTTCTTCTAAACAAATCTCAACAAAATAATAGCTCTGGCTTGCCAAATGACTGGACTACTTTTTATTCTGCTGCTTCTTTGAACTCTTTGTGTGAATTTTTGTAGTCTAGGGTTATTGCCCTGGGGAATGGACCATAGTTTGAGTGAYTGAATATACTGTCTTTGTTTTGAATTTGAACAGGATTTATTCCAAATAAATTATGAATGACAACAAAAATGCATCAAACAAATAAGGAAACATCTGTGTGATCAGCCCAAATAAGACTTATCTTTCATATCCAAGGAAATTGTGCAGAAGAAAATGGATCTGCTTGCATTGCAAATGACAGTTAAAAATCCTGGTGATTACTGCAGGCTGCACATCCTTATCATGCTGATAGTTTGTGTGCTTCCTTACTCTTTTCCTGAGGGCTTTCACAGAACAGCACAGACTGGTAGCAGGAGGGTCAAGCAAGCTCAGGCAGGTAGGACACTTGAGCTCAAATAGACCTTCAACATAAGTTAGCCACTGGACCAAACTATCCAGGAGAACAGCAGGCCCATGAAAGTTAGTGAGGCATTTGTACCATCACAGGTGTATTCCCAAACTGAAAGGGGAAAAAGGAGCYCTGAGGCTAGGGAGAAACTTCCAATGAAAGGGAATTAGAAATAGGGTCCCTGGTAGTCGTGCTGGCACAGGATTGCTGTAAAACAGGCTATTCCTTGCTTTKTCCAGTGGGCACATCCAGATAATTGTGTGGCTCATCACCATTTCAGGCCTGTCTGTGAGACCTTCCTGGTACCTTCCTGGTCTTTCTCACCCCCGCTCCCATCACTCAGCTGGAGAGGTCCTGCACAGAACCAGGCTCCTCTTGGTCACTGAGGGAACTCGTTCCCTGACATTACAGCAAATATGTGCTACCTTCCAAATAGGACATACAGGCTGTGTGAGGAAATGAGGGAACTATCATCTGCCTTCATCTATGTTGTGGGATGGTGTCTGTGCTCTCCACCCCAGGATTCATAGCCAGCTTGGCAGCTGTGGTCCCCACGCAAACCAAGCAGTTCAGTAGTCTCTGTGCTGCGGTCATGTATGATCAGAATCAGCACATAGTAAAAACTGATATTCAAGGGATTTTAAAAACYACTCTGATATAAAAAGAAGTATTTCTTTATTAGCTTTGATCAAGGCCTGCAAACTGCAAGTTAATAAGAGTTTTGTCCCCAGTTGCTGCTTTAGAGCTGGCTTGATTGAATTTCAGTACTTTTCTTGTTTAAATTGTAGCCTATGCTGTAAATCTTAACATGTAGGAAATGTRCTGATGTGTAGGAATGAATAGATGAGCTAGAAATAAAAATAAACCATCAGGAATCCCCAAAACAGAGAACATAAGGTGAAATGATCATACTAAACAAGAAAGAGTAAGCAATATTCTGGTTCACATAAAATAGGTAAGGAAAATACTTCACCTATAATTTTTATCTTGATTATAACTCTTGAAAACTGTGAAGATGTTTGTAGGTGACTGAAAATACTTGTGGGAAATATCTACATTTTAGCAGTGTTATCTTTTCAATATCTTCCTATGACTTTTATGTACTGCTTTTGTGACAACAGATCCAGTCACAGCTGTTCCACTTTACCAACTGAATTTGGATTAATGGCTTGTTTAAGGTCTTCTGTATATCAGCTTCATGCCCTATAAATTATAGGTCATGTTTTAGTCATGGCATTTTAGAAGTAAAGAAAATGTTTTAAAAGCAGTACATTACTAACAATTTCTACCTTTATTTTCCCTTTTTTGTCCTCTTTCCAACAGAAAATGTAGGAGAAAAATATAGTGCAGGACACTGTTCAAACTTTCTCTGTTTAGCTGTACACAGTTAATATTTCATTTTAGTCTTCACAATGTATAAACTTGAAGCTCAGTGAAGTAAGTKAGAAGGCTGGAATTCACAAACATAGCTGCAAATCCTGTTAGCAGTTAAACACTGCAGGTCTGAAATGCTCCCTAATGTATGTGAAATCCACTATACAAACAAAATATCCACATGGAGTTAAAAAATATTTTCAAACGAGAGGTAAAAATACCAACAGAAGTTATTCCTGTTGAAGTAAATTCACCTTTTCCAAAAAGGATCTATATAGTCATTTGAAACTTAATATCAGATAGAAGAGAGAAAAAAGACAAAAGTGGTTTAGAACAGCCAAGATGTCTTGGTCAAGTGCRAGAGTTGGGTTGTGACAACAGCAGGGGCTGTTACATGGCAACGGAAGAAAAGCCGGAGTGTGTTTAACTTCCAGCAACACTAAAATAAACAGGTAAGAGCTCTAGGCTTGATGGTCATGTTTATGTGTTTCACACCATGAAGTGCTATCTGGAATATCTAAACACACTCCCAGCTCATGCTCTTCCAGCTCTCACCAGCCTTCCACATCCATGCCTGGGTCTAAATCAGTTATATAAGTAACCTTATTCTAGCTACTCGTAACACAGCCCCTAAGTGGGAGGAGATCCAGGCCATCTTTCAAACCAGCTCTYGGTCCCAGAGATACAGCAGTGGACATTGCAGTGACATTTAAGGGACCTTACTAGGTGGCTGTGACCTAGACTGTCTTCATAGGCTGGCACTCTTCATTCGGTCCTCATGCACTGAGGTAGCTTCTTGTGTCAGTAACATACAGACTTTAAAATGTGCATACCTCTGATCTGCTACAAAGCACAGGTTGCAGTAYAGTAATTTTCTGGAAAACAAACAAAGAAAAAACCCGGTTTCTCCAGAAAAGATAACCCYCACTCTAACTTACAGTCTTTAATTGAAAGCTTGCCTTTACTCAGAGATCCTAAATGATGGGAAATGCAGCATTTTCCTTTGTAAGCTGTTCCAATGTTSAAGTCTCATGGCTGAAAATATCTGTCATTGGTTCTGATTTGGATATGCTTAGATTCAGCTTTCAGATATTAAAACTTTTTTTTGTCCCACAAAGAAAATTACACACTAAAACTCAATCTCTCTCAATCTGTTTTTTGAAGAATTAACAGATTTTTCTTGTGCCTGAGTGTAAGGCAGTTTTTCTAGCCTTCAATTCATTTTGGTGGCTCTTCGTGGCAATCTCTGCAGTCTTTCAAGCTCTTGACAAACAGGACACCAAAATTACATGCTGGTATCTGTGTTGACAACAGAGCTAAATTTAATTCACCACTCCTCTGATTATATACCCAAGATCTAAGCTGCCAGCTCTGCCCAGGGTGACTGCTCTGGTCCTTGTACRCTGTCACCTTTTAAACTCCAGTAGGGAGTTGATATTTTTGAAGTCACAGTTCCCCACTCTATAGGGATGGCCAGGATCTTTTGCAGGTGTTTTTCTTTGATGTGTGATCCCCATTTGGCTGTGCCATTAAAGCACATTTTGGCTGTGTCAGCACACATGAAGAAGAATAAACCTGGCTGTGGGAAATGRGAAAGATTCATGGATTCGCTTGTCTGGAGATAAACTTCAAAATTCTGTTTCATTGAGTGATCTAAGTAATTCTGTATCACTGTCCTTTACTCATCACTGTGCCTCTCTTCATCACTTATAAAGTATTATTAGAAATCAAGTATATTTCTCAATTATTGTTCAAAGTGCTGAGCAGAATCAATCCTTATACAGATCCCTGCAGAACATGACTAGAAATACCCATTTATGAATACTCATTTGACAAATAATTTCTGGTATTTGTCATATAGACAGTTTTAGGCATTTAGTATGTTGTATTGATAGTACTAGCCCATGTATCGTGCTGGATTGCTTTATGAAGAATTTAAGTATATTTCTTCTGTTGTCCAGTCTCCTTTGTCACAGAAACTTCTAATCTTGTCAGAAAAGGAAAAGCAGACTTTCCTTGTGACCAAATCCATTTTCCATGAGCCTGTGTGGGTTAGTATTAATTATTCTCTCTGCCTTTGCTTCTTCATTAATTTTCAAGGCTTTTTATTATTTATTGTCTGCTAATGCCTAATATCAAGCTCCGCAGCCAAAGTTAGCCTCCTGCTAACACAGAATATGCATGTTCCCATGTTTCTGGGATTTCCATGGTACTCCAACATGTGTTCAAAATTAATAGCAAAACAGGCCATCTTGCTTTTTTTCTGATGCTAATAAAAATTTTCATCAAATTGTCATTTTGGATAGTTTGCTATCTCCTCACAGCAAAGGATTGMTATTACAAAAAGTATTTTGCTCCTTGTAGGATTAAAATTCCTCTAACAATTTGCAACCCAGATGCAAGAAAGGCTATGTCTGAAAAAAAGAGACGCCAGTATCCTGCCACCAGTAGTGCACAAAAGCAAATGATGAGGAAAGCTGATTAGGAGAATATCCCCAAAAGCTCTTCCAACAGCCAGACAGTATGCTTGAACCTTCCCTTGTTTTGTTGGACAGCATGTTTTCTAATTTGCATTTTTTTCTTTACTTTCTCTACATTCATTATTATATATGTATGAACAGGTGCACATACTCTCACATGCATATGACTGCTTCCATGTTCACTATTAATATRCGTATATTTTAGTGAAAGCTCTGTTAAGAGGAACATTTTAGCCAGGGCTAGGAAAAGCTATGGATATGCGACTTCTGTACCCATTGATGCATTTTCCCTCTACTGACCTAGCTAGGGCAATGTGAATCCCAATGTAACACCACGATTATCTTCATTGCTGGCTTATTCAAGGGGCCTATTCACACAACCCTTTTTTTCTTCACATTGAATAGATTTAAATTGTTAGAAATATTTTTCAGCAGCCCTGTGGAATATATTTATAAGGTAGATCCATTAATGTCTTGTCTGTATAGAGGTATCTATAAAAGAAAATGACTTAAAATTATGTCTAGTGGATGATAGGAATTCTGCTTATTTTATGCACTGCAATAATCTATTTAACAGCATAAATTATTATACATTCGTAGGCTGAACAGACAGTCAGAGAGAACAAGCCAGAGTATCTTTGATATGTTTGCCATTTGGTGAGTGCACTGTACAAGAGCAGGTGTCCTTCATTAATTTAATGTATAATTAACAACTCCTTAACATGATTAACACTTCTCTAATTGTGATTGACATGAGAAATAATTCATCAGTCTTTCCACATAGGCATCTTCATTGATCACTGAAATGGAAAACCAAGCCCATCTGATAGTCAGCAATCCAGTGTTTTGGAAAGTTCCAGAGGATCATCCAGCGTTGCCCCCCAAAATCTCTAATTACTTTTGACATAAGAGGCTTTAACAGTACCTCTGATTTTTTTTAAAGCTGGCATTCAGCTCTCATATTGAGATGTTCTCCAACAGGTGGCCTTTGGCTGGACAGTTACCAAGTGACACTGGCAGCAGCAATATTCTGCTCCTGTAAGTAGAATATATGGGATGTGACAGAATCAGAAGGCACTATAAAGCACAAGGGAAAAGCATCTGGATTACCTGTAACTAGTTCTCTCTTCCATCAGATTTCTTTTATAAAGATGAGCTTATCTGACCTTTGCTCTTGTCTTAAAAAAACAAATTTTGCTCTGCCTTTCTCTCCCTTTGGCCTTTATCCAAGTGTTTTCCATTTTCAGAATGGAAAACACTGAGGCCCTTTTCTTCCTGCCCCCTCCCCCCAAGACTCTAAGAGAAACATTTGATTTGGAAAGTCTATTCTCTTTTCAAAAATAAGCCACCAGTGCTTTTCAGAATCTGCAACGACTTCCTTTTCTTCTTTGGACTGCAGCATAGACAAAATAGTTGTGTCACCTCATATCCATTGTATAAGGCCTTGATTTTTTGTTTCTTTGTATTAAATCAATACACTATGGGAAAAGGAGTGTGCTTCATTCACCTCTCCTGGGTTGCTTACAGCTTCAAGACTGTTTTACAGAGGCTGGTTTGACTCTTCAGGCAGTAAAGTGATCAGAAACCTCCAGTTTTCTATGAACCAGATGAAAAGGGTGAAGTGCTTCCACTGGGAAGAGGTAAGGATCAGAGAAACAGAAAGCTGGAACTGAATTAATCCTAGAAATTTTGGAAGCCTCGTTTTTATTATCAGATTGAAAGTTTCTCTGTGAAGAAACGGTGGTGTGCACCCTGGACACTACTCACAGGGCAGCCAGACGTCTTAGGGTGACTGGTCTCTGTTTCAAGGTTTTGTGTGAGTTTGGAAAGGAGTTAACCAACAATCTAGGTTCAGATAAAGTATTGTTTCTTCTTAAGAGGCTTAAATACAGAACAGAACCATAGCTGGTCATGTCAATGTCCAGCAGGAGTGTCCTGAGGAAGCAAAGCTCAGGGGACTTTAATTCCCTCATCACCTCTGCCAAGGTTAAGCTCCATGTCATGTAAGGCAGTGGAGCCTGCAGAGCCCCCAGGCCTCATCCACCCTGGGGCTATATCCTCCCGCCATCATGTTTTGAAATGAATTTTTCATGCGTATTCAGTCAGCTGAGAGAGGTGAACACAGGTACACGTTCCCTGAGCTTCCAAAACTGCACTAAGGCAAGGTGAGGAAAGAAGGTTGATACCTCATGATACCTCTAAACTATCATGAAGAATCAAAACCCCATATGAGAATCCCCCTTGTAGTTTTTTTCAGCTTGCTAACCAAAAGTTGGGCTCAGGAACTACAGTGACAGTAACATGAAGGAGCATTTGTAACTGTCCTTATTCTACTACTGCTGCAGGTATTGCTCTAGCAGCAGAAAAGACCCAGATGCCTTGCTGAATGCAGAAATTATTGGTGAATGAAGTAGACCAAGGGACTAATGATGATGAAAGAAGAAGCAGTTCTGCCCTCTTGTGTACAAGACTTCTACTGCATCTATTCCTAAATTAATCTGAAATAATTATACTCCCTGTAATAATAAAAAGGAGGAAATTATACAAATGCTTTGAATGTGTTAACCTTCCCATGAAAAGAAGAACGAGAAAAGAAAGGCTGAAGGCTGACATTCACAATTTAAAGGTAATTTCTTCTGATAAATTAGTTTATAAACCTAAAGTTAATAGACCAATATGAGTAGCTTGGACAGTAGAAGCTACTTTGAACTAATACTTAGAATATGAAACTAAAGACTATGAAAAAATGAATAGTACAGAAACCTCTAAGGGGGAGGCATCTAATTGCTAGGGAAAGTCAATGAGCTGCAAAATTCTATTCATCCATTAAAAGTAAGCTTTTATTTTTTGGTAGGTGAACAAAATGGTTTGTTCATCACAGCAGTAGGGAGTATGCAAGAAGATTTGGGCTGAGGCAAGCATATTTTGCAAGCCTTAATTAAACCAGAAAGGGCAAGAGGTAGCTGATTTTACAGGGGTGGAAAGGTCAGGCTGAGCTTCCCTGTCCTCCTCCTTTCAGCTGTTTTGTCCTGAAACCTCAGCTCCCTTAGTCCCTTATCTGTTCAAATCCCATGTATTAGCTGTGACACTTAAAAACTGTAGTCCTGGAAAGCTTGTCTGGATACCAGGACAAAAAGATCAGAGCTTCAGCAAAAAGTGCAGCACAGAGGGTTTCTGGAATACAACTTGAYCTTGTCCCACCACAGCACAGAGATGGACTCAATGTCACACGGACCTGGAAGGTCAGCAGCATTCATGGCAYCACTTGTTTAAAAATACCCAAGAAAACATCACTTGGCTGGTCATAACAGTAACTATGGTTTCTTCAATTAGCAGATCAGTTTGTGCGTTTATCGCCAGTTACTCATTTTCTGTTTGCAAAGAATTTAGAAAATTCTGTTCAAGGATGGGGAGAGCCTTCAGATTAGCTTTCCAGGAACAGATTTTTTTTCTTGTTTTCTTCTTTTTCTTTCTTTTTCTTCTTTTTTTTTCTTTTTCTTTTTTTTTTTGGAGGGGGACAATAGTAAAAATGGCAAGGCCACACTGCAGAGAAACCTACTAATAGACCACGGAAATGCGGTTTAACAGGCCAGTCAGGTGTAAAATCTGGAGCCAGTTTCAGAACTTGGGCCACAGCAAACAGTGTGATATAATTCATCGCTACTTCTCCAGCAATGCACTGACCTGATAGCATCAGATTTTCTCATGCTTACAGGAGGAAAACAATTATACTTTGGGCCTGAGGATACAGTAATATGTAACAAAATGAATAAACTCTGTACAGTATGTAGGAATGCCATAATCCTAGAAGCAGTAAATGCTGTTTAGGTACATTTTCCTGCAGTTTTCTCACTCCTAATTCTCTCCAGGGTCTCTGTTCAAATGTCCGTTTTTAAGTGGTCCAGTGAGATAAGCAAGAAAGTGATCTCGCATGGATTAGACTACTTTTACATGCAGCAAAATTGCACCAGCAACAAATGTGACTCAATAGAGTATATCTAGTATAATTTCATTATGAAAAACCTTAATCTATTTCCCTCATAGGACAAAAAGGAATAAGAAAGTGAACAAAGTACATTTTCTGTTATTGAAATAAACATGATTATTATTCTAGTTCCCACTTCTCTGTTAATGGGTCATGAATCAATTGACACATCCTTTTACCCACTTCAAATAGGTTGCTGCAGATCTGGGCTCTGGGGCTTTTTCCATTTGTTCTGTTATTAAACTACATAGTCTTCATCTAACATCTGGATTTTCAGTTGGAAATAGAGATGGGAATAAAGCTGTTCAAGCTCATCTCGAAGCTCAGATTCATCTTTGTTCTGGCCCTGTTCTTTGTGCTATGTGACTAGTTAAGGAATAGCTTAGCAGGCTGCAAACAGAAGATATAAATATATATATATATATATATATATATATATGCATATGCATTTTTTAAATGAGGGCAGACTGCAATATATTTTTCTTCCTCACTGATATCAGTTTTTCACACATACCAGTTTTTCAAAGGCCAAAATTTTGCATATTTCCATAGCAAGTGCTCCACATTGCTCCTCTTTGTAGGGAACTCATATGAAAAATGGTTTATTGGGTCATTTTAGTAATTTCTTCATTTGAAATCATTAGAGAAAAACCATCAACCACAGTGGATAGAAGTAGTGACCTCATTCTGTACACATTTTGACCACTGTGAGTGACTCTCACCTTATTGCTGGTTCAGGGCTCAGTTCTGGAGACAATCCCTGTCCAGGAAGTTAGCTGAACTGTGAGCTTACACCCCACAGTTTCATTTTGAACTTGTGCTTGCATGAAGAGCCTTGCAAATTCTTCAAGGCTATCCTTACCCCCACAGAGCACTGAACAAATTAGCCACCATACTTGTCCCAGAAYGAACCGCTTGTGGTGCTGAAGACAAACCTTTTACATTAGCCTGACACTGAGGGGCACTGGATTCATGTAGTGATTTCAGCTTGATTTGTTTGCTGTCTTTGGTGTTCCAAGGCACAGCATTATATACACTTACTCCATGTCCCTCTCTAAAACTTTAAATTATAATTCTCCCAGATCTGTCCTAAACTACCTGCTTTTAACCTCCTGCTTAAAATCTTCTGGATTCTTGCCAAAGTTGCCTGACAAACTCCTCTGATCCTTGCCTTGACAATTAGGCAAACATCACTCAAAGCTCCCAAGTATCTTCTATCTTCTTTCCCCTCCTTTCTTTCTTAAAGGTCTGAAACTCATGCACAGTAATGAAAGATACACAATGTTCCCCTACCGGCTGATTCTCAGGCCCCTTTGTTCTGGTGGTTATGAGGCATGCTGCAAGTGACCCAGGGGAGAGGACCCCCTTGAATCCTACAGGACTGAGAGCATGAGAAGGTTCCTCCTTGCCCTTTTGCCATCCGCTGGGGGCAGCACCACAGCCCCTGCCACCAAGAAGAAGTCAAGACATCGGCAAGAGGTCTTTGGGCTTTACAGCACTGACACTGCTGCTTGCTATTTTTTACAGTGATATCTCACTGACTTTTGATCATATTACACAACGGATGCTTTCAATGTGGAGGAAAATGGGAGGAAGGAATTTGCAATAGGCTCAGCAGAGGGCAATATTTGAATGACTAATGGCAAGCAGAGGTTAATTTCCCTTAGCTTGCTTGCAGGCTATCGACCCCTAAAGCTGATCATTAATTGCCTGAAATAGCCTATGTGGTGGTCATTACTGCTTAATTATTCAGATGAAATGAATAATATCAATTCTAGGGCTTCACTTTTCATAATTGGAGAACTGTCTTTTTTCCCAGACACATTCCACATCCAATCCTACATTATTTTCATCCCTGCTTTAATAAAAGATGCTTCATGCCTGTTAAGCTTTAATAAAGTTAAAAATATTTCTCACGTATTAGATACCATATAGAAAAGACATAGCCAGTTTACATTCAGTTATTGTCACATGACTAACCATATCACCACAGGAATCAATCATGGCAAGCAATAAATGAATGATAGGACAAGCTGTATCCAAACTGCAGAGCAGATGCAGACTGTGACACAGTCCCACATTTTGCTGCCCTAGTCACAGGGACATGAGACACAGAGGCATCCTTTGAGCTCAGACTCCTGAGTTTCATTTCCTGGAAAACAGAGATCAGGGGGAAGCTTTATTTCATTAAGTTGCCTAACTCATACAGAGTGACCCTCCAAAACTCTCATTGCTTGCAGTTCCTCAATTTTGGTCCAAATTCTGCTTCAACTTCTGAAAAAATGCTGCAGCAGATACAGAGGCATCTACATCATGTTAGAGCCAACTGCATCCTGCCTACTGCCTTTGGCATTTTGTAACCGAAGCACCATCCCCTAAGTAATCTGGTGACCTGACCTCGCTGATAGACATTGAGTGTTACCAAATAAAATGTGACTGACAGCTCTGAGTTTAGTACAGAAGGTAAGTGTTTGGGATTATTACCTAGCTTTTTGGCATAGTAGCCTACTAATTAGGGTGCTGCCCAGGAAATGGGAGATGAGCTAACTCCATCTCAGCCAGAGGGAGTCCAGACCTAAGAGAATGGTTTAAGCACCAGGCTGTAAGTGAAATCGAGGGGAGAGTCTGTATCCTCACCTCTAGCTCCTGGGCAAAAGTGAAGAAACGCACATGAGATTTACCAATCCGTTAAGAGAGATCCTCATTCTGTAACCTGCAAGAAATGCACTGGCCGGAGATATACGAAATGATCCTTGACTTTCTCGTACTGGCAAAGCCCAAGTTAGTTTGGATTTGTCTTGATTAGGAAATTTGATAGAGAGCCTCAAATCTGAGTGATTACCTCAGCTGTGCCACAAACCCAGGAATCAACTTACCCTACTTCCTCCACCCATATTTTACACAGAAGGAAATGTGTGTGTGTGTGTGTGTGTGTGTGCACACATATGTACAACTGGTGAGCTTCATTAGATCCCTGCTATGGATATGCCAGGCACCTGCTACTCCAGCTATCCCAGCAGGAAATCTACACACAGCCTTTGTGAATCTAGAGCTAAATGTATTCTGTACTTGTCGTTAGCTCTCAGGAAGGGTATTTGACCTCAAAAATACAGAGACACAATGTGTCTTTATAAGGTGCCAAATTCATCCCAGCTTAGCTGAAACTCCATGCAAGAAATGACACATCAGATCTTCCCTACATGGGTACCTATGTAATAGTTCCCTCCTAGGTAAGTTTTACAGGGTGAAACTCTGTTGCCTGCAGAGTGGAAGAGATCACGCTTGTCAGTTAGTGGTTTCTTATGCCTGAAGATCAGTGAATTTGTCAGACTGTACAGTCAGAAGAAAAGAAGCACCAGAAGCCAACCAAAGCACGACAGTGGAATAGCAGAGGTTAAGTGAGGTTTGGGCCCATGCCTCATACAGTTCATCAAAAGTCCCTTAACAGCTATTAGTTTTAGTAGCCCAACCTGTGCTCAGATTCCTGAAGCTCGTTCTGTCCATGTATAGTGCAAGGTGTGGGGTTTAGGACTCTTATCTTTCAATGTATGAAATTATTTACAACCTGATTGTCTTTTATGTAGTACTATTGTTACTATGTTTACATTCATTCAGAAGCAAAAATATAGGATAATTCTGTATGCACTACACTTGACAGCTCTTGCTGAAGGCAARTTGGCATACCAGCATACTGGTTTAGGAATGTATGGGAATGGGAAATGCGAAAAAGGACCTACTGGTTAAAAGAATGGGCATCACCTTTTCAGGTACTTCTAGTATGAGCAACATTTTGAGAATGCACCTCTGTTTCTGTTTATCTATCTGTGTGCATWCAAATAATGGCTTGACAAACAGTGTTGCTCCGATAAAGCTTATGTCCTAAATAACATGTTCCCAACAGGATGCTGCCATTGGATGTCTTTGGCAAACTGGCCTTATTTGCATAAGAACACTTTCTTTATCAGTCTAGAAAAGCAAAGAGGATGCTGGTGTACCCTGCAGGATTTYGTGTTGCACAAATCTGCTTTTCAATATAGCACTTTCTGTAGACTCTGTTGAACAGAATGGGATTTGAGCATCCCACGTTTTGATACACAGCTAAATGCTGTGCGAGGTTGTAAGGAAAAAGTGAGGAGAAGGAAAGGTATTCGCTAGGGGCAGTACAGCTTAAGGAACTTCACATGGGCATGCTTGCACTGGTAAATTAGACAGGGMCAGACTATCAGCTTGAGTGCTGTTCCCTCAAATGTTCATGCTGTTTATCAGTAGCATGCTCCCTAAACAAGTCTGGCCAAGGCAATCAGCATCCCACTACCTAGTCCCTGGGTGCAATTCGGAGATTAAGATGTGCACAGGACAATCCTAATATGAGCCTGGACATGGCCACACAGTGAGGGGAGGAGAGGCAGTGCAGTTTAGCTGTGTAGATAAGACCATGCTATGCCACTTGGCTTCCAAGCTAGAATCAGTCCCTTCTCCATTTTACATAAAGTATAGACATAGCCTATGGGCCTAAATATTGTGAAATTTGCATTCTCATCCCCTGAAGAAATTTCTGTGAGAGCTGAATCATCATAGGGTTTGCACAGATTGGGACTCCTGAGTACCCTCTGAGGAACCTAAGGGTGCCCGCTGCTGCTGGGTGAGGAGAGCCAGGTAAGGATAGCTACAGCAGGCCTCAGCTTCTTTGGAGAAGCTCTAGCAGCTGCTGCTGAGCTCTTTGGGTTGCCCCTGCTTGGAAGGTAATGGGGCACTTGTTCTAGCTGGTTCCTGGCTATGGAGGATTAAGTACCCTTTAAGGCAGTGTTCAGGAGAGGCGTGTGCAGTTGCCAGACCAGAGCACAGCTAACAGGTTTTGTTACAATTTGTGGAGATGAGTACAAAGAGCTTGGCAACTTCGGGCTAGCACATACAGACCCAGCTATGGGCATAGTCCTCAGCTGCTACTGGAGCAACTATCCCTGCAACATCAGAGGATTCTACTCAGACAGAGCTCCAGCAGGAGGATGCAGCTCTGCACATCTCAGGCTGCAGGGAGGGCTTGGGGCCTCACACTGAGGCTGGGACTGGTGGTCTCTTTGCCTGCAGGAGATGTACAATGGTTGAGAAACTGAACCACCGAGTCAACAAACTGTGGGAGGAGGTCATCAGGCTGTGCAACATCAGAAACRATGAAAAAGAGATTGACCAGACCTTCTCTGGGACTCTGTGCCTTCAGGAGCTCAAACTTCCACTGTAGCAAAGGGGTAGGCAGAGTCAGTGCCTATTAAGTCAGAAAGCAGAAACTTCCATGATAGTGAAGGCTGGAAGCTGGTGACTTCTAGCACTTCTTCCATCTGAAGACTTAGAACTTTGGAAGAGATTCACTGCCCTTGTAGCTGTGGAGGAGCTGAAAACATTTTGAAGAGGAGCATCAGCGCCAGCTGAGCCTTAGCCGAAGCACCGGGAGAAAATGGCAAGCACTTGCAGTGGGACACTCACTGCTGCAGGGGATTGAGGCCCCCATTTGCTGACTTGATGTGACATCTAGGGAGGTTTGCTGCTTCCCAGGGGCTCACATTCAAGATGTTGTGGAGAGACTGATGGGCTTGTCCAGCCCTTGGACTGTCACCACTTGCCGCTCTTCCGTGTGGGCACCAATGATACTGCCAGGAAAGTAACGAGTGTGACTACCTGGCTATGGAGATAAGGACAAGCACATGTGGGTCCGGGTGGTGGTCTCCTCAAGCCTAATGTGGAAGGGGAAGGGCCTAGAAACACCAAATGGATACTACAGATCAACAGTTGGTTGCACAGCTGGTGTCAACAGCAGGGTTTTGATTTCTATAACCATGGGACCCTCTTTAAGAACTGAAAACTGCTTAGTAAAGATGGGATCCACCTCAGAAAACAGGGTAAAAAATATCTTTTCCAAAAGGCTAGCCAACTTGGTAAGGAGGTCTTTGAATTAGGAATGACAGATGTGGGAGAAAATGACCAATAGTCAAGTAAGGAAATGGTGGACAAGGCTGGTAACCAAAGGTCGGGGGTGATGTAAACACCAGGGACCTCTTAATCAACAAAATAGAACTGAAGTGGAATTGCCCCAAGCATATGCAGGTAAATAAGGAAGTGCCTATGGAACTGCATTATGGGAAGAGGTCTCATGCTCTTTCTAGGAAGACACTGTGGTTCCTCTGAAGTGCCTGTACGCTAATGCATGCAGCATGGTGAGCAAATGGGAGGATTTTGAATTCTGCAGGCAGTTAAAGGGCTATTATCTCATTCAGATAACAGAGGTGTGGTAGGATAGTTCACATGACTAGAGTGCTGTGATGGATGGATATGGGCTCTTTAGGAGGGACAGGCCAAGCAGATGAGGGAAAGGAGTCACCTGTTAGTGGGAAAGCAGTCAGAATGCATGAAGCTTTGACTGGGGAAAGGTAAGCAGTCAGTCAAGAGTCTGGTTTTCGTGAGGGACTTCAGCCACCCTGGTATCTGCTGGAAAGACAACACAGCTAGGCACAAACAGTCCAGGAGGCTCATGCAGAGCACTGATAATAACTTTTTGACATACATGATGGAGGAATCAACAAGGAGAGATGTGCTGCTAGACCTTGTACTGACAAAAAGGGAAGGGCTAGCTGCGGACGTGAAGGCTGGGGGTGGCATTGGCTGCAGTATCCATCAGATGGTGGAGTTCAGGATCCTGTGTGGAGGAAGTAGGATCGCAATCCTGGACTTCAGAAGAGCAAACTTTGGCCTCTTCAGAGACCTACTTGAAGCAATCCCATGGTTTAAGGCCATAGAGGGAAGGAGAATTGAAGAAAGCTGGTTATTTTCGAGCATCACTTTCTCCAAGCTCAGGAGCAGTAGTGCATCCCTGTGAGTAAGAAGTCCAGCAAAGGAGGCAGGAGACCTGCTTGGATAAGCAAGGAGCTCCTGGCAAAACTCAAACAGAAGAAGGAAGTATACAGAATGTGAAAGAGGGGACAGGCCATTTGGGAGGAATATAGGAAAATTGTCAGAGTATGTAGGGATGTTACAAGGAAGGCTAAGGCCCATTTGTAATTAAGTCTGGCAAGGAATATCAAGGACAACAAGGGATTCTTCAAATACATCAGTAGCAAAAGGAAGACTAGGGAAAATGTGGGCCCACTGTTGAATGAGACGTGTGCCCTGGTGACAAAGGCTACAGAGAAGGCCGAATTACTGAATGCCTTCTTTGCTTCAGCTTTTACTGCTAAGGCCAGCCCTCAGGAATCCCAGAGCCTGGAGACAAGAAGGAAAGTCTGGAGAAAGGAAGACTTTCGCTTGGCCGAGGAGGATCAGGTTAGAGATCGTTTGGGCAAACCTGACAACCACAGATCCATGGACCCTCATGGGCTGCACCCACGGGTACTGAGCGAGTTGGTGGATGTTGTTGCTAGGCCGCTCTACATCATCTTTGAAAGGTCATGGAGAACAGGAGAGGTGCCTGAGGACTGGAATAAAGCCAATGTCACTCCAGTCTTCACAAAGGGCAAGAAGGAGGAGCCAAGCAACTACAGGCCAGTCAACCTCACCTTCATCCCTAGAAAGGTGATGGAACATCTCATCCTGAATGTCATCTGCAGACATATGGAGGAAAAGAAGGTGATCAGGAGTAGCTAGCATGGATTCACCGAGGTGAAACCACACTTAACCAATCTGATGTCTTTCTGTGATAGGATGTGTTCATCCCATCACTCCTCTCCAGCTCCTACCTCCAGCTGAGTAGAGGAGGGAAGAGCAGTGGACGTTGTGTACCTTGACTTCAGCATGGCTTTTGACACTGTCTCCCATAACATCCTCCTAGGTAAGCTCAGGGAGTGTGGGTTAGATGAGCGGACAGTGAGGTGGATTGATAACTAGCTGACTCAATAACTTCTGCACTATTAGAAAGATCAAATCTTGAATGCCATCCTTGTTTTCTTTTTAGTCTATTATTATTTTCATTCTAATTATTCTCCAGTGACAGAAACAGGCTCTGTGGTTCAGAATTCATTGGTAAAATGAAGAAGCTATGCAGAAACAGGGGGAAATGGAGGAACTGAGAGGAGGGAGAAGAGGAATGCCCTGCATCTCCTCGCTACATCCCTGTGACAGCTCTCCCGCATATGTTTATCACAAACATCCTGAGGTTGTAGCGTATTATTGTTGCTATATTACTGCCCTACTTGTCAGTTCAATGGCATAAGTGAGCTCCCTGATGGGAGAGGATCAGAATGCAAAAAGCTTTCTGTGGAGGTTATTTCATGAATGGAGAGCAGCAAAAAGTAAGGTACTGGAAGAGGAGTAGGAAACAGAGAATGAAATGATGCCACAATCTTTATCAGGGTAATGGGATATGAAAGGAAGGTCAGAAGAATACTTGATGGGGCAGAGCCACACAGGGCCTCGATTATGAAGGGAGGGAGACAGGCACTGAGTCCAGTGTGATAGAGATCCTTCCTTTTAACTGATCCAAGAAGGGGGGTGAGCAATAGGGAAATTTCTTTTAGTCAAAATGCGTAGGGTCCTTCCTTCTTAAGAAATACTGCTTTGGGGAAATCCCATGGAGTAGAGGATTCTTAGGTTTTGTTTCTCACATTCTTCCCTTACATTTGCAATAATTTCCATCCTTGTTTGCACACTAAAGTTTCTTACAAGTCATCTCTGTGCTGCTCYAAACACAGAGGTACAATCATGAATTTGGAGGAGGGGAGGTAGCACCACATCTTGGCTGCTATTTGTAGGTGACTTCTTATCCAATAAGCCAAACTGCTGTTTCTAATGCCATGCTTGCCACGTCACAGATGGAGGGGTGACACGTCAGGTGAGCATATCACCCATGCTTAAAGAAACCTTGATCAGTGGCATGCTCCCCTACAAAAGCCTAGCATCTCCTGTGTCCTGGGACCTCTCATTTCAGACACCTCTCCTAATTTCATGTTGTCTCTTGCATCAAGGGAGAAGAGATTTGAAAGAATAAAGGAAATAATAGAAAACTTTTAGGCTTCTCCTTTCTCCATTGAATTAATCAGTTCTGGCAGATTTGTGGCTTCCTATGACCCTGAAGTTTTACTTTCTGCTAGCACATCAAGCACTGATTTCCTCTTTTTTTCTCCTGCAGCAGCCATTATAGTGATCTTTCTCAAATCTGACAGGGACAGGGCTTATTTCCAGTAAAAGGGCATCATATTTAGCTGTGCAGGGTAAGTGAGGTTAGGAGAACAGGTACATGGCAATAATTAGAACTCAGAGGGCAGCAGACTTTCAATATATTTGTATAGTTAAATGTAACAAGTTCAGACACTATCATTTATTTTTTCATTTTCTGCAAAAAAAAACTCTCATTTTTTTTCTCTTTGTGAGTGCTTTCCTATTTTACTCAGCCTCTGTGTTTTAAGTGTTGTTAGACTGTGTACACGAAGATATACCTTCCGCCTTGGGGAAGATCCGAGGTAAACAGAGAAGCAACGTACAAATGGTGAGGGGGAGAGAGTGATCTAATCAACTGGCCGCAAGCTTTGTACATTGTGACAGGAAAAGCATACAGAGCAAAGGCAAGCAGGCTTTAGTCTGCTGAAAGATGCGCACTGCTCTGCCCAATCTTTTGTTTGTCCTTGTCTTTTCACTCTCTTCTCCCTTATGCTCTTCTTTGTGATTCTCGTGCTGAGATGGTTTAGACCTGGGGGAGGCATGGCAAGGGCTCCCATGCACATATTGGCTGGTTTGCTTGTTTTCTGATTTAGTTTACTGGCTGTCTCTGTCTCTCCTCCTGGCCTTCAGCCCCGGACAGTAACTAGGCTTCTCCTTGCTAAATTTGGCTCCATTCCTTTTCTGCTGTCTGGTGAACACCTAACACCTGCTAATGGTCTTTGGCTTTTTGTTATTTCCATATGCTTTCCATATTGCATGCTAGGATGGAAAAGAGGCTTTTCTCCATCCCTCCTCTCACCAGCCCCAAGCTCCTTTTCAGGTGCAGAATCTGAACTCAGCAATACCAAGGCATTTCCTCTATCCTGTACTCGTGCTTCACTGTATTGTTCATCTTTGGGTGAGGTGAGTGAAGAGAGCTAAAAATAGCTCCCTGGATTGAAATATTTTATTTTGAAACTTTGGATTCCAACCAGGTCTCTATTTTTAAAATTCCCATCTTTAAAACATTAGATGCTTGAAATTTAAAAAGAAAAAGATGAATGCCTTTTTTCCAGGGCAAATTAAATATTACCTTTATTTATTTATTTTAACGCCCATTTGGTCAAGCTGGAAAATCACCTGGAGGTGTATGAATATACCTCAGGGCTTCTTGTCTCTTTCCCTTCCTCCAAGTGAGCCATAAATACCAAAATAAAACCGAACACTCCTGGCAGCACAGTGTAATCATGGCACAGTGTAATCACGCAGTGATCTAAGAGCGCAGCTGGTGTCACTGAGCCTGCCCGGCCGCGCAGCCAGCTCTTCCTCGCTGCCTGCCTGCGTTGCGCTGAAGGATATCCCTCTGCGGGCAGCTGCAGGAGGGGCAGCCGCGGCGCAGCAGCCTGACCCTGCAGCGTTGCAAATAGGAGCTTTTACACTGTCAGCACTAGAACTGGGATGGAAATGGGCGAATTTTTCTCTAAGGTGCCCTCAAGTGTGGCTGAAAGCAGAGTCTGGCCTCTGAGCTTCCCCATAGCACCGCCAGACCTTGGACTTTGTTTCAGCCTTTAGAAATGCCCTGTCACAGAGGAGCTTTGATTTATAGATGCTCTGAGTCACCCAGCTGCCACAATACCCACAAAGCAAGCTGTGGTCCCACAGGGGGRATTGCAAAGCGCTCCCACTGGCATCACAACACACTGGGCTTCGCGTGGCAATGTTGCAGTGGGGCCCAGCTGAGAAGCTCTTCCCCTTGACCTTGCAGGATGATGTGATGAGACTCCAAAAGGAAGGAGAACCATATGCACCCCTGGCACAGAGCCACAGTGGATGCTTCAGACATACAGACTCCAAGGCGATAAAAACCCTGGGACAAAACTCTAGCAGAATAATGAATGATACAGTAGGAGAGTTCAGAGATYTGACATGAATGTAAGAAACTTCCTCTATCCATCAATATCCTGTGCTTGAGAGGGTTAGCCAGTGGAAAGACAGGCACGTGGCAAGGCCTATCTTCTCTTTTTCCATCCTCCTTTCTCATAGTGTGTCCTGGGAAGARCTATCAGCCCACAGCTATCCATTTCACACCTCTCCAAGATAGCTAGGACAAGGGTCCTGGAGTGACGAGTTGCATTCCTGGCTTGCACCCAAACCGCCTGAGTGCACTCGGACAAGTCATCAAATTCTCCAACGCTCATCCCCAACACCCCCCAATTAACAAAGCTCATATTTTCTCTCTCCAGCACTTTTCCGTCTCTGCAGCAATTGTAGGCTCTTCAGTCTGGATTCATCCTACTTGATGCATGTAACTGAAGTGCCAGGTAAATGGCTTGTTCCCACCATTGTCTCTGTTTATAGACCCTGGAARGACAGAGATAGACACTTCCAAAGGGCAATTCAGATACGAGGTGGGATGTTCTGGTATAGCATGAGTCTGAGCTGCAAGTGCCTTTCTTTGAGTACACAGTATCTGGCATAAGGTTCTCAGTCATAGCTGGGACCTGGAYGGTACAACAAGTAAAAAAAGTACATTAGCAAGGTGACTTCAGTGTTGGACTTCAATTAAATGTGTGAAGTGTGACAGAGACTTCAYATCCATCTGTTAAGAAAACTTTGGCTGCTATCTATAAAGTTCTTCCCAAACGCATTTTAATTGCTTAGCCTTAGAATCAATTGCATGTTCTCTGAATTCTCAGACAGAACTGTAGCTACCACYGCACAGAGTTTCTTCTGATACCACATTGCACCAAAAGTACCATTACCATTTTTAGCGGCAGATAATAAAAGATAAAGATTTTTAAAGCAACTTCTGAATTTTCTGCTCAGAAATATCTAACTTCATTAATACAGACTTATGTGAGCTTGAAAGGCTATTTTTGCTGACCCAGCTCAAAAAAAAAATACCAAGAATTAAGCAGAAAGAAGGTTGCAGTGACATCAGTGGGATTAAAACTAAGGGCAGACTAGTACGTAAGGCCAATAGTGAGCTGACACGGTTTGGCAGGATGGAGCCCTGCTGTCAGTCTCACTGAGGTGAGCTGATGTCTTTGCAGGACTGTGAGGAGGATGTGTGTGCTCTTGCAGCTCATCCTCTTCCTTCCACTCCATTAGTCCYATTCCTCCCACATCAGACTTGATAGAGGAAGGGCTTTGCTGCACTGCTGAAGGTATAGGAAACTAAACTGTGTTTTTCTAGGTAGCTTAGGAGAGAGGGTTATCGATCCTAGCCAAAAACCCACCCTGCAATTTTTCACACCATTGGAGGACTAGAAGGAAGATGGAGCCTTGCCTAGCCACTTCCTCTGTCAAAGAGCAGTCAGGCCCCTGAGAGGGTAAGGGGTAAAATTTTCCCTGTTTGCACTCTCAAACCAGCATGGCAAGAGTAAAACTTGAGACAGACTGCACCAGACAACAGACACACGAGGACGCACCTCCAGAGCCTGGGCAGGAGAGGGGACAGCAGTGATGGTTATTTCGTAGGAGTAAATCAGTTTGGTCGCTGCTTTTACCTGTCAGCTGCTTGACAACAAGACTAGATTGCAGGAAATCTTATCCCATATCCAGCACKGACTTTGTTATGTAAATTTGTGTGAGCTGCTTGATTTCCTTTTCCAAGGCTTCTCCCTCAGTAATTTGCAGTTAATATTTATATATGCTTAATTAACACACAGTTTATACATATAAACTTTATTACAGTGCTGCAGATTAGTTAATCAATACATGGCCAGACTCTTCCTTGACTGCAGATTTTTATGTGTGCAAATGGGATCTCAACTCACCTGCTGCAAAGTGCTCATGCAAAGTGAGAATTAAATTGAACTTTATAAATAAATCCTTCAATGGTACAAGAGTGTATAATTTTGAGTATGTTATTTCAGATGAGCAGTACAGAAAAATAACACCTCATGGCAGAATGCATGGCAAGGACGCTCTACAGGTGGATAAGTTAGGGACTTACGTCCCTAAGTATGTCTCTACTGATCRTATTGTTTGCATGTCTGCATTCATCCAATCAACTTGTCATCTAAAGATGTACTTAAAGCAAATTCAGTGCTTGGTAAAAATCCATCCATAGCTCACCTCCAGTCTGATTCTCAATAGGAAACAATAAACGGTGCCTACGTTTAATAACCATCTTTTATGAACGGTGCCTATTTGAAGTGATGGGCTTGTAGAGCCACCTTTTACCGCCAGGGGTCATAAGCAAAACATCGCAGCTCAGCCACTGAGCTCCTCACTCACCATCCTGAAGAGAGAGCAGTGGAAGAATCAGCAAAAATATCGCTTCATTCACGGTAAGGAAAATGAAGACTATATTATACAGAATCTGAAGCAATTTAGAGGTTAGGTGGCAAGGTTACTGATGCAACCATCAGTTTTTGAGTGTGGGTGCTGGCAGACGAGCAGCAAGATAATGCAGTACTCGAGGCCTGCCCAGGGCTGAGTAGAGGGGCAGGATCACCTCCCTCGACCTGCTGGCAACACTCTTCCTAATGCACCCCAGGAGACCATTGGCCTTCTTGGCCACAAGGGCACATTGCTGGCTCATGGTCAACTTGTCATCCACCAGCACTCCCAGGTCCTTTCCTGCAGAACTGCTCTCCAGCAGGTCAGCCCCCAGCTTGTACTGGTGCCTAGGGTTATTCCTCCTCAGCTGCAGGACTCTGCACTTGCCCTTGTTGAACCTCATGAGGTTTCTCTCCGATAAGCTCTCCAGCCTGTCCAGCTCTCTCTGAATGGCAGCACAGCCCTCAGGTGTGTCAGCCACTCCTCCCAGCTTGGTATCATCAGCAAACTTGCTGAGGAGGCACTCCGTCCCCTCATCCAGGTCGTTGATGAAGAAGTTGAAGAGGATGGGACCCAGTACTGAGCCCTGGGGGATGCCACTAGCCACAGGCCTCCAACTGGACTCCACGCCACTGATGAYGACCCTCTGAACTCTTCTGGAGCATTTGCCCTATGAGGAATGGTTGTGAGAGCTGGGTCTCTTTAGCCTGGGGAAGAGAAGACTGAGGGGGGATCTTATCAATGTGTACAAGTACCTGAAGGGAGGATGTCAGGGGAACAGGGACTAAACTCTTTTCAGTTGTCCCATGTGACAGGACAAGAGGCAATGGGCAGAAACTGAAGCACAGGAAGTTCCACCTGAGCGTGAGGGGGAATTTCTTCMCTGTGAGAGTGACGGAGCACTGGCACAGGTTGCCCAGAGAGGTTGTGGAGTCTCCTTCTCTGGAGATCTTCAAGGCCCGCCTGGATGCAACCCTGTCTAACATGCTCTAGGTGACCCTGCTGAGCAGGGAGGTTGGACTAGATGATCTCCAGAGGTCCCTTCCAACCTTACTGATTCTATGATTCTATGATTCTAAGAACATATACTGCTCATCCTCTGCTGAGTGTAACACAGACATTTGTGTATTGACACTTGTTGCCCTTTTAAGTTTACTTATTCATGAACTCTTCCACAGGAAAATTTTTTGTGTTTTTCAAGAATATATATGCAGAATTTAAAAGCCATGCAGAAACCTGTACGAATATTCAAAAAAAAAAAAAAAAGGCACTTGCAACTTTCGTGAAAATGTTTTTACTATTTGCAAACACATTTATGGAATGCTAGAAAAGTGTCTGAGTATAATCAGCAATGCCCTCAGAGAGAGGGAATTTTCCTAGCCATAAGGCCTGGATCAGCTCAGGGACAGGAAGCAAGACCACGTGATTTCGCTGACCAGACATAAGACATAAAAACTGGAAGGGCTGAAGAAAGCTTAGCATGAAAACCAGCTTAAGTATACCCATACTGTAAACCTTTAAACAGTTATTTGAGTCACAGGCTGTAAACTATGTGCAGACAATTTGCAAAAGAAAATATGTTTTCTTCGTCAGACAAATTATTCACAATGAAAAACTTGATCCTCTCTCCCTGTGCATTCGCGAACATTTGTCTATAAAGTATATTGGAAAAGGGAGAACTGAAGATGGCAAAACAAAATTGTCATTTTTAAAAATCAAAAAATATCAAACCAAGCAATTCTGCTGTAACAAATGTTTTGCAATTCTCATGTAAAGCACCATCTTGTCCTGGCCAGAGCTCTGTGCACTGACACTTACTGGTGGCCAGGATTAGTTGTCTTCCTATGAGGAATACATACAAGGAGACATAAATGGCATCAGACATAGAAAAAATGACACTAATGAGGCAGAATTTCCCAATTCCCTCTGCAGTCTTACAACTCTATAATCCATAATTTTAATATATAAAAGAGTAGTTATGAAAAAAGTAGGTGCTCTGAGAAAGTCCCACAGTCAGTCTTTCCTGAGAGATAAAGTTCTCGATAAAAATGAAGTTTATTTTTCAAAAATGTAAAAATGCATTTCTGAGCAGTGGCTAAAAATACGCTTCATCTTACAGTGAGTTATTACTTACCACTCTGAAAGAGAAGTTTATTACAGAAATCCTGACAGCTCATTAACTACCTCACTAAAGAATGGTTGTGCTGTAATAAAATTACCATCACTCCATCTCTACAGCAAAAGAAAAGATAAAATGTACCAGAAGTTTACATATTGCATTCAATCAACAGTTGCAGAAATAGAGACCCTCAACTCCCAAGTTAGTGTCATGGTCGTGTTGCCATGAGCCCTGGGAAATGAATGTCTTCTGTAGAGAAAGACCACCAGGGCTCCTCCATTTCTGCCCTATCGTCGTGGGAAGATGCCAAGGAGCAATTGTTGCAAGCAGCTTGTTTAATATTTGTACTGCTTGGCCACCTTCTTCAGCATTTCTTGAACACCTCCATCAACTAGGATTTCTTCTTGCCTCAGCATGATAGGGGGCTTCTGGGGTAGGGAACAGTTTCTAAGACATTTCTGCTATTTCTAGCAGCTTCCCACGGAAAAGTGCTGGTCCACCTTCTGTCACTCTGAAGTAGCATTAACCTTCTCTGACAGAGATTTGTTTAACCTGTTTTTAAAAAAATCTCTCGTGAAAGAAGTTCAACAGCATATGTAGGTTTGAGGATTTAACTACATTTTCACTGATGTAAATCAAGCCAATTATCTTTTGTCTTGTTCTTAGAAGACAGAGAGAAAGTTTGATCTCCTCTATTTTTATTATAACCTTTAATAAGCCAAGGGACTGGTAGGTGTTCCTGACCTACCCTCACCCTTATTTCCCAGTCTTCCCTAGCCTAAGCAGAGTGAAATCCCTGAATTTACTCATAAGCAGTATTTTTTAACTCTCCTATCATATTTATTTTTCTCCTCTGGTCTCTCCACATGTTGTCATATCTTTCTTTAAAGTGTGGTTGTCAGACCTGGATAGAATAATGCTCTAGCTGAGGCCTCATTATTATGGATCAGAGCATGTTAAATATTTTTACTGTATTGCACATCACACTCCTGTCAGTAAATCCAAGAATGGGAGCTGTCTTTTTTGTAGCACCACCACACACACATTTTTATTTTGTGAAACACTACAACTATGAAATCCTTTTACACTGTGCTCGTGACATACTGTTAGTTCTGCATGGTGTGTTTGTGCAATTAAGTCTTATGACTAAAGGAAGCATTTTGCCTTTCTTTTTACTGAATTTCGTCTTGTAGACCTTCGATCACTTCTCCAGCCTGATCATTCTAAATCTTATCCCTGTCCTCCAAAGTACTTGCATGCCTTCCAAGCTTGGTGTCAGCTATGAATGGCAGAACAGCATTTTCTGTTCCATTGCTTAACATAACCAAACCTCAGGCAAATCCCTGCTGACCATTACTTGAAATGCATCTCAGTTTGACAAAAGTGTTTATCTCTCCAGGCCTGTTTTCCCCTCAGTTTGTGGTGTAGGTAGCTTGCGATGATGTCAGGTAGAGAATGAGTAGGATTCAAATGCAGACATCCAAATTAACACCTGCTTTTTAAGTGTCTACTTGTGAGCTAAGTGTCTAAGCTGCTATTGTAGTCAGTGGAGCCCAGAGAGCTGTTCTGCTCATCCTCAGGCAGACTCTGCTTGGTCAGAAGAATTTATCCCCAGACTCCCTTGGCTGTCCTGGCTAATGGCTCTGTTCGGGTGTCCACAGCTAAGCGTACAGTGATGCCCTTAGGGGAGCTGTATGGGGCTGGCAGATCTGACACGGGGCCTATGACAGGTCCATCCCCCTTTGGAGTGGTAGCTGGAGGTCAGCCAGGATGTCCTAAGGCAGCTCAAAGACTACTAGGTGCCTTTATGTGAGCAACTGCATTGAGGCCTAGACTTCTCCACTACATAGGAAGCTTAGACATCTGGGTTACATGTAGACACCTGCATGGTAAACAACAGAAATTTATATGCGCGTATCTGAAGCTGAATCTCATCCTACCTATCTCCAGTTTTGCTTAGGGGAATGCCATGCAGAGCAGAGTGAAAAGCCATATGAAGGTCAAAGCAAATCACATCTGTTTTTACTCTTTAGGCCAACTGTTTAGTCAAAGACTGAAATTAGGTTGGTTTGACAAGATTCTTCTTCATGATAACTCCATAATGACTGTTTTTCAATCACTGTTTGTAGGTGTGTCCCTCCCCCTCGTATAAAAGTATGTACCATATTTGCCCTTCTGTAGTTTACTGAGATCTCCCATAAGCTCTTGAACACAGTTGTTAGTGCTTCCAAGATTGCTTCAATTTGCTATTTGAGTATTCCAGTGCATGTTTTAGGGGTGTTATCAATCTGAATACATTTATTYTATTTAAATATTTCTTAACCTCTTCTTTTGCAAGTTAATCCTGCTTTTCTATTCCCTTATAAAAATTAATTATGTTAAATAGCTAGTCCCGATTAATGTTTTTTAGTGATGACTGAAACTGTTGAATACTTTGGTCATTGTTGTCCTTCTCCCTAGCAAATTTCTGGATCTGTGCTTTTCTTTCTCTTCCTCTTACTTCCCATGCATTTTCTTCCATGTCCCTTTCTCTTAGTAACACATTTTATATCTTGGCTATTCCATAACTAATATTTCATACTATGGATGTGAGAACAAGTGGAGCAATTTTGTTCTTCCTTCTTGAGGACCAGATATTGGAGTCAGTTAGCGTTAATATTATCTAATAATAGTAAGAAAACCAATAGTGTTGATTTTCATCTTTCGTGTGCCAGTGCTATATTGTTGCTTGATTAACTCAGCAAATGCATATGAAATGACAGAGGAATTTTTTTTATAGAGTGCTGTGCAGTAGTCTTTATGTGGCAATGGACTTGCATGAGACAAAATTGAACAATATAGGCTATACCCCTGGATTAATCACATCAAGTCTTGCATCTTTGCTTCCATCGTCTACTTTCAGGTTATTAAGGTCATGTTATTGCCGTGTTTTCCCGTATAGTCAATCGAAATAGCAATCTAGACACTAACAGTAGCTGTTAAACAGGGCCATGTATGAAAAATGACTATTTTTTTGTTGGTAATTCTAGTCAATTCCAAATGTTTAAATTCAAATTAGCAAGAATTTCTGGACTCCTTGCAAGTGCCTAGAAGCAAAGGCCGAAAATATTTGCTAAAAACAACTAGCACAGCATTCAACATGGTTGTGATTAAAGCTTAAAATGGTCTTGGACGCAATCTTTTGAACTTCAAATTCTGGCTCACATGATAGATTAATGCAGAAAAGGTTTACACTTCATTATGTTGTAAGGTGATGGATAAGCTGGCAACTCCATTTGATCAGTGAAGTGTAGGAACAGGTCAGATGAAGAAGCAGACTGAGCAGACTGAGAAATGAGGATATAAAGTTAATTGTGGCCAAGATTATTTTTCTTCATAGGACTATGTGGGAGAAGGATTTGAAATTGTTTGGAAGGTGTTTCTAATTTCAGAGGACAATGACAGTATTTAGTGCTGCACATGACTTTAGGCACATAGATTTAATCTATAGATTTCAAAACACTTCGCAAATATGGAAGCTGTTAATCTTCTCACTCTGCTTTGGAAAGGGAGGCACTGACAACTCTAGCAAACTGGTGCTTTGCCTCAACTTTTGCCACAAGTCCACAGTAGGGTCAGTGCAGAGTCCTGCCATCCCAGGTTAATCCATCCACAGACCTCAGACACACAGCACCTACTGTCCTTGTAATATCTTTGGAAAAAACTGTAAACAGAGTCTGTTTTCCCTAAAGAACTATTTTGAATCCCAGCTGCAGGAAGAGTCACATCAACTTGTCTCAGTGGAATATTATTTAATTGGCAACTTCCTCTGATGATAGTACGATTCTGAGCGTGTAGTATCCCTGCAAAGCAAAAGAAGATTCGAGTGAAGTCTGGCTGCCGCCAAATGGAAGGACACAGAAGAGTCTTTGATCACATCTTAGTGCTGTGTCAGGATGAGATCCTGGTAAGTAGCATCTCTGTCTTCACTTTTCATGGTTTTCACGGGTAGGAAGCCTGGGTGCAGAGGCCTGATGGAAGCTGTGGTACATTCCAGGCTGATCATGCGTTCTCGGTGGCTGGTGAGTCAGGACCTTGGAGTGTACAATGACATACGCTTACCACGCAGTTGTCTTTGTGCATCCGCTGTGCGAAATGCAGATGCATTTGCACAAAAGCACAGTGGAAAAAAAAAGAATAAAATAATTCGTCACAGACATATGCAAATTGGATAACTTCTGTGCTTTTTGGCTCAGCCTTTTTCTTACTTTTAAAGGTTGGAAAGAGTCCTCACATTTCATTGATATTTGTCATGCTCTGCTCCATAAGTGCATGTGAGATGTCTGGTCATCTTGAACATCCATTCTTCCTTAACCTGTAATCCTCTAAATTCCTTAGGAAGAACCCTGGTCTATTGAAATCAAAGGCAAAAAAATCCTGTAGACTGTAGGCCAATATTTCTTTCCTGTGTCTTTGCCATCATTAAGCAGAAGGTATTTGGTTTTAGATACTGAATATCTCATCATTCTGAACAGGCTGCCAAAAGCTGTAGAAAAAAGAACATTTTTTCAATCATTTTAGTTCTTTGGGAAATCTGGAGTTGTACATCGACCTTTCAGTTTTCTCCCTATGTATGCTGTCAGTTTGTCTCCTTTGAGAGTGTCCGTTTATATACATGTTACAGTCATATTATAAAACAACCATTTCACAGAATAACTGATTTCACAATGTGGTTACAACATATTAAAAATATCACTTGCAGTATTTACAAATGCTGATAGGGGCATTCCTAGAGCAGATGGGCATCTTTTCAACTAGTGTTTACCAACTTTGAATACTTCATTGGAGAAGAGATTTATGTAAACGGAGTGTAGCTGTGTGCTGATGTTAAGTGGGATGATGATTTTTTTTGAATAATATAAGGAGATGTTGTCCTAATCATGACAATGAATGAGCACGTCTCCCGGCATCTAGTGACAATGCAAAAATCAGATAATATCCATCACATGAGAAGTAGCTGGAACTCATGTGAGGCATAGATTCTGCCTGTTATTTAGGCAGAATGGTAAAGAAGAAAATAGTAATTTTGGCTGAATTGTGCCTGGTACCATCACATGCTTTGGAAACCTGAAAATCTAAGGTTTGGGTCAGCACTCATTTTCTGCAGTCATTTTCACTCATGCTTTGAATGGGAAGATAAATAAATGCGTAAGTAATGGCATCTTCTCATATAAAGCCGACTTTTCCTCTTGACACTTTGGGTTCTGTGCATTTAAACAAAAGAAAGTGCAAAAAATTATTCAGAGTATTACTATATATAAGAAGCCCAAGTTTTGAAAACTCATTGATTATAACAACAGGAATAACAAGTTCTTCTGTGGTACTTTTGACCCAGAGCAGTACCGGTATTGTTATTACAATTACTATTATCATTAATCAAATGGAACACGTGTGTCTGCACAGTGCAGAAGAACCCAATCAATGCATGTGTACGAAACAGAAATGCCCATAAATATTCATCTGAAATATTATTTCAATAGAACAGCTCATATCAACAAAATTGAAGTGATTTTTATAGGGGTGAGGGGAAACTATTTTCTACCAATTTGTTCATTCAGTATGTATTTCTCTGCAGAAAAGGACAACGACCATGAAGCTACCATTAATCTTCACAAATGATTGATTATTTAATTGTAGTAGCTTTTTATGTAGCTAAATAATTGCCGGTTGATACAGAATTGTACTCAAGATTTACAGAGTAAACACCCATCACATTTTAGACATCACACAATAGCCCAAGTTATAATTATCAGTTCATCATTAATATTGTTAAACATATCACGTAGACACTGGAAATAAATCCCAAAATACCAAAACCTCAAGCAGCATTCTAATTGAAATAAAACAGCCTTCATATTCAAGTTATTGAGTAACTTAAAATTAGAATATTTAGCATCATTGTTGTTCTGCATTTAAACTAGAAGTATGGTCTAATGTTTTAGCCTAAATTGCTATGATGCTATGAAGAAATACTGTCAAGGTAATAAAATACAGGAAGCAACAGAGAAATAAACTCCAGCAGTGTTATTACTAGACTATGTTATTAATTTTGGATTAGGTGTGAGTGATGGGTTTAACATTTGCGCTAGAGATCAGTGTGGAAGAGTTCCTTGCAATTCTTCTTTATCAAAAAATGGCCTCCTTTATGACCTCTCTAAAGAGCGATATGTGAACAATTTATAGCTAAATTATACGATGCTGCTAAAGCTATCGGCAAATAACTAAGGTTGTTGGCAACTATAAGTTGCAGCGTTCAGTAAAGAAATCTTCGATGTCCAGATTTTACCACCATTAAAAAAAATGGTGGAAAAAACTTGATAGAAATGGGAAATCTATTTGAGAGTAGAGCAAGTGATTGTGGTGTTCAGCCAAAATCTTGTGCAGAATGCAGTTGGTAACCATCTGCCTTTGTACGATTTGTCTGTGGCTCTGGCTGTGCCTGACCTACATGTGACACTTATGAGCAGATGTGTATCAGAATACAACAGATGAGAGAACTTAAGTTGCTGCCAAAAGGACTCCACACATATTGGGAAGGATGAACACCAATAAATCAGGATCAGATGGGATTCATTGCATGGCTTTTTCAGAATCGAGAAATAGTTGAATTGTTTTATCTATTAAATGAATCAATAAAAGATGTAAAAGTAATATATCTTCCTGATGTGTTTGTCTGAAACAGCAACATAATGTTTGTGTCCACATAAGACCTTTTATTTCCAGTGCATTACAGAGTGAAACACAAGTTTGATGCCTGGAAATTAAGATCCATCAAAATGACATTAATTCCATCCTATTACCTCCCACTTACCTTCTATTTATACTTCATTTAACTTGTATGAATGAGTGACTGAGGCATAATATCAGCGTTCACAGGCACAGAGTATATATTTAAGTTATTTCAGGAAGTGGACAAGGAAGGGGGAGGGGAATACTTGGAAGGATTAAAGAAGAGGATTAATTGAATGTGTGCATGTTGGAGGGGAGGCTCTGAGTGGACATGGAATATGCGTGACAGCTGAGGCAGAGATGTTCTGCACTGTCAACATGCATTACATAGAAATGAAGATAACGATGTGTTGAGCTGGGATCCCACATCTGTGGGACATGAAGCAATCTGTAATTCTTCATTCACATTTCAGGAGATGATATTTTGTGGTAGGCACTTGCAACTTGGAAGAGGTGTTGTAGCTAGGTGGCTGAGGGATGTCCATACAGAGGAATTTTTGAGGGACAGGCTGACCAGTATGATGGGTGAAAGTTAAGGCTATGTATGGGACTGAAACTTTTGATTCAAATTCAGTTTCAAAACTGCATTCTTTCTAATGTTTTCTCTTCTATAAAGATCTGTTCAGTATGGTAGTGTCTTTAATTCTCACAACCTCTTTTAATAAAGCTTCATCTAAGGATCTGTTTACAGCTGGACAACCTCCCATTAAAAATATACTGTATAGTGACTTCTCTATGCAAATAACAGTTTTCTCATCTCATGTTCGGGTGTATTATATCATCAATTAATTTATCAGAGGCAATTCATACACATCTGTATCAGCTGGTTACATGATTTTAAACAGGAAAGCCAGAGTTTTTCTTAAAGAAAACAAGCAGGCAAAAAACAGAAAAAAAATGATGAGAAAAAGGAAAATTTTTGACTTAATGTGAATATGTGTATCTTTCCAAAGATAGATGAATATATTTAGAACAGAGTGATATGTCCCCTTTTTTGTATTATGATGAATATTGGTAGCAATAGTATTAATTTAGCACTATGTTATTTTAATCCCAATCTGTTTTCTGAATCAGGGATAAGCCTTTGATGTTCCTGAATGCATGCGAAAGCTGCACATTTAGAAAGAGTGTTTTTTCCTGGTATTTATTTCCCCTCTGCTTTAATACAGTCACAGCTCCCTTCATCTCCTATTCCCAGTTCAGTTTTGCAGCTACTGCAGAATTTACCAGGGGTCCTAAATTGAAATGATATGATCCAAGCGATGACTAATTCAGTAATTTTTGCTACATTGTAGTTAGCTAAATTAGGACTCTTTCACTGGAGTCACCTTCTAGTCTTTGGGCCACCAGGTCTCTGTGTGCTCTCATAATCCTTTTACAGCAAGGTACAGGAATTGAGGAGCAATATCACTCTCTGTGCATATGTTTAAAGGTCAGAAAAGAGGCTTTCAGACCATACTGTCTGGTTTACACGCTCTTGATCTCTTAAGGTGCTGGCTGGTCATGTGGCTCTGGTTTATCCTTTTTGTTGACAGATGGTTAATACACAGATAAAACTTGAGAAACACTTCTGGTACCTGTCCTCAGCTGGTCCACTGGCCATTTCACAGAGGCTCAGCTCCTTTAGAAGGTGATGTGGAATGAATTATTGTGCTTCATCTCAAATTTCTAGGCATCTCATAGTTGAGGGAAGACCTCCAGCAATATTTTAATCCTGCATTTTTTGCAAAAGCTACAGGGCCTTTTATTTAACTTGACATTTAAAGTAAGTAGCAGCAATTTGTAGAACTCACTGATAAAATTACATTGAAATGGCAGTTTTAAGATAGAACAAGGAAAAAAAATAATACTCTCTTCTGCATTAATGATTTGAGTGCTATAGCTAGATTTTCAGGAATAAAGCTACATAAATTAATAGTGTGGGTTTTCTATTTGTGTGATCTTATAGATTTTCATTAGAATCTTTAATCTTCAAGATTTCCTAAAAATCATAAGACAACAGCTTAASCCAGGCACTGCAGAAATAACCTTTTCTTTTTTAAAAGTTTATTTAGTAGGCTCACTCTTCCGTTCTGAGTGATACACATACAGAAAGCACAACCTTACCGCTGCCAGAAAATGTTGACAGCACCCCAGCAGCTACTGCCAAATGGTCTAAACGGTGAAGTTGGTTGTCCTTACTTAGTGTTTTATGGAATTAGTGCCAGGCACTAATTCCTTCTGTTTCAGAGGGTGACATTCATCTCACCTAACCGTTAGACATCTACAGAGGAGATACCTCCATCACAGTAAGGCACCTACTTGCTTTCTTTTATCAACAGAGACAGAAATGAGMCCTTCTAGCTTGTGACTCATCTTGTCCTAAAGTAATCATCTAAACCAGATCAGATGAATCATGATCTAGACATGCATGTTTCTGTCCATTAGTCTAGGAAGAGAATCCTAGTCTAGCTCAGGTGGAGACAGCCGCTCGGCAGATGCCTAAGGTCAGGTGCGATGAATTCAATCCAGCATCTTTCCAGCATTTCTGTGTCCTTGSTATAGTAGAGAAGAACCATTTGTCATAATAGGGGAAGTCTGCATTCAAAACAGGATCTTCTTGTGCAGAAGTTTGATATGGGGCATAGTCCCTTTCCGTTTGGGAGGAAGGACTAAAGCTGGGCAGCTCGTCTGGCAGTTATAAAAAATAAAAGACAGCAGTACTCTCCACRGAAGTTAGGGACACAGTGAGATTATCCATTACTTCTCTAACAAAAGATTCCGCTTTCTGTATTTGAAGAGAAAATGTAAGTAAATCTTTGAAACATGATTCAGAACAAAGACTCTCCATACTACTCTGAAGTGTGCTTACTTTGAGACTGTGTTTTTGTCAGGGATTTGTGTTATCTTGCAGGGAGGGAGAAAAGAAGCAACAACAAGGTATTTAAAATTGATTGATAAACTCCATTGAAAAACCATAAAACACCTTCTTTCCTCTTGTTTACAGTATATATCCTATTCTAAAACAGAACTGATGAGAAAAACAGAACGTACCTCCATGCTTACTGCGTTTCTGGAAATGTGTCTGTATTTATTACTGGCATCTGCTGTTGGTGACAGATCTTGAGCACAATCCAAAAGTCCTGAATAACACTTGGTTTTCTTTATTATGATAAAAGATTGCTTTTGCAGGCTCACAGCAATTAGCAGAAAGATTGTATTTTGTTCTGCATGCCCTTTACTAGCAGTAATCCAATATTGAATTGCCTCAGAGGGTCTCAGCAATAACTGGGTCAAACTCTCTCATAACTCTTTCCACTTGACCTGGAAAATTGACACTATCATTGCAGTGCATAGTATGTATGTATACTGTCTAAAACTGTTGTACATTTCAATCTAGGACCCAGGTCTCTGTTTACTCCCCTTCATTTTATGATTTATTTGAAGTTTATCCGTACCTCAATTTTTTAATCCTATTTAGCCTCTAGATAAAGACCACTTAGCTGCTGCAGAAGTAAAATTCATCTTCATGTAGAATTTATACTGAGAATGTTCTAATTAAGTCAGTCAAAGTAGCTATCTGCAATTCAGCATGTCTGAACAGCTCTTCATTCATCAATGATCTGCTGTAAACATTTAGGACATCTTGACCTTGACTAGCTGTGAGCGTAGACAATGCAATGTGACTGAGATTCATGGGCTTCCTTTTGGCAGCAGGGTGGCACTGTCTTAAGCAGCTACTCCAAGTTATTCCCTGGCAGTACTGCAAAGAGTTGAGAGGAATGCCAGCTCACGGAGACCACACCAAGATGATGCCAGTGGCAAGAACATGGTGGGAGATGTTATTACTCCCCCTTTCCCAGGAGGGCATAATTTCACGGTCTTGGTATGCTTGGAGATGTGCTATGATATGGGGGTCCATCTAATAGTCATATGGGAAACTACCTTGTGAATGGAACATTTCCTTACTTGATTTTGCAGAAATCCAATACTGCAAAAGCACAGTCAGATTCAGCTGGCCTAATTTTCCCACAAACTCCTATGCATGTTTTTTTTTCTTTAGCTGCCTCTTAAGTTTTCAGAAGCTGGTGTATATACAGTTAAAATTTCTTATTATCACTGCCTAAATGTTTCATTGTGTCCATATACAATGCCCCTAAATATCTTCCAATCTGATCATACAGAAAGTCGGCATCTCAGCAAATGTTATTATCTAGGCTTCTGGAACGAGCAGAACAGTGTAAGCTGAAATATGGGTGGTCTACATGCATGAAACCAAGCAGATAGAGAAGAAAGTATTGCTGCAAAARTTCCTATGCTTTGCCTGAAGCCCAGAGATTAAAGCAATCCCTAGGATATGTGAAATCCAGATCTTATTACTGTTGTAACCAGGATGGATTTGAACCCACACGTCTTACTTCCCAGGAGTGCCTCAAGACCAGGCTATACAAAATAAGGGTACTTCTGYTAATGCAACTCCTGTTAATACTTAAAAAGTTATTGGAGTAGGAACTGGCACTCTGGTGGTTCAAGTCCCACATGAATTTCCTAACCTCCACTCCATCCAKCTTTCTTTCTTTCTCTCCTCCTTTACCTCTGGCTCAATCCATATATAACCATTGAGCTTTTGTATAAAATGAGCATCACACTTTCCACTTCCTTCTCAGCTTTTTACATAAATGATGTCTGCATTTTGCACTTAATTTCATGACAGATTAAAATGCTTGAAGTAAATTTGATATGTTTTTTTTTCAGCCTGAAATAATAATTGTTATAATTTGCTTCTACAAGATAAACTTAACTAGTYTTAATTTTGACTCATATTTCATTTTTCTTGTTTTTAAATTTTTCAGTTTGAATCAAAGGATCAATTTTCAAAAAATCCTAATTTCTTTCTGTTCGTTATACTATCTGTTGTCAACTGCCTGGAGAGTTGGTAATGTTTCAGACACTAAATGTTCTTGCCAGTTGAGACTAAGCTTCATAATTTAACTGCATTTTCAGTGTTCAAAGGCAGGACTGTTTGAGCTGTTAAGTCTGCTAGTTGCAGCTATACGAAGTCCTATTACACAAGCATAAAATGCTTGTGATTTCCAAACTATTAAAGTAGTCTCTTTGCATTCTGCCTTTATTCCCTGATGTTAAAAAAAGTGCTAATACAGCAAAATGAGTTTGACTACGGTCTTATTTAAAGGAATTTTCYGTAAATTTATCAGAAATTACTCTAGACAAAAACTTTGGAGATGAGGCAAAGTTTTAACTCTAAAGGAATGGTTAGAAATCTAATCAGAGGTTTATATCACCTAGATATTTTGGGACATTCATATATGTACATTGGCTAGGTTTCCAGTATTTCAACCTCTAGCAAAAGAGAGTTAAAGATAGGTGAATTTTATAATTCTGTCCCTACTTTGCTCCATGAAAGCAGGGATCATAATGAAASAAACATATTTTTCATGCAGAGACAGCACAGTACGATATTTCCTTTGGCAGCATATTTTCCCTTCCATGGATTGGCTAAGGACGTATCTTCCCCTGAAGGGATGAAGTTAAGAAATAATGGGGATCTAGAGAAGGGAGCAGCTCCAGGCTTTTCTACAAAGAAGTCCTGAGGAATGCCCTGTGCCCTACTTATTATCTCCATTACTCTCACAAATTGGATAAAAATCCCTATTTAACTTCAGTATGAGAGCAGATACAGGCAAGAAAGGAAGGTTTAGTGATAGCAGGTTGAAATCTTCTCGRGTCTGGTGATTTGGGATGAAAAGTGAGCCTTATATACCTTCATAAAATAAATGTATATACATATAAAGCCAAAGAACCCACTCCTCACTGGCAACTATTTACATAAATGTTTTAACAAGAAAATTATCAATGCAATTACACTTTTGATCTTGCTGTCAAGACACTGGGTAACATCCTCTAAATGCAGTAAGCAAGTAGTGAAGARTTGAGGATGAGGATGAAGATGATCCCTGCCTGGGTGAGGGAGATGTCGTGCTACCTAGAAGCCTGTCCCTAGCTAAGGTGGTACTTCCTGCTGCACCAGTGGGTGAGATCATAGCCAGGGAATAACTGATTAGCTACCAGGGGATCGATGCCTTAGCACACATGTAGGGGGTCTAGGACCTTTTTGAGATGCCCAAGGTTTCTCACCTTGTCTCCAGCTGCTACTCCAAAAGAGCACAAGTGTTTCTGTAAGTCCCATGTAATATCTGCCAGTCTCATACTTTCTGGACCAACTCATAAGACTGAAACAGTATTACAAATGTGTGTCCTTCAGTGTTCTTCAGCAATTTTGATGAAGTTAATACAGACCAGCAAGGTGTTGAGGAAACTAATACTGATTATAAAATTAAAGGGAATCCTATTTGAAAATTAAATCCTATTAAAGTAAGCAGGTGGATTAAAAGCAGCATGTCTGATAGTGAAACAAGCACTTAAAAATATTCTGTAGGTTGAAAACAAGCAAACACAGAGCAAGTCTTAACACAGAACATATGTTAAGACTTATTATTGTTTTAGTTACTGTGGTGGCTGGGACCATGCATATTGGAGAGATGGCAYGGCAGACAAAGCGACTATCCCTTGTATATGCCTTATTTATGCCGTATTGGCAGGAATTGGCCACCGAGTTGCAAAGAGAGAAATCCTTGAGCCCTCCATGCTGCACGCTTCTGTATGCGATCTGGTCCCCCTGTGTTACAGATGGGCAAGTCGAGGGCTTGAGTCACCTGACTTGTTTTACGCGGTCGCCTTAGGATGGGGTGAATCACAAGTGCTTGTTCCTCTCCAACAACTGGAGGCAAGGGTGGCCTGCTCAGCYGGCTGGTGCGTCCCGCCTGGGGTTACTCGTGTTCTGCGCAACCTGATTCCCTCTCCTACAGGCAAATAAGAAATTCTGATAGGACCATAAAAACACAGCTGGTGAATGYATCGTTTACGCTAAGAAGGGGATCCCACAAAATGTTCAGGTTCCCGTCTGAGTATTATTCAGGCTCCTGGGTCTCAAGGAAGGTCTGTGCTGTGTAATCAGACTCACTGAAGTGTTTGCTGACTGCGCTGACCCAGCAAGCTCTGGCGGTGAGGACATAGCTCTGGTTTGGTGTGGTACCATCAGATTTAGCCCTGCTGGGAGAAGGAGCAGCCTCACGGAGACATGGTGCCACATAAGGTCAGCTGTCCTCTGTGCAGTACCTGAGCTCGTGTCACCACTCAGGTCTGTGTTGTGCCATGTGGACACACTGGTTTATTTAGTGGTAGTATCCCATGCTCCCCCAAGATTTACAGGTGCACGTCTGTCACCTTCTTTGACACACAACTGAATAAAAACCAAAGCCTAGGCCCAAACTATTCGAGAAAAAAAAAAAGAAGAAGAAGAGCCTGTCGTTTTTACAATATATCCACTTAAAATGTGCCACAGTAGACAAAAGGCAGGCTCAGCAACTAGTGTTCAAGCAAAGGGACATCTGAAACGCTGTTGGAAAGGAAGACAGATGGGATGCCTCACTGAGAAGGTGCCCCGCTCTGACAACGAGCAGCCGTCTCACTCAGCTAGCCACAGACATCAGATGCTGAGAAGATGGAGTTACTGTCAGGGAAAGGGAAGTTGATTCRCATGCTGGAAGATATTCATTTTAATATTTTCTCACTGTATGCACAAAAAGTAATGTTATGGGAGATATTAATTCTTACAGATTATCTGCTTTCCAAACCAACAGAAATTTGACAGAGCCTGAAAATAAATCCTTAATGTATGTACTATCCATCTACATTCCAAATCAATATTAACGATGAGCTACTAGTGTGAAAAGCCAGAGATCCAGGTCAGAGACACATACAGTATTACAGGGATGACAGAGAGAAATCTATGTGCTCAGTGTATTTATCTACATTCTAAGCCAATATTAAAGCTAGTTTACTCATGTGAAAAATAAGTGCTATATAGTTCAGAGGGGTAGGACACATCAATAACTGTTCTGTGTAGACGTGTATTAAATAACAAAGTTAACCCTCATGCCATGCCTGTCTAGCGCATCTATATTCTACAGAGAAATTTTACAAATCCCAGAAATAGAAAAGTAAAGCTTTCAAACAAGAGTTGAACCTATGATTTCTGTTCATTTTTTTCCCCAAACTTAATTGGGAGCTGCTCAAAGTTACTGTCCCAGAGCTCTCTTTCCATGTTGGTGATCTCTGCAGGTCCTGTCCCAGTAACAGGCCACATTACAGAGCCTGGGGAGAGCAGTGCTGGTGTCCTTCCACAAGGACCAGCAAGACCTTTTGTCTCAGCTGCCTTCTCCTCCCACCCTGGGCCAGCAGTGGTTTCCTTGCCACACTTCATTGCCTTCCCTGCATTCGCTACATATTAGTCGTAATTACAGCGCTTGATCTTTTCACAGTATGGGAAAGGGAGATGCAGGTGAACTCTGATTCACCATGTCCGATTCTCTTGGATTTCTTTGTTTAATGATAACTCCTGCTTCTTCTGCCAGTCATTACGGCAGCGTGGTCGTCATAGCACTGGCACAGGAAAAAAAGTCTTCCCTTTACACAAGGCTCACCCCAGCCCAAGTTTCCCCATCGCTGATCCTCGCAGCCCTCATACACGTCATTTTATTGTCCGCATGCACAAAAGCTACCTCCTGTTTGCCTGCCTTGCCCTGCTGTTCTCCTTTATCCTGCTTCTGCCTTTGAAAACATTTTTCTTTTTTAACTTATCAATGCCAGAAATGGCCGACTGAGCTGAGCCCTGACTGTTTTCTGGGACTGCGGTCTCACCCCCATCAACACCTGTCTCTTCTTAAAATTAATTCCAAATCAATCAATAACTCAATCAGATAAGCCATATCCCTTGCTCTGCACACACATTTGTCTTGCTCTGATTAATACCCTAACAACGAGTCACCAGCCGTTTAGCCTCATTTTTTGAAACTCACAATAGACCAGTCTGTTCTAGAGCTCCCCATTTGTTTTTAATATCAGCAAAAGAGCCATTTCTTTAGAGAAGGGAAATACCTCACTCTACATATTCTGATGCTGATAAAAATTTATCCTCGAATAGGGCACCCCACAAACACCTATCATCAGACTGATTTTGAGTGTGAGCATTTAAAGGCTGCTTACAAGAGTTAACCTGCAATCTTGCGGAGTATCTGTAAAGCCCAGCAAATCTGTAAAGACAAGGCGTATTCAAGCAGTCCTGGGAATGCTCTATGCAAATTCTATTGGGTATCTGATCTGGGCATAGTCCTGAACTTGAACTTGATAAAACATGCACTTGCTGAAGATTCAGGTAGAGCCCTCCCTTCTTTGCCTCTGAAAAAGTTCTTTTGCGTATGTGCAAATGAAGGCAACCAAAACTCACTGTCCACCTGGATCCTGTAAATCCTTTTTACAGTGAATTTCTTCTGGAAAGGATTGTCAGATCAGCTGGCTGGTATTGTTGCTGCTGTGAAGCCAGGAAAATTATTTTGAAAGTCAGGAAGAAAAAACTTTCTGTTTTTATAAATCTGGGAAGATATGGTGGTTTTCCTCAACAGTCATACATAACATGCATGTAGCAGTTAATGTGCTCTGCCATAGGCACTCCAGGTAGCGATGGAGAGAAGTGCARTTCTGGAAAGTGCCAGAGTCATACATTACATTATTGGCAATGTGGCAGTGAAGAAAACAAATTCAATTTACATCAGGTCTTTTGGTCCCAGGTATGTTTTCTGACAGCTTCTTTATATGAGCTCTTATTTCCAAAGAGAGGTTATTTTCAGTTTCTTTTTGAGAGTGCGTGATGTCTTCGTGCACCGGACTGAGGTCTGCACTTCTGAGAGGTAATTTTATGTCAGGTTCTCACACTCGCTTCCTTTGTGGCTTTGGGTGCATCTGATTCTACAAGGTGCTCAGCATTTTGCAAGACCAAGGTCCCAGTCCACCAGAGCTCTTAAACATATGATTAATTTTTAGTCCCTTTGACTTTGATGACTAAACTGCTTAGCTAGGTTCACTCCTAGGCACTTAATCTTCCTACTTGAATTTCAACATTAGCAAAATGAGGATAATTCTTTCTTTAATATACAGGGATACAGTGAGCATTAATTAGTTAATATATGTGGAGTGCTTAGGAGATATAAAGGCTATCTAGATCTTAATTTATGCAGACACTAGAAAAGTAGAAGGAAATAATTGCTATCTCTCACCTGTGCACAGTTTCAGAACAGCATTCGTTCCCTCACCCAGCGAAGAACAGAAACTAAGCATTGAAGCCCACGCTCAGGAGACACTCAGAGCACTCTTATCAGATTTAACACACTTTTCCATTTAAGGGAATGCAATCAGCTCTGTATTTGCATTTCCCTTGCAAATGAGCTTCACTGACTCCTTACAGTTAGCTTTGCGCTAGCTGCTTCTCATTTTCCAGTGCCATGATAGCAAACTGTCTCAGCACTGTAGCATGCTTTCATCTCCTGCGTATCTATATTTAATTATGAACCTGGCAAGAAGACTCCAGCATTGGTAATTGGTAGATTTGCACAGGTTCCTGCTCTGAGACGCTGAATTTGAGCCATGTGAGATTTGTTTTGGCCAAGTGCTTATCTTGGATCTACAGATAAATAAATAAATCACATAAAAGGAACTGTTTTATCTCACTTCATTCTCAGCTGTTAATGCAAGGTTTGTGTCAGAACAAGTCCTGTAAAATGGCTTTGAGTCCTGTAAAATGGCTTTGAGGAAGATGTTCCTGCAATTGGTTCTGGAGGCCTGGTACTGTTGGCTCTCCAAAACTGGACGCATCAGAATTGGAAAGCCATGACAGTCACTAGATCACCTTCTCACTTGATAAAAATAATAAAACACTGCAAAMTGTAGAGCCAGGTCTCTCCTCTTATCAGTTAAAGAAAAGCTGAGTTGAAGAATCTTTGGAGTTTCCCATGGGTCGTACTGCGGGGATTTCTGCCTGCTGTTTCAAGCGCACCCTCTCTGGCTACACTGCTGGCCTAGACCTTGCACTAAGAAGGTATTTCCCCATCTGAAAATGCAAAATGATAGAAATGCAAGACTTTCTACTGAGTTCTTCAGCTAACTTGTCTGTGGATCTAAGAAAAGCAGAGAGCAGAGCTGCAGTGCTCTGCGCCTCAGCCTGCTAGGGCAATAACTGCTCCTTTGGACCTGCCCATACATCACCATAAAGATGTGATGGGTCTATCCACTTGCAAAGATCATTGCAAAATTTGCCTTRAAGAAAGCACCTACTGCCTGAAAGATGCTGCTAGCACATCTTAATAATACGCTGTAAAATCTCAACAGCAACTGTATGTACGCTTATGCTTTGATTTACACTCTCTCTTTCCCTAATGAAACTGCATTACGTTTTATTGCTAGTGAGCTGGACTGACTGGCTTGTTGATAATAGAAAACAAATACTATGGATGAGAAAGGAATAGAGCAAGTTTTTATAATTTTTCATTCTTCTTGTTTACCAACATACATTAAGTGCTGAATCTGTTTTTATTCATTCTTTAGGTGAATGATAGTTGTCTAAAGAAGTAAATTACATCACTAATGCAAAGAATTCATAAATCTGCTGACTGATACATGGTGACTTTACGGAAATTTGCTTCTTGCCAGTAATAAGGATATCACGAGTGAGGTAATTGGAGCCCAGTTCATGGAGATAACAGCCATATGTCAGGGATTATGCTTACAGTAGAATTTCACCTGCTGAAGGCTGTGCTGACTGTTAACAAAATTAAGTTTACAGTCACTGAGCATAGGACTACATTCAAATATTTAAATACAGTAGACAGAGCTTACAGCATTAAAAACATGACGTAAAAATCCATATAGTAACACYATAGGAACCTGCTAGTTACTGTCTGCATTAGAACAAATCAATTATACTGTTACAATAAGCTAACATTTCTTAAAATTTACTACTGGCTCACCAAAAGCAAAAATAACTTTATTTTTACTCCAGAAGCTTTCAAAAACTCAGCTGTTATTCTGTTTGCATTATAATAGCGCCCATAGGCTCTGCTTGAGGTTGCTGGGTACTGTACAAACAGAAACAAATCAAATCAGAGACAATCAAATCAAAACAGGGACAAATCACAAATCAGAGGCAGTTTGTACCTTGGAGAGTTTACAGTCTCAGCAGGGGAGACAGGCAACGGAGAGAGGGAGAGAGCAGGGAGAGGGGTAGTGTTATAAATTGGGAATCCATTTAATAGTAGAGGAATTGTGGCACAGAGAGATTTAGTGACTTTGGCCAAGGTTATATGGGAAGCTTGAGCAGAGCCAGGAAATGAGGCCAGAGCTCCTGAGACCCTTAACCACAAGGCAATCCTTCCGATTCTCTGCTTCTCTCTCTTTCTCTTCCTCTTTTTTTAAGGCAGAAAACGTTTCAACTGAACAACTGCTGTTCCCCAAATTCCTYTACTGTTTCTCATCCCATGATTTTAAACCCAGAGAGCACCCTCCCCTCTTTAGCTGGACTTGTCCTCACACTATGTCTATGTTCAACATGTTTCTYTTAAGATGCTGTCTTAATAATAATAGTTAGCAGCTGTTTTTTTCAAAGTATTGACAAAATAAGGACAGTTTACTCAGCTCGGTTTCCCTGCTCGAGCTAGTAAGCAAAGCTAATTATTGCAGATGTGGTTAGGAACTGGGTAGCCTCCCGTTATGCAGCATGCAACCCTCTCAGTAGAGAGAGTCATCCATTTTGCAGTCTTTAYGATTTCTTGAATCCAATCTGAATGCCTGCCGCAGGGACAGGTGCCTGGGAAAAGCTGCTGGGAGTTTGGGTCATGGGGGAAAGTGGTATCTTCCCAGCTTCTAWGCATATCTGTGGTGTCTGCTCTGTGACACCCCAGCGGCAGGCACAGATGATCAGGAGATAACAGAGCAAAGGCTTCCAGTTACGGTTGACAAGCCGAGTGGTTCCCATGTCRTGGTCAAATGAACGAGATGCCGCAGCCACAGCTGGGGAGCTTGAGACTGGGGCCAGCTGACTGAAGCTTGACAGCTCTCAAGTGAGCTCAGAGCAATCCTGATGCACTCTGGCTATTTTGTAGCAAGGTGTCATCCAGTGTAAATCATCTTGTGGACAGAGTTTCAGCTTAGCTAAGCAGGTGGGAGGGAGCAATACGTAATTACAGTGATTCTGGGATCAAAGGTGCATTGCACTGAGACATACTGGCTGGTAGGCTGGAGAGCTCTAGCATGGCATTGCATACATTGGATAGACCGACCCCTCTCTTACAGAAGTGTGTATGCTTGTATGTATAGTATATATTGTTACAGAGCAAAGCCTTGTGAGTTCCATACGTGGAGTCAGCACAGCTGTCTGCATCCCAGGCCATACAAGTGRTGCAGCCATACTGCAACATTCACTTTTGGGATAATTAAAGGCATCAAACATTTAGGCAACTTATAAATGATTGCAGAGAAAGTTGCCTTCAGAATTCATGTTGCTCATCTATACTGAATACTAACAGTACTGAGAGGTCAGCTCAAAGGTACAAGCAAGATCTTCCCAAGTGGTGAAAAAAGACATTCTGGRTAGTGCTGGTTAAAATACAAGGGCAGAACAGTCATTTATACAGGGGTTAAAAACCTAAAATCAAGTTTGGAAGGGGTGCAGAAAAGGAGTTTGCTTCTGCATGCCACACAGGCAAATTTCTTTTGGCAGTGCTATGTGTTGTTTTGTTGTTGATATTTTCAATAGAGATACTCAGAGGTATCAAAGAAGGGACACTGAATGATCCGAGATTGGAAAYCAGTGGAAATGAGGACCAGGATGAGGAACCACGGTGCTTGGCTCCAGTGGCTTTTGTAAATCAACCCATGCAAGCTAATTATCCAGGAGATTCAGCGACATCTTGGCCACCCTGTGTAGGCACCTGTGCATGGGAGAGACACCTCATGGGGAAGGCCTTCAGTATTGCAGCTTTGCATCGAAACAATGACTCTGACAAATCTCACAGTTCAGGCATTCAGCRGCAGCCCCAGTAGATGGTTGGTTAATGTACTCTGATCAGCTTCACTATCATTTTGACTTCCCCTGAAACATAATGAGTTAACTTGCTAGACTATGGCTCTGGGATGAGAAATGAGAYAGGTGAGCTAAATACATGCAGTTTCTTTACGCATTCAGACTAAGCCTATAGCTGTAACTCTGCAGCCTGTTCTACGCTGCTGACGCATGCTGCCTAACATTCGGAACCAGTGTTTTACAAATGAACTGTATGCAACTTGTCAAACATCTGTTCAGCACAGAAGGGATTATTTTGATACCAAATTTCAAGCTTTAAAACTCAGGATGCGCCTCCACAAACAGGTGCRCATGAATGAACTTGCTTTGCATATTCTCAAATGCAGGTGGAAGAGGAGCACACCTGCCTGCACCCAGCTGGGGAAACATATTCTTAGATGTGTTCAAAGCACTGCCTTTCTCCTTTCCCCTCCCAAGACTTAGAAAATCACACGGTGAAAGCTGGCGAAGCCATTCACTCAGTTTATTTACTCTTCCACCCTCTCTTACTTCAAAAGTAGCAAAAARAATCCTCAAGCCTCTCAAAACCCCAAATTCATTCTTACATGAAATTTTGTGCCTTGAAGGGAATATAGCTGCAGGTGTTACTTGTGCAAAAACGAGAAGTAGTCTGGCTATCTTTCGGCAGCCTTTACTTTTTGTTGTAAAACTGAGTAAATACTGAGGCAGCTGGTGCACTGCAGGAATCTGTGGTTGACAAAACTTTGGTTTGAAGGAGGTTTATTAAGTGATACTAACAGTAGTTTTAATGATGATTGTGGTTGAAGCACAAAGGCAATGGACACAGCTGTAGCATGAGACTCCAATCAGTGGGRAGAGAGCAGCACATTCTAGATGCATTATTGTCCTGTATCACGTTAGTAGTATAGCTAGGGGATCAGGAAATGAACTATTTGGTTTTCTTGATCAGATAAATTAGCAAAGAAATTATGATCACTTTTAATTAGGCAGATATAAGGTGTGTACTATTATACGCTACCAAATCTTATCCTAGCTTTCAAAGAAACTTCATATTAATGCTTAAAAGGAGAGACAGTTTCCATTAATAAACCTCACTGGCAAAGCAGAAAGAGAGGGAAAGATGGTTAAAGGTAAAAGAGTTTCACTTTTCAGGCCAATAGACTAGACTGTGCTCTCTCGAAGTTCACAGCTTTGGAACAGCCTGTATTTTTGGCTCTTTAGTCCAGACTGCCCATAAACATGAAGGACTAAAACACGTGACCTGCCTTAGATGCAAGAGAGAAATGTATGGTGAGAAAAAGTGAATATTCCAAKGGCAAGGCCTGGGCTGCTTTTATTCTACTATTTCTCTGAAATGTGGACTGAATATTGAAGTATGACTGCTGTTAGTGAACTCAATGAACATACAACTAAGTGCACAAAGGATGGTGTTGCACCACTTTACYAATCCTATGCTGGTGGTAGACTTAATGGCTTGAAAAGTTCAGTTTTGAAGTGACTGCTTGGCTTGAACAAGAGAAGCAGAATCTAATCCAGAGAGAATAGTCTCTTATCCCAGAGTCAGCCTGCTTCTCGCTCTATTTTTGAATATCTGAAAGTAGGCCAGGTTATGCCACCTTCTCTCACAAGGAGCCATTACTACAATTACTCAGATGAGCTTTTCTTGCTCAGTCTAAGCAAACATGCACAGTCTACACTACCTCTGCAAGTGCTGGAAAAAATGGTACACTCCCAAAATGTATAAAATCAGTCAAATTTCATTATGAACAGGATTATTAACTTAAAAAAAGCAGATCATGGCTGAAAACTTTCCAGGGTAATGTAATACCCCCTTCATGCCAAATTCATAAATTCTATAAGAGAAGTGACTTAGAAATAAATTAGTCTATTCTGCAAGACTGTAATGTACMGCGCTTCCAATTAGCAAAGGTAGAGAAAACCCAGAAACCATGTGAGAAAGCATTCCCTGACAAAACCAGATCACACTTTCTATGACCGATGAGATGCTTGCGTAGATGTGAAACAAAGCCCAGAGCCTGGAGCCAGAAACAGGCTGGACAACAAAACAGGGCTATTACAAGGCACGAAATACCAGTCTGCACCTTCACACCACTTCTGGAATCCCAATGGTGTCCTTAGGGATTAAACCAGCAAATGTGGCTGACGTGCTTGCAAGCTGAGATGGCATGTTCGCGCACCTCTGCAAGCTTGTTTCCAACCAAAACTCAAAGACAGTGAACGTTAAAGCTTGTCATTTCAAATGTGTCTCTGATTGTTCTGTCCACAATATGACCCAAAGCATTTGCTTTAGAAAGGCTGATACATTTCAACTAGACTCTGCAGCTGTAAGTGCCATGTTTGATTGAATAACTTGTCTCCACTGTTAAAATGCAAAAAGAACTTAGACATGCATTTAGAAGCTTTGCCATTAAAGAGTTTTCTTGTCAATTGATCTGTCTGGTACAGAGAAGACTACTAGATCCATCAATTGCCAGGGAAAAATTGAGAACTGGCCTTAATCAGTTAAGTAGGAAAGTATTGCTTGACAGCTCCCTCCGGGATGCAGCTCATTTGGGGCCTGACTATTCAGCAGGATTAGCAACTTCAAGCACTGGAAAGTTGACCTTAAACGAAGGTGAGCTCACATCTGCAAAATGTCAGTGGAACAGTACTGTAAGAAAAAGCAGCATAAACCCTTTTCTGCTCCCCTGCTGTGAATTGTAAGAGCTTTTTCTTCTCCTTTTTTCCCCAGAGCCTCACATAGTTTTTAAGTAGCTTAATTGTTTCCTAAGCCTCAGTCTTTTCTCTTTCTGTTTATTTTTTATTGTCACGCATTTCGTGACTTGTGCTGTTCAGCTCACACCCCAGCAGCTCTTGTTCTCACTGCACCTTGTCTTGAAAGAGCAGCAGCACACGTCGGTGGTAGGTGCGCTGAGATGAAATGATTCGTGTTAGTGATGAAAGCTGAAAAATTCCCATGCGTGCAGTGCAAGGAGAACATGTGCTTACCTACAGCTATGGTATGCCAGAGCATCTCATCCAACTAATATTTGTTGTCGTTCCCACTCCTGATATGACTTTTAAGCCTTCACTAAATACTGTTTTCTTTCTTCCTATGCCTTATACCCTGTTTATGTCTTCCTTTCTTCCCCTGACCACAGTGTATTGGACACTCCACAGATACAATCCTTCCTGTATGGAAATAGTCCTCAGGTGGTGGCTAGTTTTGCAGAAGCCTGTGTTAGAGATGGCATGTGGTTACTGGTGCCTCCTGAGACCGGTGCGGCGGCCAGACCTGCACCTCCTGCGCCAGAGACATCCCTGCAGCTGAGAGCGCTCGGCACCCRGGTAAGCCGCCTTTGCGTCCCTCAGCTCGACAACTGTCTTCTTCTAATACTTTTCTTGCGATTGCTGTCAGCAACGCTGCTCACAACGCCTGCTCAGCAAAGCCTCATGTCCCGGGAAAGAGGCAAGTGTCTTTCACCCATTTTACATRTAAAACACCCTAAACGTTTTCACCATCTCTTCGCTACTAAGTAGCAAAAGCTTGGTTTCTTTGTGGGATTAGCTTGTGCATGAGTGCACAGAACACTCTTGGAAAAAGCAAAGCACCTAACAGAATTGTTTCGTGCACAAATTACTCCGGGTTATATCGCTAACCTCGTAACTTTGCACAACTGGCTACATCTGCTTTATTTCTACTCTGTGAAAATACMGTTACTCTTTCTTCCTCACTGAGTTACAACCCAAGTTCTTTCAATATACCATGAAACTATTTGTTATATTTAAAAATAATATGATACTCTGATGCTGTACTTTAGTTAAGAAGCTGTTTTGAGATGTTCGTTTTCACCATGTTCCCACTGCATGGGAACATARTGAAAATTAAAATGTTCTCACTTTTTCAAAGCTGGAAATTAGTGAGAAAACTGAAATGCAGATCATGCTATTCAGAGATGCTAAAGATTGATAAATTGTATTTGTCACCCTCGCAATCAACTTGGGTTTTGATTAAGTAGAATTGAATCACTCAAGTATTTATTCCAATTACCAATGGGTGGATTCAGGCTATAAAGTTTACAAATCCAGTTTTATTTTTCTTACATTCTACACTGACTCATTCTCTAGAACAATAAAAATTGCAGAAAATAGTAGACAAAGCGGATGTGCTTCAGTAAATTTAAAATTCTGAGGCCCATAAAGATAAGCAGATAGTTTTGAAAGCAAATTTTGTATGTACTGACTTGAAACTAGACTGGTGGTGAAAGTTCAGTTGTCTCTCGCTTAATGGAAGTATCATCACTGATAAAAAGGGATGTGCCCACCACTGATTATAATGTCAAATTTGGAAGGAATCTGTGTGGGGCTGAGAAGTATAATTGTTATTCTGCACAGGGAATCATTGTTGGTTGTCCCATTACATTTTTTTTTAATAGTGCACACAAACTAAGCTGAAATGCAAAATACTGCAATCATCCTTGTAAATTACTGTAATAGAAACTACAGAAATTGTCTTTTGGGGCAGGATGGCTTCTTCTGATGTGTTTTTTACACTGCCTAGCACACTGTGGCTTTGATCCAGAAGAGGGATTCCCCAGGCAATACCTGGAATTAAGCAGCAGCTGTCAGAGAGCTGTATCTCAATTGATGCCTCGGCTTTTCCTGCACTTCCCACCTGGGCCCGAGCAGCAGCGGGGCCGCGGGGCGCTGCGCTGGTGCCCTGGGCAGCCAGCGGAGCTTTGCTGCACCTCTGCTGAGGACCGCGCTGCACTTTTTGGAAAAGCTTTCTTCATTTTCAGGCTTCTCATCTTTCTGGAGAACAGGAATATATATATATATATATATGTATATTATATATATATATTTTCTTATTTATAATGTTTTTTTTTTTTTAGTAGAGAAGAAAAGCTCAGTGCAGGGGGAGGGCTCCATTTTTGCCCTACTGAAGTGGAGGGGGGATCCAGATGAGGGCAAGGTGCGTTGTTGTGTCTCCATGCAAATATCCCAGGAGTGAGCCAGCGGGAGGCAACCCCCGGGCGCAGGAAAGGCTGCTGAAACCACGTTAACCCTCAGCCCCATCTCCCGGGAACTACACACTGCATATTCATGGTGCAGAGCCCTGAGGGGGACTCAGTTATGGAATCAGAAATATTTCTGCTCCTCATTTCAGCGAGAAATAATTGCCTGAGTACACGCGAGGAAACCCTCCGCTTGCAGCAGCTGGGGAGATACGAGAGATCTGCTCTACTTCTGCCCAAGATAAAGCAACTAATCCTCCTTTTTGCTGTTTGCCTGCAGTAGGAAGCCCTGAATTTCCTCCAAGATACAACAGCAGTGTATTTTAGGACATGACGAGGAGAAAAAATTGGCCAATCTTTTTCCGGGGGCCTCCGTGGGGCTTTTTCTAGCGGACGAGTTGTGTCAGCAATTTTGGTGGCTTTATCCCCACTCAGTTGTTGTTGTTCATGTTGTAAATGTGCCCGTAAGGCGCTGCTTGCAGAAGAGGCACATAAGGTAGAAATTTGTCCTTTGTACTTACAGTGAACTGGAGGCTGAAATTGCATAAGCTGGCCACCCAGTTTTGTAAGACACTTAGCAGTCTGACTCACTGGTCCTTTCCTCTTGTAAATGTTTGAGGGCTGGGTTGGTATTTATATATATGTCCACRCATATATACATACCTATGTGTGTAGGCATATGTGCATATGAAAATAGGATTTATACATATATGTATATATGTATGTAAAGCAGAGATTTCAAATGTAGGACAATGTGTCTATATTTATTACAGAATTCTTTCATAAAAATGATCGTATACTTTGTAATCTTTATTATGGAGAGAATGAATGAAAATGTTTTTTCTTTCTTTTTTTCTCTTTATTTTCTTTTTGTTTTATTCCCTCTTTTCCTCTCTCATTTTTCCCTTTCCTATTTAAATATATTGGATAATAATAGAGGCTAAAAAAGTCTTGGAAGTGATTGTTTTGTGGTATATGTTTAGAGGGTACATCGTATATGCCCTCTTGAACATTTGTATGTAACGGATGCATCTGAATACGTACACTGTGTCTCTCACCAGAAATTTTCATATCATGTCTGTGCAGTCTAATGTACGGACACCACTGTGCTTTCATGACGTGCCATGAAACCATTGTATGTAAGCACATATAGAAATATGCAGTTGAAAAGAATGATAAAAACAGTGTAAATGTTTGTTAACCTTTTTTAATTAATTTATGCATCTCATCACCAGTATTCACAGGCCTTTGCATAGTTATGTGAATGTATTATTTCTGTATGTATCAGAGAGCCTTCCTATGGGTGCATGTGTGGGAGAATAAAGGATGGATGATCACACATCTGCATAGCATGCTGCACTAAGGGAGACTGAAACGGAAAACGTGGAGGGAATTATACAAGCTATTTTTAAAGCCTACATAACCACAAAYGTTGCCTCATCAAGCAATTATCTTTGCTGATTAATTATGTAAAATAAATGATGATAAGTTGTCTTCTTATCTTCCGAGTCTGTAGAAGACAGTAGTAGAAATTTAACCATACTGTTCTGGGACACTCGCAAAGAAGTGTTTAGCTTGATAGTGTAGGAAGTACCACAACATTGTTTTTTATGCCCTGAACATCCTAGTGATACCGGTATCTCTCCTCATGGATGAGATTATTGATCTCCACGGCAATAATGAAAGATGGAAAGGTCAACTTTCAGATGGGAACAGTAGGGACCCCTTGTTATGACAACAGTTAACATAAGCAATTTGTGCCCTTGCCTTTTGAGAAGATCTTAGTTATATTAACAATATCGATCTACTATGGGAAAACCATTTATTTACTTTTCTGTTCATACCAGCTTTATCCAGAACAAAGCTGTTATTAGTTTTGACAGCTACCTACCACGTAATTTTCTTTTTTTCCAACACGAGACACTCATATATGGCCACTCAAGGAAGCCCCATTTCAGGGTTGCAGTGGACCTTGGCTGTCACAGCGGCATGTGCCTCCCCGCCTGGCTCACTGCAGCTGGGTCCCAGCTTGATGGTGGCCTCTCCAACTGGAGTGCCACAACCGCTTTACTGCTCTGGCACTTGGCCAAGGCAGCTGGAGCCTCCACCTCCAAGCTAGGTGCTGGGGGGTCCCAGGGCTCGGGAAAGGCAGCAGTGCTGCACTGCAGCTGTGCGGTGTTCGTGGTGTGAGGTGCAGCAGCCAGCTGCGTGGGTCCACACTTGGCAGGTTTGACTGCACCAGAGGAGACACAGGTAGGGCAGGGAGGACTGGTACAGTTGTGTGCAAGCACACAATGAAAGGGGGCAGCAGAGTATGTGGAGTTAGGATGCTTTAAAAAGGGAAAATGAAGAGCAAGGGCAGAGGCACGCGGTGGGAAATGAGGGCCTGGCCCCTGCCAGCTGGAGCTGGAGTTGGAGTTGGCAAGTTGGAGGAACTGCAGGGCTGATGGTCCCTGAACTCAAGCATGTGGGGATGGGGGGCCACCTCCAGATATCTGGGGTGCAACAACTACAGCTACCGCAAATGTTAATGCATTTCTATATTACAGACACAGCTGCACTCCTATTCAGATAATAAAGAATATCAGTGTTGCTCACTGTTTTAACTTAAATATGAGCTTCATATTTTTCTTAGATTCTCATTTTTAGAGTTAACTTGTSACACAAAAATTCCTTCCCTCCTTCCTTCTTTCCTTCCTTCCTCTCTACAGTCCTCCTTTCCTCCCTTCCTCCTTTCCCTTCCTTCCCTTCCCTTCCTTTCCTTCCTTTCCATCCCCTTCCTCCCTTAGTTTCTTTCTTTTTCTTCTTTCTCTTTCTCTCTTTTTTTTTCTCTTTCCCTATCTCTCTTTCTCTTTCAGATGCAGYGAAAACTGATGCAGTGACAGGACAGCCACATGCTCAGAGGACCCAAACACAAATGAAAACTAATTTACTTCAATACTTCCTTGACATCCCCTTTTTTAAACAGCACCGGATAGCTGTAAGCAGGAAGGTCTGCAATTTCTGTTTTTTTTTTTTTTTTTTTTTTTTTTTTTGATTTGGCACAACTGGAATTCTGACAAGTAAGAAGTCATCCCTAAGTTATTTCTGTCCAGCAAGGGGGGAATTAGGTATGTGAGAGTTAGGAAAGTTTGATGCTGGTACCCGCAGTGAATGAGTTCAAGTGAGCAAACGCAAAAATATGCACTGTGTAAAAAATAGCCACAGACAGGTGGAAGTTTTGAATTAGATGYAGAACAAAAGAAGGTAAGAGGAGAAGAATAAAATTTGGCAGGTGTTAAGTAAACTAGTGACTAGGATGAAATAGAAAGAGTGTGCTTGAATGAACAAATAACCGTGGGTTTATAAGGAAGCTGGAAAATTCTGAAAGAAATCACAGTTGCAGCATATCTATCCGCACTGTCCCCAGAACAGAAAAGGGAATGGAGAAAGAAACAGCCAGTGTGGCTTCAGAAAGACTGCTCATCACACCCAGCTACAGGCCACAGAAAAAGCTGAGAACAGCAAAAAAACCTGAATGAGTTAAARGCAGCCAGAGAGGCATCAGATAATGGTGGCTACTGAACCAAAGAGGAAGCAGATCGCCAGATCCCTTTTCAAAGAGGGAAGTGAAATAAATTGTTTCGAAATGGGAAAGATACTGAACTTTTTTGAAACTTTGTTTTCCGGCAAGAAAAACGAAGATGGAATGCTGGCAATTAAGAAGTATTGGCAACGATCTAGCTGTTGACAAAAAAGCACACAGGAAAACATTCCTTAAATTAGCTGCCCTGACTAAATTCATCTATAACATTGAAGGAATTATTATTGAATTACATACTATTTCTTGTGCCTYGGAGAAATGGGAACATACATTAAGATGAGGGAAAGAATGTAGGGGAAGATTCAGCTGGCTGATTTAAGACTCCTATAAATAGGGAGGTGTCTACAGATGACTGAAGTATCAAATGGCCATTATAATCAGTGGCGATTTAGGGCTTTGCCCAGTTGCTCACATGTAGACATGGCCTGATGGCCCAAGGGGATCTGGGACATGCACTGGGGACAGATCTATCACAGGAATTACAGAAAATCCAGGCCTCTCTGCAGCATAGGGCTGGAGGCCAGACAGGACAGGCTGGGTCTCGGGCATCTCAAAACACACCTGATACCTGCGTTCAATCGACTGAATAGAGAGCCAAGGGTGGGAGTTAGCTCTGGATTAACACTCTGATGTTAGTCTCTGCCTATAAACTAGGTGTCTAAGTTCCTACTATAGCCCATGGAGAAATAGTTCAGTATRGTTATTAATATCTAAAAATCATCTCTGAAGATGAGGTCAGATAATCCTACTGTGGACACCTACATCTGACTGACACAACAGCTCCTTAGACTCCTGGCCTTGATTCAGAAGGACACAGGTCCTATATCAGATCTGTCAGCCCTGTGTGGAGATCTCAGCTCTCCCAACACATAGCAAAYGGCCCTGAACTGAACAATAAAAGAACTGTGGATTTTAAAGGAGGAAAGAGGAGCGATTCAGATTATTCATGACTGATTTCTCTGGTCTCAGTCTTTAGTAAAACTATGAAAGYGCTTTTAAAGGATGATAGCTTGAAGCACTGCAGACAACAGAATGAGGAGCAGTTATGGGTTTAGGAAAAGATATCCAGGCACCTAGCAAAAGGCAACTTTAGTCCAACAGTTGGGCTGAGTCACATGCAGGGAGGCCTCCCTTCAGTTATCTGTATTACTCTTGTCTAACTTTAGACATCTCTTTTAGAGAGGTTTACGCTGGAGCAAGCTATTCCCTTTACAGCTGATGAAGAGAGACAGGCACTAACGCGTGATTCCTCTCACTCTCAGGCAGATGTCTAAAATAGGTCAGGAGATTTGCACTCGGAAAGGGCCTGTTTCTCACAGTTGACTGTGGGGATCGCCCAGAATAGCCCGCTCGGCTGCTGGGAGTGAGGGCATGGCCCTGATGCAGGTACCTCCGCGCTCTGTGTGCAGCAGGAGGGCTCATCGTGGCATCCGCTCGAGAGCCACTGTGCCAGCGGCAGTCAGCGGCCACTAAATTCACGTTGGTACACAAGCGGTATCTCCCGCTGGAGGAAGATTCCCCTTCCCAGCTTTCTGCTGCTGGAAAGAGGCTAATTTTTCTCAAGGCTTAGAAYGGCTAAGTCAGCTTTCTGTATGTGCATGTGAAAGAAGAGCAGCTGTTTTTTAAGGGTTTGGAAACTATTTCTCCTGAAGAAATGCTAGGAGGGCTAATTATATGCTGCAAAACTTGGCAAAATGAAACGAGAAGTGGGTAACTCTCCAGTTTTGCTCCTCTCGGACATTTGCAACYGCACCACATAGAGCTCCGTGCCCAGAGCCACATGTTGAGGAAGGCGCGTGCTCAGCCTGTGGGGYTCGGCTCCCACCCCACGTGGCCAAGGACCTGCGCCCTCTCCTCCGATGCCTTCACTGCAGGACACCACTCGCCCAGGGATTTAGCAGCCCGCTGCTTGGAGGCACCTGTGCCCCGGCGTGTGACCTCAACCCCGAATCACAGCGACCGACGCCAGGCGGGCACTGCCAGAGCAGACGAAACTGTGATACCGCAGCAGCTTGGGGAGCGTGGGGGCGATTTTTTTGCCTTTCCCTGGTGCACGTGACARTCCCGTAGAGCGAGGCGTTGTTCACATGCTCCTTCCGCAGGTGGAGAGGCGGAGGCCCGGGGAGGTTGCAYGGCCCGCTCGTGCTCCGCGGCACGCCAGGAGCGCCGCGGCGGGCAGGGGAAGCCCCGCTCCCGTGTCGGCTGCTCCCCGAGCCGGCTGAACGAGCCGGTTGCCAAGCCTGGGGCTGGCGGGCTGCTGGCCGCCCTGCTGCCTCYGCACCGGCAGGAAGTGAGTCAGTCAGTCAGCCTGTCTTTAGTCTCAATGGCGTTTCGGGGTTTTGCTATGTAGTTTTATTTCAAAACAAAACCTACATAGCTCTGTAGATACATCATCACTTAAAGCCATTGCGTGGTAGCGCTGGCCTATGACTTCCTTTGTTTGCTGCAGTAAAATAGAAAATAACTCCTCTTGCTTGAGTATTGTGAGAAACGTGGCTACATTGACARGGTCTTATTGCACCTAAGGGGGGAAATAACGAACAGGTTAGCTCCGGACTATGCCTTTCCATAGCGAAAGTGAGGGACAGGGGAAGGAGAGGGGCAGGGAATCTCTCAGGTTTGGTTTTCCCCTGGAAAACAGGGACAGGAACTGCCTCTGTGCAGCTGTGAGCCACCGCCTGACCAAGGGTTTCCRGAGGCACGTCGGCTCCCTAGCAGAGGCTCCTGCATTGCAAGTGAGGGTCCCAGGAAGGACTCCAGAGCTTACGAGTTCACAGGGATCAAGGGAGATGGCATAAATTCAGCATGCTCACTCCTGCTCCCTCACACCGCTTGATCTTCAGCCTTCTTCTACATGCCCCTCTATGGAGCTGGCAAGCCTCCATAGGTTGTGGATTCTCCTTCTCTGGAAATCTTCAAGGCYCACCTGAATGCAACCCTGTCTAACATGGTCTAGGTGACCCTGCTGAGCAGGGAGGTTGGACTAAATGATCTCCAGAGGTCCCTTCCAACCTTACTGATTCTATGGTTCTATGATTTTGYGGGTGGCAGGTGGAGGGTAGCCTGCACTCCCAGTGCTGCACCCTGACGCAGTACAACCTTGCGTCTCTACTGCTCCCACTGCGTGGGGGCTATATAAAATACCAGGGAGCGGGAGAGGATTCCTTCCAAGAGATATGCCTACCGTAACTGGAAGAAATTCAGTTTAAAGAGATTAAGGTGACCATTAGAGCAGGAATTCCATACCGATGACATCTGCAAAATTACAGAAAGGAATTTGGAAAACTGTGCTGCTTAAGCACTGCRGGGAACAACAGGGCATTGTAAGGTAAGCCATCCCTCCTGGGGAACAGCGATACGGGAGTGATTTAGCATTTGTGCTGCAGTTAACATGAGTCACAATACTGACTGACACATAAATATCATATGATTTCACRCCGGCTGTATATGCGCATTGTTTATGACATAATTTTCTTCTTTTGTTGCTTTAATGCAAGTTTAAAACTTACCTGAGCTAGGACCTGGGAGTTACGTAAGGTGTCTGGTAAAACTCTTATAAAGTTTAACTTAAAAAACACTCAAGGAATGTGACAGCTAAATTTTTTGCATTAGTGAGTAAATAAAATTTAGGAGTACCTCTTTGCACGAGGCATAACTTCATTTTCAAGTGGCTTTACAATGCAATGCGATACTTGTAAATGCAACTTGAGAATTCCAGTCGTTATCTTATAACCAACATAAACCAGGGTTAAGAATGTGGCCATCCACTATGAATAGTTCCCGCTTACAGCTTCAGTATCTATATTTTTAGAACTACTTATTTTAGGCCTAATGCATTTAGTGGTGGGGTAACTGGAATTTTTTCTTCTTGTTCCCATTTTCYTTTTTATTAAAAAGCATTGTAGCATGTACTACTGGCTAGTGACTGTTCTTGCTTCACAGAAGACTTTATTTTTTTCTCATTTTAACATAAAAATGAGGAAGTAGTGAGCTTAATATCTATTTATCTAAGCATTTGCATGTTCAATTACTAGCTGAACATTCAATCACAGAAGTCGCACAAACACATTGAGACATACAACTGTAAAAATCTTGTTTAAAAAATTGGGCTGTGTGTGGGTGTGTACATCTAAATATTTTACAAGCTGAACAATTGCCCTGGAGTATTTTAGGTTAGAGATAGATAAATTATATGTCCATTTGATTCTTCATTTSAGCAAAGTTTTGAAAATGAATATGCATAAGATGTTTCAATTATAGTTCTCTGAGGCTGTTAGGTTTGAAGACATCCTCAGTGCACTTTTTGAAAACGAAAACAGAAAACAAGTTACTGCTGGAGTCCGGATTAAGAACATATTAAAAATATTTAAAATAATCTATTTCACTGTTTCAGTATAGCAAATGTTAGTAGTGATACAAGCACTCAAAGAGCTAAATCAACAGGATCTCTTGGCTATCATGACTCCCAGACCTGCCACATTTATTTTTTAGGCACAATGGGGAATAATCGCTGGATGATTTAGGCACTTCACAAGGGTTTAGCTGTCATTCAAGAGCTGCAGTTCAGCTCAACTCCCAGGCCCCAGTGTGATCCCTGGAGCCTAGTGACTTGGGGCTCTCTGACRTGGTACAATCCGTATTTTCAACTCCCAGTCAACTCCCAGACWTACGGCGCATCAGCAGCCTGGGAGCGGGCAGCAAGATCTCCTTCAAACAGCTCCTCATCCCAGCACAGTGGGCTCGGGCTCTGCTCATGAACTTCAATTCTCTTTTGTTTAGTRGTGCATTTCCAGTAAGGAGGATCTCCATCTTTCCTTCTCCTCTTACCCCCACTCTCACCGCAAAGCTAACCGCTGGTTGCTGATTTGGAGCTCTTCTGCAGGCTCTTCCTGCTCTGCTAAGGCGCTGGTGACACTGGGCAAGTGCTCAGTTTGGTGGAAGCTCTCACTGGCCAAACTTAGGCATCTTTCTGGTGCCCCTTTTCTGAGTGCAGGGCTTTCTCCTTAGATCTGATGTTGTAACTACAGAAACAGTGTTACAGAACCATTAAGCAGGCTGTCTAAGGCAAGACTGAGGCTCAGACACAGACAGAATTTGTGAACTTGAGTGCGTGGATCAACTTAGAGAGAAGGACATCATTTATTTTTGAGAGGTAGACAGGTAGCTTAGTCTTGCTTTTTGAGAGATCTATCAGGATTTCCCGGATGACAAATGTTACCTTCTGGCATTAAAAGCTTCCCTGCTGTAGCCAGTTCTAGTGTGAAGCTGGTATTCCATATCCGCTTACGGTAATTATTGTTCGTATTGGAATACTCCCTTTTAATTAATGGGAGGGTTGATGATCTCATATGTTTACCTATTAGTAATTCTCTTACTTTTTAATAACTAGAGGCCCAAACTGACATAACTCCATTATATCGAATGACTGTGGCTATCTGTCACCTCAAATGATGCAGAGGCCTGTGTTTTGGGGAAAGGCATGCAGTTCTGTCCTTCCACACTTCGGATAATATACRTAGTCAGTTAACAACTGCCATTAGAGCCAGTTCCAGCAAATTTCTTTGAATAATAAGCAAAGTAGTAAAGTAAAACAACAAAAATCAAGTAACAATGAGCTTTTACAGGACACATGTCCGCATCTGTACTTCTTGGTAGCGATGTCTGAGCTGGTACAGAGCAAGCCCAGAAATACAGCAGACTGGTCTCACTGTTGCTTCCACTTCCTTGTCTCTTTGTTTCTTCTGTTTTACTGCAGAAACAGCTGGCAAAGTTGGAGTGTCTTATCAGAATCCGTAAACTAGAAACTATGCATTTTCTTGGGTTTTGTTGTTTGAGTTTGCTGGGTGGTTGGCTTCAGGCATATCGGTGCCCACGTGAGGTCCATGCAGATGGTTGTTTGGGCCACTGGTGGCCTTGCTTCACATGGAAAATGCCATGCGGTCCAACCGTGCTGATCCTGCGAAGCTGCTCACGTCCACGAAGGGCCGCAGGAGGCCCGTGCCACCCTGCAGCAGCTGAGCACACCTGTGCCGGCCCTGAACTATCGGCCTCGCAGCTCTCTTGGCCGCAGTACAARGGAGTTTCTCTGCCCACAGAACCCCAAAACCACACAGGTTGGGAAACCCTGGTGGGAAAAGTAAAACAATCCCAAGCTGCATGCCGGGACGCTGTGGTGGGAGAAGCGGAGAACAGGTGCCCACATGGGTACTGCTCACGGCACAGCTTTGAGCACCACAGGAAAGTGGCCTGGCTGGGGAAGATCTTTCTGAGTACAGATTTCAGAAAGTATGTTTTTTTCATCAGTAAACAAACTATGAGTCACTGACAGTCACATGGGAGAAAATGAGATTACAAAGAATGTATAAGTAAATAAATTAGCTCCCTTTAGTCATGGCAACAGCTCAGTGTTTCCACCCAACAGAACATATGTTTTATTGCAATTCGTCTTTATTTATTTATTTTTGTAACATTGTTGCCCTTGTACTTTGGGAAAAACGGATTCTAATGGAGTTTACTCAGAAATAATATTCAAAATGCAGTTCTCTAGTTAGATTACATTTGAAGACATGGTCTTTATTTTTTGGCATGTATGTGCAGGGTGAAGGATGGGGGAAGTGCAGCTAATCGAGTTGTAACCCCCACTTTCCTCCCCACTGRTGCTGCTGGTATCTCATGTAACCTTTGCCACTTGATCGGAGAAATGACCTGTTATTGCCCAGAAATTGTGGGCACATTGAGCCTACAGATACTAGCCACAAGAATAACTTTTGGGGGCTACTCACTTGTGTCCCCAAGCACGGATGCAAAGACGTTGTAGCATGAGGAACCAGGTCTCTCCAGGGATAGCTCTATGTAAAAATACGCTTCTGTTCCAATCCTGTTCCAATACATCTGCATTTTGGCATCATCAAWGTATTCTGTTTTCCACAGACCCTACAAAGCTAGAAATCTTGCAGGAGAGCTGCGTTTCTTTCCTTGTCTTCAGTTCTGTTCTTTCCAAGGTGATATTCTGATGCAGGCATAATGGGAAATATTCCAACAATTACATAAACTCCTTTCAAATCATATGTTTTTTACTGCTCCTATAACCCCAGTCCATGCCAGAAGACTGCTCTCTGAAGCAGGGAAAGTTGGAGATTGTTGGAATCACATCCTGATTTAAATCTCCCTTAATACGGTTCTCATCCCTAGACTGCCACAACTGGATATTACTTTTTCACTAAGATGGGAAAAAACTTCAGAGACCATTCTAAAGAACTGAATTATTCAAATATTCCTTTTATTCATACATTTTTTCCAAAGCTCTTTGCCCATTGGTTTTGTCGTTCTTTATGTGAAGTGGAAGGAATTTAGGTAGAGGGCACAAATACTTTTCCTGGTATATCCTCCAATAAGGGAAATACCTTATTATAAAAGCTTTTTTTTTTTTTTTCCCTAATGCAACTGCTTTCATATATGAGTGAAGTTGTAGTATATATCTGTCCTAATTGTAGAATTCACCTGATGCTATTCCAAGCTGTGACAGCAATGGCATTTTCTTGGTAAGGAAACCTGCAGAAATACTCATGCAGCCAGCACCACTAATATAAATCTCCTCCTGCTCTAAATGGATCAGTTTAATCTGGTTTGAGTTTTGAAGTCACTGGACTAAAAATGTACTTTCATTTTTTGTTCCACTGTATTTTCTTTAATTTCAATGACAATGTTTTATARCAAATACTGTTTTTAGTCACTGAGAAGGAGATGATACATTGAGGGGAGGARAGGGAGTAAAGCAGTGTGGAGAGGGCTTTAGCCCCTGTGTATCTCATCAGCTACTGCAGCGTTTGCAAATGCAACATGTTAYGGGCCCGCAGCCCTCTCTTCTCCGCCGTTTATACTAGAACTCTTTTTATTCTAGGTCTTGAAAAGATCTTTAGGCTGCAGCAAATTAAATCTCCCTGTCAAACTCTCAAGGCTCTCAAAATGGGAATAGAGCATTAGTAAAAATTTAAAATAGGGGACATAACAGATTATTCATGCAGGAAACTTAAAAGGCTGTGGGATTTGTTCCAGTATGGTAGATACCTTTTTCATTATTGGTGGTAGTAATAATAATCTCTGTTCTGTGATTCAGTTTATGGTGGTCTTAATTTATTATCAAAGATTTTATTTTTAACAATAAAAGTGAGGTGGATAGCAAAATTCTGGTAAAGGTAATTAACTCCAGAGATGCAGAACTGAAGGCTGCTCTGCAGAGCACGAGATGAGTGAAAGGAAAAATCCATATGGATGATAGATTTTATGCTCTTCTTCTTCTGAGTATATTTGCTTTAAGATATCTTTTCTTTTATTGACGCTCTTAATGAAACAATTTAAATTGTACAAAAACATATTTAAGTCCTGTTATTGATGAGAAGGGCATTTCTAATGAAAACTGAACAAGAACAGGTCAGGTGGAGTAACGTGTGGGTTAAAGCACTTCCTCTCCACAAAGTATAGTAAGACCRACTGTGTACACAAGTAATGATTCATTGTCTTTTCTTTGAATGAAAGGAGCTAATTTAGTTATAAATTTTGTGTACTTCAGTTTCGAGAGATCTGTTTTTATGATGATCTGTGACATCATCCTGCCAGATTGCTGCTATTTGAACCCTCAGAAGATATTGGTCTGAATAAATCAYAACTTAGACTTTGATCTTTGCTTTTATTGGGATTTTTTTTTTCTTTCAAGGATGAAAACTAGATTTTTATGAGAGAGTCTCATGRAGAAAAAGATAAATTAATTCTTTTCAAGGCAATCTATCTGATTTGAGCTGTTCATTTAATAAAGAGAATAGTGAGATTGAAAACAAAATCTCCAAAGACCGGCTCTGGTAGAACAAGTAGGTAAGACTTTACCCATCTCTACTTGTCAAGAAACRATATTATTAGTCCCTAAGCTGCCGTACAACACATAAGTGGGGTTAGTGGTTAAGGGATGGTTTTTCTGATTTTTATATATGTAAGGAAAAAAATTGAGAGCTGTGGTTTAGTTTTGGGGTTTTTTTTTTAATACTTTTGAGCTGTCAAAAGTACTCAAAGCAAARGGATTTTAACTCTCATTTTACAAATGTAAAAATACCTATTTTYTTATGGAAACAGTAGATGGGATCAGTGAAATCAAGAGCGCTCTGTTGAATATCCTCTCTGACATTGAATTGCTTTTTGATCAAAGGCAAGGCTCCTAATTGCTGTATGCTCTAATTTTTCTGTYTTAAATGTAGTTGTGTATAGAATATAGCTGCCTCATGGGATATTGTAGCAGTGAATGGAACTGTGTATATTAAAATTTCCACATTAGTGCAAATATAGTCGATATTTATGTTGCTATTTTGGTGTTCTACAAATCAGAAATACTTTCCTCACTATTTTCCTTTCAGCTTATGTGTAGCTTGTCCAGGCAGAGTTGATTAAGCAGTGACAGTGAGCGAGACAGCGGTGTTTATGGAAAAGCCACCAACAAGAACTTTCATATTTAGGTTTTTTTTYGTTCTATATTTACATTCATTTGCAATCAGAGGTTTTTTAGTTTTTCTTTTTTTTAAGACTCCATTATTTTCACCACGTTTGGCAGAGTTTTGTCGTTCCCAACTTTAGTCTAGCTCAAGATGTTATATAAGATGTAAATATATCTTTTTTTTTTCCTGAGATTCTTGGACAGTCACAACATAGGCAAAAGGTTACCATTAATGTTACATAGAAAATGTAAAACCTCGTGTGCCTCAGAGTATTTGTTTAAGTAAGGAAAGCTTAAGGAAGAATCATTCTGTGAGGAAATTCAATTTCTGCAGCTTTTTTATCTCATTTCCTCAGTTGCCCTATCATCCCCTGAGCTCTACCCTTTCTCCAGGAGCTCAGARCAAACAGGGAAAAATGCATTGAATTTAATGGCTGGCTTGGGAAACTCTTTGAAAAAGGAATGTTTGTCCATTATAACTGGCTGTGTGCTGCATTTATTTTGTTTTGTTTTGCTGGCTGTAAGGACATGAGTACTTAAAGGAGAAAGAGTGCTTACTGTCTTTCTCAAAATATTGTGGTTTGGCTGGCGTGCTTTAGACTAAACTGAGGAGTTACACCAGCACTACGACGGTGGTTTGTTTTGGTCTTTTTACCTGTCTGTTTTCAGGCTCCTTCTGCAACGTGAGCATCAGGTGCTCCTCCCAGGCTGAGCTTTTGCAGGCACAGCTCCGAGAACACGGCCGTGGAGGGACGTTTGGAGACTGGCGCAAAGCTGGGCACCTCCACGCAGAGGGCTTGGTGCACTGGGGAAGTGCAGGTTTCGTGGGGTTTTATCTCCACATCCCTCTCAAGTCCTGTTCAATTTAGCTTTGGTGCAAGGCAARGTTGGCTTCACCGTGATTTCACATTAATCGTGGCTGTTCAGAGTGAGGCAAGGGACAAAGTCTTGCCCAGGCAGCTACCCTGAATTTCCCCGTGATGGCGAGGACATGTGCGAGCCCCTGGCAGCACACAGCAGGCACGGTGGCAGAGCAGGTTCCCAATGCGTTGTGCTGGTTCACAAGTGACATGTCCTGAAAAAAGGGACAGTTATGTTTCGCCAGCATCCAGCCACAGAAAATTATTTTCAAAGCTCTGCACGAAGTCGTGGGCCTGCTGTATTTGAGGAGGGGCAGGAGGAGGTCTTTGCCACCGTGGCAGAGGATCAGACTGCAAGGTCTGAATCTGTCTCTCTAGCCAAAGCCTTTATCAATGTGCCAATGAGAGGGAGTCACGGGCACATCCATGGGAGCACTCACCAGACACAGCTTCTGCAAAACRGCTGTGGCTGCAGGAAGCACCTCACCCACCAGGGTACAGGCAACAGACCTTGACCTGTCCGGCCTCGTGCACGAGTCCTTCCYGCTTCCCCTGGAGCTTGGCCTCGTCCTCCGGGACATGCAGCTCCCTCAGCTCCCCCGTCTCTCTGTGACCTGGGTGCCAGCAGCACCTGCTCACCTGCAGCTGGTCAGGCCCTGGAGCAGGGCACAGGGAACTGGAAGCAGGCCAGGTACCAAGGCTCCCTGCCCAAAGAAACCAGTTTGCAGTCCAGCTGCAAACTAGTCTGGCAGCCTTTTGCTTGCTCTTTCTCATGCACTTCAGAGATCTGCAGAGCACCCTTGAGCTTGCTCCAGTCACATGTGCAGAGGATTTGGATTACAACTCTCCAGCTGCACAGGCAGCCCAAGAGGTCTGGCTTATGCACATGCAGGGGATTTTGCCTATTGATCTAGTTTTCCTTCCAAGAGGACTTTCATATGCAGGGACTGTTGTTCAGAAAGGATAATTAACTCATGTTACACTACTAATTACATTATTACTGTTCGTATACTGCTATGACTATAAATGACTTTTTACAGGAAAACATGAAGAAAAGACAATTACTTTGAGTGGGCTTGTAACTTAAACTTATCCAGGCAACATAAACTGCATGCACATACTCATACCTCAGTTTCATAGTTCTGCAGTGGAGCAGCATCAATTTACTCCAGCTGATGTGTTCTGCTTTTACTGTGGACATAAATTTTTGAGTGTACATGCTTATTCTAATCAATGGATTTAACATTTTATATCTGGTTCATCACCATAATAGCCGAACTGGTGAGCATTCAAACCTGAAGCAAACTTTTCCTATGTGTGAATAWGAGATATCAGCTTTTAAGGTACATTTATTTAACATAGAGATGCCTTCTCTCTTCACCTGCCTGAGCTGTTCAAGATATATCTGTAGTTTATGGTTCTGTTTTATAGCAGATTTATTTCCTAAAACTCAATGAAAACAAACACTGTAATCAGTAATCATATTTGATTAGTCATTTATATTCTAAATGGCTAATGGCAGCACTGCATCATTTGTAATAGGAGGCAAAAGACCTAAAAATGTGGCAAAGTAAATTGCTTCTTGTATACGTACTATTTCTTTTCAGTTTGTCCTAGTGTGAACAGCCTCCGAGAACATTTTCATTTATTGGACATGCTGATTATATTGTTCATTTAGCAAGCAGTAGATGAATGTAAGTTTTAATAAAATTATTTGTTATATCAAAGCACTTGGACTAGAATACATCCACTTCTCTGAGAAATGAACACTGGAAAGAACACTTAAGAGTGATAGCAAATGCATAAACTTTGCAGGAGAGGTTCAGTCTTCAAGTTGAGAGCGGATGTAACGCTCTCGCATTTGGGAGCTGCCTGAACAGGCAGCAGCCCACAGGTCAGGACAAGCCGAGGACTTCTGATCTCTGGGGTCAGGGGAATTACAGAGAGTGAAGCAAGCTGGACAGAGCAGGGTAGGCTTATTGCGTGCTTCCTCTCCACACCAGAATTATGGTCAGCCCCATTCCACTGATTTATTTGTAGGAGAGAAGTTAGGAAAATTCAGCTGTTAATCCCATACCCAGCCTCCTTCTTCCTGTAATCTTCCAATAGTTTCCCAATACGGAATCTGCCTCCCTTTCTGCAGCTGGTTTTTATTTTTGCTTTTTAATAACAAAATACTGTTCCCTAAGGCTGAAACTCTGGGACTTTTTTGTTTCTTCATCAAACCCACTTCCACCGAAAGCATATAAAGGATTTGTTCTTAATACATAAGAACATGTGAAATAAGCCACTTGTATCAGATTGTTTCTTGTCTGAACACAACCACCAGTGTAATCTGAAGAAATTAGACAGCTGCTCAGATAATAAACCAAATGTGCAAGAAATCTAGGGAAACACGGAAGGTTAGCTCCYGAGTCATTCGTAAATCACGAACGTGTRCCTTACTTTGCAGAAGTCGTTCCCKCGCCRCAGAGGACGGCTCCCCGTGCTCTCGCGGTTACTCAGCGCTGACAACACATGGCCAGGGACTGCGTGTGGCATGACTTCCCGCTGGTGGGACTGGAGCTCAGTGAGCTGCTTGGGGCTTGACCCAATGAAAGGTTTCAGTGCCGAACAGAAGACCTACGCATTACTGAGCSGCCTGCGTTCAGCCCTGCAAATCCGTACCTTCCTGCTTGACTTTCCTCTCGACACCCGGAGCTCTGCCCTTGCGCGTGCCCTGAACYGTCCCTGATGCTCCCGTCATGTATGGGCCTGACCTTAATCCGAAAATCGAGCGCTTGCTTGCGGCGAGGGCCCTTCCTTAGAGCAGGCTCACAACCAGAGAGTCGATCCTCGCAGAGGACGCAGCAGTGGTCATGTGTGACACCACACATGTGGTGACAGCAGCCTTGAGTACAGTCTCCACATTTGCTGTTGGAGGTGAAGGCAGGATTTACAGGGCGAGAGGAAGGGCGCATGTTGTTACTGCTTGGTGTATCAGGCACTCACCTGGAAGGGAGGGAAGCGCCTGGTCACGTACAGCCAAGATTGCGGCTGCAGGGGGAATATGTTCATTCTCTCCCAGTTTTGAATAAACTTCTTCTCCTAGAGTATAAACATTTATGATTTACTCTAAGAGTTAGCCTTAGGGAAACCACAAGTGTCTGGAGTAAGAGTTACATTTGTTTCAGGTGATCAATTGCTGTCAGTCAGCAAATTAATCTGAATTTAAAAGGACTCAGGCCGTATGAGTCAGACACACACACTTTTGCTGCACTACTCCAGGAAAAGAATTGGGATGTAAATATAGCCCCAAGCAGGACAGGGTGCTCCCTTCTTTCCGTGGGCTCCACCTCGGAGAGGGGAGCAGAGAGCAAGCAGGAGCTGTGGAGCTTCCAAGGGCCGTTCTGCCTATCATGCCCTTCAGAAGGCAAGGTGAGGGCGCATGAGCAGGTCGTAACTGGGCTGGGAGATACATAGATTTAAAAATAGCATGGCATTTATCTAATTGAGAAAAAAATCATTGGCAGATATAKTCCCCAAACTGTTTCTTTCTGCTAACACTTTTTATGCTACCTGTGATTTTAAGTTGCCTTCAGTTCCATGATAATGGTTTGCCCACAACTCCACTTTTCCAATATTTAACCAGCACAAATTAAAGGCACTTCTTGCTTACATCTTTTAAGTTACAACTGAAAGGGCAAATGGGCTTGCTATAGGTCTAATCTTAAATTATAGTAAAAAAAAAAAAAAAAAAAAAAAGACCTAAGAGCCTGTTTGAGATAGAAATCCTTTTTTCTATTTGTTGCTACATTAAAAGAAAAAAAAAAAAAAAGAAAGGTCTGTCAGGAGTTAATTCTTCTACCATTTTCCTTTCTTTTTGAGCTGGCACTAACCATGATAGCGTTTCCATTATGTGCTGTCTCTGGTGTATTGCTATCAAAGCACACAGAATTTTTCCATTGAGTGGAAAATTGGCAAGGCTTTCTTGTTTACAACTGCAAAGGTAACAATTCTGATAAAGTAATGGGCCGTAATTATGCTACTTTTAGCTAAATTGTGGGAAAAATACCTTACCATTCAGTTAGCCTGGCCAGTACACCTGAAGGTATTAGCCTTAAAACCAGCACTGATTTCTTTTTTCAGAAACATTGTTAATCAGAGAGGGCTGTGCTCGCTTTTTGACTTCCTGACTTCAGCAAATGAGAAAAGTTAAATAGTTCTTCCTGCAAGTTTAGTTTAAGGTTTTTCACTGCAGTCTACGCTCTCAGTAGGCTCCACTTTGGCAGAAAAGCATTAGATCAACTTTATCCCGCGGATCAGAGGCAAAAAGTGAAACTTCGGGCTAGAAGGTAAGCAGGTAGTTGTAATGACCTCACGAGATTCCCACTGCTGTCTGTTCTGGCCCCACTTATGTTTTTTCTTTGCATCAACAGTCTTTGAAAGATTAAGTCAGTTTTAGGACTAAAATATAAACAGACAGATGCTGCACTGTTACAGCAATCATGCTATCTCTGTCGTAAAGAGTCACAGGCACAGTAGTGTAGCACAAGCTTGTTTAAGAAAAAAAAATACTGGAGATACTTTCAACTGCAGTTGAAAGCAGATCTAGGCTATTTAAAGCACTTGGGGGGAAAATCCAGGATTACTATTCTCTCAGTGCTTTCTCTCTGTGGCTCTCAAAAGTGCTTTATAAACATTCATTAAGCCTCACAATCCCCCTGGGAAGTGATGTGACACCACCACTTTTCCGAGGGTAGGTAATGCCATTTGTGGGTGCCCACATTGAGATATTTGGAAGTTTCAGAGATACCAAACACCYAGAATTGCCAAACACTGGCATTCATAACTCAGGACTCCAGGTAGGTACATTAAAAATGGAATGGCAGGCAGTTATTTTTACTTGCCTCGTAGTAAAGAATCGCTAAGAAATAAATATTGTCAAACATTTCTTTCTCCACGGCTTAGAGAGCAAGAAACTTCTTGTTTGCTTGCTTTTTCTTTTTGAAAGCTGAGCCTACAGCAACCTAACTAAAGATGTGATTTGGGCAGTTCGGGCTGCAAGGAAAAAAACACGCCACGTYGTATGACTCACAGTGAAACTGCAAGAGCAGATGAAATCATTGAGAGCCATGAGCTTTTCTGTAAACAATTTCAAAGTTAGAGACACCCAAAGTACAAGGTACCACAGTATTAGGCACCTATTAYGACAGGGTGCTATTAAAGCACATCATGCTGCGATGCTCGCTTAGGCCGCGCTGGGCAAATGACAGTGCAGGAGCCAGTGTGGAGCCTGGTTCATGAAGTCTTCAGACTTACAYGTAGCTCTAAAGGTACAACTCCCTCTTGCTGCAATACTTCCCACGCATTCCCCCTTTGTGGGTATTTTGGTGGAGAGGGCCTGCCGCCTGAAAAATTTGGGGCAGGAATGGGGAGAATGCAACCACTCCCCAAACACTCCCTGCTATCCTTTTCCCACCCACCCWCCCTCCCATGGTGTGGAGCATCCTCCTGTCCCAATGCTTTTGCAGGAGCTCCCAAGGCAGCAGCTGGCAAGGGAAGAATGGGCATGCTGACGAGGTTTCAAGGCCAGCTGCAGAGGCAAAGGACCTCAAGCTTTGTCTCATAGCAGATTTTCCTGCGGTCTCTCTACAAAGGCAATTAGATTAATTATGGTAAATGAAGTGCAGGGAGAGGAAAACATCTTTTTCCTGACTGACTTGTGGAAGAACTGTCAGGATTTTCCACTATCAATATAACGTAAATGAGCCACAATTAATAGCGGCGTACACAAGGTGCCCTGTCCATGAGGAACCTCATCAACCAAACTTAAACTCCTAGGAGAGCATGAGGATGCTCCCACACTGGTGAGTTCTGTAGAAAACCCTACAGCAGATGAACAGTAGAACAGCATGCAAAAGTTTGAGAAATAACTCATCTTACATGCATTTACATGTTAACGTGTAGGTTAAAGCCTGGAATAGAACTGGTCATTAGTGTTAAGTCTGGTAGCTCCTCAATGCAGTGGACCATYACATTTGCTTTTCAGTGTGCATATCACAGCCGAGAAGTGCCTGTTCTGTGTCCCCGCTGTCTGATTGCACAATGTTCAATCCATAGCTACAATGAGCAATCTCTGCTCCAGAGAAGTTTGGCATTGAAATAGCCGTGATATTTCAAATCAGGAATTTGCAGAACTATGTGGATCATTTGTCCGGAATAGTCTGTTTCTTGCCAGTGGTAGAATTTGCTTTGAGCAGCACTATCTGTTTCTCCTCTTCATTCGCAAGATGGCACCAATTCAGATACCTGTCCAAATTCTTCTGTTTCACGTGCCCATGTAAGTTCATAGGCTACAGAGAAATACATCTTTATTTACATTAATATGAAAAAGYATTAGGCTAATGAGTGTAAAACCTAGAAATTCAACAGGTCCATCCAAAATTTTTTGAATAAAAAATAGCACCTGATATACTTCAGCCAAACGCTGGAATTTTCAGCTAAATCAGAACTGACTCYGCTGCAAGTCATAAAACTAAAATATACCACCTGTATATAATGCCTTTCATCTGAGAATCTCAGTGCTTTACATTGACAGATTAGCCCTCCAACATCCCAATGAACCATTACTATAATCATATAAAAGWTAGAGATGCTAAACTGCCAAAGCTTCCCTGAGTAAGCTAACGCTGTACAGTAGYTCAGTGACGGTGACAGCTACAAAACAAAGCCCAGGAGCAAATTTCTRAATTATTTCTTTAGTCTCTAGACAATACTTGCATGTAATAGAGATCATTGAAAAGAATGGTAGTGAAATAGATTTGAGGTTAGATATGCCCAACCATATTACTTGGTTGCTATCTTTGCATAGCTGTTTAGAAATGGATTGGTGGAAAGCTTTTTTTTTAAAAAAAAAAAAGGAATCAAGGAATCGAAGCTGTATCCATATTTTGCAACCTGATTTTTCCAGCTCTTTTGTGAAAACTAACAAGTTTTTTCCTTAAAGTAGTTAACTGTACAGAACATAAGTTCTATTTAGAATACTATCATTTTAAAAATAAATCTTACTTTATTTCAGTTAACAACATATATTTATCATTCTTATTTTKTATAACTAAAAGATTTTCCATGTCTGATTTAACAATTCAATATTTCCAGATTCTCTTATGCAATATTTATATTTAACCAGTGATTTTCATATTGCTGTCTTGTATTCAGTCTTTCTATCATACATAATATTTTAGTAATTTAAATTGTAACTGATGGAGTCAGAGGACAATTTCTCTTTCAATACTGTTACTTCTTTAAACTATTTTTCTTTCAGCTAATTCTAATTTTAATTAGTTACAGCAGCAATTGATTGTACTGATGTACTATTCAATTAATTCCACAGTGGTGAATGAGGCTATTTGCTGAGTGACAGCAAAATACCAGACTACACAGCATTTTACTATAATTACATACCAGTTCTACTGGAAACAGTGGTTCATCATCTTGTATATCAAAATTATGACTTTAAAGTAACATCTAGTAACGTTTGCTTTGAATGTGTAACAAAACTTGCCTAAAAATATCCTCAAAGAAAGGTCTAAAATTCATTACATTTTTAATATATTGTTTTCTTCCTGTTTCCTAATACATTTCTCATTACAATATAAAGAAAATATCACTTATTGAGTGTAGAGATTATAAACTCCATAATATTAAGAAGAAATTTTTAAAAATGACCAGACAAAGTGTTTTGATGTTAGTTTTTCATCACAAGCACATGCAGATAATCTTGGTGAGCTACTGTAGATCCCAAGTCTTTAGCTCCTATTATTATAGATYGGATGTAGGGAAAAAATCATACTATTTGTGATTATGCTACAATTACAGTCTTTCTTTTCTTTTAATTCCAGATGGAAATATAAAATATAGGCTACATTTCCATACTTTCTGATTCAGAAAAAGCAGGTATGGCTATGACCCTTGTAGAATATCGATGATGTATGATCTTGTGGATAGATCTGTGTAGGCTGTAGACTAAAATTTTGATTTCTGAGAGATAACAGTCTGCATTACATAGTCAAACCTGAAATGCTGCAAGAAGCTGAACTTCATACAGGCATATAATAGCAGGTAACAACTTAGAGTATTTGAACTAATTCAGAATTAGCAACCCCAAACATTCAAAAATTCAATCAACACCAGGAATCATGAAACTAATGTAAAATCCTGATTTAAAAACATGTTGATTTTTCTTTTATTTTACTGAGTTTCTAAGTTCATAGGAATTAGGCTTCCAGACTTTCTCCAGCACCCAAGAAGGATGAAAATATTTTCTGAAAGTTGAACTTCTTGCATCACCATATGGTTCTTGAAATTAGTGWTTTAAGAGATACCAAATAGGTTGTATAATAATGATAATACTGCAGTAATTGGCAATACATTTTTCAAAGGCAGAGGCTATGATTAGTCATCAGTCTTTATAAAAGCAACAGAAAGGCTAATGAGCAGAATTTATTTCCTCCTCTGCAGTCAAATGGAGTATTGTTAAGCTGTGAAACTCTGACACCAGTGAGAGCTCTTAGGGGTGAAATCAGCTCTTATAATGCTGATAATTAAGGCTCTTGGCACMTGGTACAGAGCTGAGTGGGGAGGGAAACCTAAGTCAGGGCTGTGTTACAGGACAGTTGAGTTGCCTTTACTCACAACCTGGTTTTCCAGTCTCTTGGCCCAAATCATTGCYGCTGCCCCTCTGCTCCATTTGCCAAGGTCCTTGGGTGACCGGATCAACACAAATGTGGATCTGCAGCTTCTCCCTTTCCCACCTCCCCTCAGTCTCCCAGGCTCCAGACTGCGAGAGGCTGAAGGAGGTGTCCTTCCCCYGCCTAGCTGCAGCAAAAGTTGCAGCTGGTGGGTCCTTGCCCAAACAGTGGTGGAGAGGTTTGATGAAGGCCCACCAAGACGAGCTTCACTCACCGTCAGTATGGATAAACAAAAACATACATGGRGGGGGGGGAAGAAGAAGAAAAGAAATGCTCCTTGCAAACCAAGAAACCACTCTGTGGTTCTCTGGACGTATGTGATCTGTAATTTAGTTGAGGGTCTACTCTCAACTACCACTTATGCAGAGATCCAGTAGGAAGCGTGGCTGCAAAAGATGCTTTTGCAGCCACGCTTCCTACTGGATCTCTGCATAAGTGGTAATGTGCCTTGTTTGTCTTATGTTGCCTCTTCCTGTGCATTTTTTCCCCATGAGAGGAGACTATTAGCCTGCAGTCCTGAGCAAAGTCCAGCGTGGGCAATTATATTTTGCCAGCATAAATTACTCTGGCAGTGGGACTCGCATTCGGTGCTGCTCGCTCTGGGCTGCAGGGTTGTGCTGCCACAGGCTCTGGTCAGGATCTGCTGTTCAAATGTAAAATTGAGATTATGCTGCAGAGTCAAGTCACTCAGCAGCAATATTCTGAATTTCAAAACTATACAAAAGATCAGTTTTAACCTTTGAATAGAGTTCAAAAGACATCCCTCAGTACATTTTTACTTTCAAAKAAGCAGGAGAATCAAGAGCCCTGACATTTCCAAAGCCCAAAACACAAGTTTGTTTTCCTTACAGAAATACATCGACTCTTAGCAACTGTCTAACACAGATTACAAGAGAATTTATCATAATAAAATGTGATCTGCTGATAGACTTAGTTTGCAGTTTTGCAGCACCTTTAGCTAGCTATGGTCCATTGAATAAGAGAATTTGGATGTATTTTGAGCTCTAAGGACACGTTCTTCCCGTCAGTGTTCTTTGTAAATGTCATTGAAGATGCAGCAGTCATGCAGCAAGTGCGAAAAGCAGCTGTGTTACTGTCAGGCTGAATTAGAATCATTGTGCAAATATACTTAAGTGACTCAGCAGTAGCTAATTGAGTATTTGGGATGTATTCTCCCCTGGTAGAAGTCATGTAATTCCCCTTTGTGGACATGGGAATCAAGCATATGCTTTAAGCAGAACCTATATGACGTGTGGSAACGTATATCCTTTCAGAACCAGATCTTAGGGGAGAAAAAACATGTTAACATTGCTTTCAAAATTTTAATGTTAACTTAATCACAAGCTGGGAAATTTTCTGAAAATTGTTATTAAGATTTCAGATTTTTTTCAAATTAGAAAGAATTAAAAGCCACTTTGTTTTTTTCCAGAGTACCTAGAGCTTCTTTATCTCTCTATCTTCTTAGCGGCATAGAATTACATGAATTGAGTTTATTATAATATCAACTTCTTTTAAAAGCAGTTTTGACAAGCAAGAGTAACAATTTCTAAAGTAAGTTAATTTATATTTTGTATGTTTTCTCTCCACTGAACTAATATCGAGAGACAAAATACCTTGGCTCTCTGTGTCTGAACTGGACAGTACTGTTTTCCAGAATTCAGAAGGATGTTCTGGACCTTCCTTCTCACGTTGGCCTAAGGGAGCCTGTATTAACTCATGCACTAGATAGAGCTGCTGTTGGGGGAAAAAAAAATCTGGATAAAGGATTTGCGCAGAAAGGGGAAGGAGTCCCACCTCTGAGCTAGTGATCATGTCCCAGCCACTGTGAGGTGTAAATATATCAGTGTTTCTTAGATCTGTAAGGCTGCAACCTGTGCAGAGAAGGTGGCTGCATTGCCTTCCATGAGCAACCTACCATTCCTCTGGACACACAGTAAAGTACGGGTAGCCTTATACATGAAACAGAAAACAGGCTGTCTTAAAAAAAAAAAAAAAAAAAAGATATCTTCCTATTGCCTAATCATTTTCTCTTTTATTTTTACTATCCAGTTATAGCCTTAGGCTGGGAGAAATATTCATACTATCCTCTCCTGTGTATATATTTTTGAAGGACTGCACTCTTATGAATATGCAAAAGTATATGCTTTGCATATTTACTTTCTTTATACAAAATACTGTGTCCACTGCATCATGTACTGCTTTCACTTCTGTGCAGATTCCCCCAAAACTTGTCATCTTCCCATTTTTAGAACTTAATTCTAATTTAGATCTTTTAAATAACAGTTATTCCAGATGTAACAGCTAATTACGGTATTTCAAAAAGTGTATATTAATATTTCAGTAGGCTCAACATTCTGAAATACTAGTCAAAGCAGCATGCTAGTCTTTTTTTTGCTGGTGAAACATAAGGATACTTTCAGTAGACAGGCAGTTAAAACACCTTTCAAAATACCATTCCAAACTCTTTTGACAGTATCTTTTGTTTGTCATAAGCCATAGTTTGGAAAACCTTCTTTAATGGATCATGCCTTAAAATAATGAAATACATTTAACAACAGTAAGCTGCAGGGTCCTTAAAGTAGCCCTTTAAATGACGACAATGTGCTCATTTAAATCCCTCCTTGAAACAGTCGTCTTCCACAAATCCTATCTGCATTAATCTGCTAAAGCTAGGTGTGCTTTTTTTTCCCCCAGATACCTAGAAAGAGATCGACTGATCGTTTGGTGTCTTATGTTTCTGAACCCTTTCAGAGATCTAATTTAGATTGTAAACTCTTTGTAGTCATGTCATCTTCCTCAGTGCGTCCTCAGCACAGCAGCGCAGCAGAAAGAAAAACAAAGAAGCAGAAGATTTCTGCTCAATGAAGTTAGCAGGGAGTGGCAAGAAGGGACAAAACTGAAACGGGAAACTAACCGTATATTATAAATATATAAACTACAGCAGGGATAATTCATCTTTCCAGTAGCGCTCCTCACAGTGGAGGAGCAACCACAGAGACTTATTTCTGAAAATTCTCAAGCAACCACTCCCGTTTAAATTCAGAGTTTGCGCTTGCAGGAGCAAAGCTGGAGCTGGAGCGAGGCCTCACCCCGCTCATCTACGTGAAGGGGGAGCACAGCAGAATCCTAAATGCCATTCCTGGAACCCCAAATATTTTCTAAACCTAAAAAAAAAAGGTGTCATCCGATTATTGTTCAGAGGGGAAGATGAACACCTCTCCAAATCAAACAGCTTGCAGGAAAAGACTTGAAAGGAAAGGGGCTTTCTGTTCTTCCCTCAGGGGCATGCGATGTCTTCCTTGGAGGAAACAAGGGACCACATTTTTCTTTCAGTTTTATCTAAGAGGCATGTGAAAGGCAATTAGGTCTTCTGAAACCACCAATTAAATGTTGTAGGAGTAAGTAAAAATTAACAAGGGGAAAGGGGAATTATTCAAAGACTTACTAACTATTAAAATAGGAACACAAAAAAACCTCAAAACAAGTATTTTTTTTTTTAACTGGAAGGGGGAATTACTCGAAGACTTACCAACCATTAAAATAGGAACACAAAAAACCTCAGAACAAGTACATTTTTTAAAAACTGGAAGGGGGAATTATTTGAAGACCTATCAACTATTAAAATAGGAACACAAAAAACCCCTGAGAACAAGTAATTTTGTTTTCAAACTGGAATGTTTAAGAGTTAAACATCTGTGCACTAAGTTCTGCCTGCTATTTTTTCCTCGGTCAAGGAAAGTAAGACAGCGGTCTCTCAGTACTGCTGAATTTACTCTGGATTTAGAAAAGGTGGCATTGCACAGTATTATCTCTAAAGCCAGGAAAACTGACCTTAAAAAAAAAAACTAAAACAGTACTGGTAAAGCACAAGTGTCGTCTCTTCAGACAGGCATGTGTTGAAACTGGGTGTGTGTGTGCAAGTTTTAGACCGTTTCAAAGTGACTTCCTTTTGCAGCGTTATTCGCTAAACTCTCCAATTCACTCCGCAAGGACAAATCTTTGCCTTCTGCTAGAGCCCGGTGACAGCGAGAGCTGGCAGAGGCGCCTGTTGAGAAGAGGAAGCCGCATTCCTGCGGGCACAGCAGATCAGYGCCCTACACCGTAACCAACTAGCCTCGATCATTTCCACGAGAGATTTCGTTCCTCAAAGGCTGGTGGGGCTTTTGCTTTGCTTTGTTTTGTTTTCTTTAACCATTTGTAGGATATTCCTTWTTTGGCCTTCCAGGAGGAAGCAGGTCCCCGCAGAAGCTGGCAAGCACGAGCCCCTGGGCAGCGGCACGGCTCCGGCTCCTCGCAGCCCGGGTGGCCGCTCCGATGAGCCACGCACCGGGGCCACGGCGCTTCCGGAAAGAAATGCGACTCTGGCCGGTTTCCCTTATGTTTAAGGATGCCGCTTTCCTTAAGGAAAAAAAAATGAACCAAAAAACCCCAAAATAACCACACGGGCAGCTGTGCAGCGATTACAGTATACCGAGCCCATGTGATAAACCCAGCAGAAAGGCTGAAAGTTTACAGGGGGCAAAAATAACTAATTAAATAAATAAATAAATAAATACGAGAGGCAGGAGGAGCGAGGCCGGGGTGCGCACAGCACCTCCGCGCTCCGCGCCATTCCCGCGCCGGCCCGCGGTGACGTCACGGGCCCCGGCCAATGGCGGCGGGGGCGCCCTGCTGCCAGGGCGGAAAGTTGCCCGCGCGCCGGCAGCGACCCCCGCGGGGGCGGCGCTGCCGCGGCGCCGGTTCGGTGCCCCGGCTCGGCCCCGCGGCGCCGGCCCAGCCCGCGCAGCGCTGCTCCCCTCTCTGCTCCCCCTCTCCTTCCGCCCCGTTTCCTATAAGCCTCTCGCCGGTACTTTCCCCGGGCGCTTCCGCTCCAAGCGGGCAGCCAACGGGGATTTTCGCTGGGGGTGTGCCGCGGCTCCCGGCGCCTGCGGGGTGTGGGGGCGGGGAGCCGCGGGAGGCGGCGGCGGCGCTGCCGGGGTGCGAGGGAGAGTCCAGGGAGCTCCTCCCGCGCGATCCCGGCAGCGGCAGCGGCAGGAAGGGCAGGGCGGGGGCGGGGGCTGTGCCGGGGGGGCGGGCGGCTGGCGGGGGAGGGGCCGCTGCCGCCGCCGCCGCCGCCGGGCGCAGCAGGCTGAGGGGAGGCAGGAGCGGAGCCGCCGCTGAGGGCCGGGGCCTTGGACGCGTCCGGCGCGGCGGAGGAAGAGGAAGGGGGGGAGCCGGCCCCTCTCGGAGGGCGCAGCCCGCATCCGCCCTGGGAAGGGAAGAGGGAAGGGAAGGAAAAGGGGGAGCGAGCGAGCGGGCACCGCCGCTGCCGCCGCCGAGACAAAGAAGCGGAGCCCGCCTGGGCTGGGAGCCTCCCCGCCGCTGCCATTGCTAAGCGCCCCGCTGCCCGCCTGCCGGCCGAGGTAAGCGCGGCCGCGGGCGGGGCGGGACGGGACGGGACCCGCCGCAAACTTGTGGCGGCCGCCGCGGGCCGTTGGGGCGGCCGGAGCGGGGCGCGGCGGGGAACGGCCGTTGGCGGGGCGGGGCCGG
>NW_028186823.1:2946250-2948392 GCF_003343005.1 Rhea americana | reverse complement strand
GGCACCCGCGCCACCAAGCCGTGTTTCGCAAAAGTTTTGCGGAGCGATCTCCGCGGCACTGGGGGCAGGGAGGAAAGCGCTGCGTGCTCGCAGGCCCTTAGGTACGCGGGGGAAGCGGGGCGCCTGGCGCTGCCCGAGCAGCGTGCGGGAGACAGCGAGCTTCGCCTCCTGCAGGGCGGGAATATTCTGGTAACCACTGCGCCGCGATACTCTTCCTACCTTTATTTATTCACCCCCCCCCCCCGTCCTTTCCATTCGTTATTTTCGGCTTTAATACAGCTAAAACGTTTTGTTTTGTTTTGGAGGAATGGAGTGAATGAACGTCGGTATAATACACAGTCGACATTGATGCTGATGTAGGTATATAACAAAAARCCAAAGCAGCGCAAGATAGGTAAATTGTGCTGTTTGTTCAAAAAAGTACCTCCTCTCTTGGGGAGGGGGGGCAGAGGGGTTGGAGGGGAAAAATATTTAAGTTTATAGAGCTTCTTACCCTGGCTTTAGCTAGAAGTGTGACTGCACACACAGATACCCTTCTCTGGCAGGTTGGGTGCAGTGGCCCACCTCGGAAAAAGTTGTTAGATGAGGGTTTGGGTTTGAATTCAGGTTTGACTTGTGACCAGTTAATCATGTATGCCTGTACTGTAGTTTGTTTGCTAAGATCTCCTACTAGTTTTTTATAGTGCATGTGGCCTTCTGTGTGTGAGAGCTGTATTATGAATTAGAAATAGTTTAACTTCAAATTGTCCTTTTTTCTTTGTTGTTTTAAAACTTAAATGCTAATTAACACTCAACATGGATTTAAAACACTGTTCCTCTAACTGAATTCTATTTCTTCTACTTTGAAGCAAAATTTGTTTCTGAGGAACATACTCTTGTAACAGCTTCATGTGGACTTCTCCTTAATGAAACATGGTAATGCCCTTATAAAAACAAATCTGCATGGCCTGACCAGGCATGGTTTATATCRTCGAGAGTTTCGCCTGGTGATTTAATATGGAGGAATTTGAAAGGGCTTACTGGGTAGGAGCTTTTTAAGAACTTCTTTTAAAAAGTGCTACTTCTGCCACTGCTTTTTAGGAATCCTAAGCAATCAGCACCTTGCGGATGATGGTATTGTGTTTTTTGTTTTTAGGATTATAACTTATGAATGACTTTGCTCCTTAGAAATATATTTTTTTAAAACTTTGGAAATTGAAATTTTCTGTCTGACCAAGTAATAAGACCTTAAGCTTTATTACCCAAGGAAAGATCATTTTGTCTGCATAACTTTGTCGTCTTGAAACTTTGATGAAGGGTATCACTTTTGGGAACTGTGAATAAATGTATAGATAGGCACTTATACTAGTCAAGGCTGTAATTAGAAAATATTTTAGTAGAGACTATGAAACGCATATAGGCTCTGCTTGTTCTCTCATAGCAATGTAAGCTGTTATATTAGCCTTTTATCTCTTCTAGATGGTATTTCCAATTGCTGTTTTGATATTGTTATACAAAATCTCCTTTTCTATATTTCTCCAGAAGCAACAGTGGAACTAGCCACTGTCTGTCTGCATGGTCCCCTATATTGTGTTCTCACTACCAAATAGCTGATTAATTCAAAACTCCAGCCCTTGACTTATTACTGCAATGAAAAGGGAACTTACTGTCCCTTTTCTTTCCTCGCACTCATTTCTTTTGTAATTTCCTGGCTAGCTGTGCGAGAGTGTAAGGAAAGGTATTTGCTGTCATATGTGTCTCCTCATATCTACCCTCTGCTACAGAAGAGGGGCAAGGTTAGCGGAGTCTTCCATCCTTTGTTTTTTGTGTACTCTGATATTCTGTATTCCTTTGTAGTGCTCATGGCTTTCCTGAGCAGCAGCTGTAACAGTAGCAAGTCAGAAAGTGATGTTCAGATAGCTTTGTTTGCTGGCTATGATCTTGAGCTGCAGCAAAACTGGCTGGAGTATCCTTGTTGTTCATACTGCTTGGGCCCAAGAGCTGCTTCCAGGCTCTTGAAGACAGTGCTGAATCACTTTGCTTGCTTTGGGTTCAAAATCAAAACCAAGAAGTTTTTGAATCTGAAGCTTATATTCTAGAAGATATTTTCCATTTGCATTGAGGGACCGATTGTTTGAAAGTCACTGCTGTTTTGTTCCTCTT
>NW_028186823.1:2868808-2946194 GCF_003343005.1 Rhea americana | reverse complement strand
TTATGAGAAAGCAGGATTGATGCTGGGGAATTAATCAGGATATTTGAAGGAATTTTCAGGTAACTGTCTATGAATATAGGATGTTGCCGTGTTTCAGCCAGCGCTGTCTGAATTGTGAYGGAGGGTGCTGGACACACTTCACTGGACACATTGCTTAGCTGAAGTAGGTCATCTCTCATGTTCAGGAGGCAGTCTGACTGTGTGGAGAGTGAGTTGAGGTGCTCTGCAGGAAAGCTGCTTTTTACTTCTGCTGAAATAATAAACAAAGATGATGCACATTATTGTTGTACTTACTAGGTGTACAGGAATGTTGCAAAAAGTTATCTTWCACAGAGTGATACCTCTCTTTGAAAGTCAAGGAATCCTTATTAGTTCCTGGGTTGGAAGACCTTCATAGAAAATGGGGTGGCGTTTGTARTGAGAGAAGTAGCATTGTTTCTTCTTCCTGAAGATTTAAGTGAGGCCTATGGTATTAATTCAGCTACTGCATTGTTGTCCAGTGTTCTGAAAGAGATACTATATGAGATCCTGGTGACTTATGCCTTTTGAGAAACGACTTTTTTGCTTGTTTTTCTTCACAAATTTTGTAAATGTTGGCTGAGGTATACTAAGATAATTTCTATTTAAGGTAGTTCCATTCCATTTAAGTTTTTCTTGCAGATTCAATTAAACCCGTTAGTTTCCTCATTGTAACTTAGTCTGCTGTGTTCTGCCCAATTAAACTGTTGCTCTGTTCAGTGATGGGTATTCTAGTTAGATTCCTGGGGGCTAGACGTCCAGTTTGGCAAGCCAGCATGCGTGCGCTCGCGCGCTCTCTCTCTCTCTCTCTCTCTCTCTCTCTCTCTCTCTCTCTCTCTCTCCAGTAGAAAGCAGTTTATTAGTAGATACTTACAAACAGACCAACCGGATGGTAGTCTCGAGAAGGACCACTCCAATGCTTATCCCGATTATCTGCATGATGAGAGAGAGTCAGCAGGCACAATCTTTTCAGGCGTCCCCGAGGAGGCAACATGGTCCTCTGTTGTGTAGCAGYCTCTCTCTGCTTCAGAAAAATTCTGTATTTATGGTTATTCGCAGTAGGCGGGAGTCCYGGCACATGGGGCCAACAAGTGCAGAGAGTCTAGACCAGCTCCACCCCAGTTGCATAACCGGGCCAAGATACTGCGCATGCGAGCAGACTTATTTCAGGGGCCACATTGACTTTGGGGGTCGCTCTTCCATTACTCTTCAACTTCTGACCTTCATGTTGACTGCTTCTCATGATTATTCTGTGGCTGGAAGCCACAGAATCCATATGTAACCAACCACTGTTCTTTCTCACAGATTTCCAGGACCTTGTTAGTTACTTATTTGTATTCTGCTTAACACAACAATATTGTTCTAGAGACGAAAAGGTTACAACACTAGACCATTCTCACCAAGTATCAGGTAGCACAGATACAAAATTTACAACATGGACCATTCCCGCCAAGTATTGCATAGTACGGACACAAAAGTTAGAACATGGACCATTCCCGCCAAGTATTGCATAGTACGGACACAAAAGTTAGAACATGGACCATTCCCACCCTGATCCAAATACCACATAGTACAGATACAAAAGTTAGAATGTGGACCATTCCCGCCAAGTATCACGTAGTATGGATACAGTGGGTGAAGTAATTATTTGAAGTGTTTTTTCCCCCCCTTGGAGTAATCTTTTTTCCCTCCATCATAAGGATTCTTAATTGTTTCATAAATGCTAACAAAATGAGTAAATTTGAAGTGTATTGAAATACAAAATATGTATTTTTATATTCTATTAAACATATATGATGCAACAGATGAGTTTGTTTCTCACTGCTAACAAAATAAGATCATATTTTAGAACCAGCATAAATTAGTTGGTGTGCAGGGAGGTTGGCAAAGTGTATTTTTAAGATTTAATATAGTATTGTAAATGTTATAAATTCAGGTGCAGAGGAATAAATCTTGATCATAGTATAGCAACCTATTACATTTTAAATGATTACAAACACACAYATTAAGCCAGGGTTAGCAAAGTTTTAAAAATGCTTGTGTTCAGAAAAATATCTGTTACAGTGGAAGATCAGACATGCTAGTGTATCCATTATTTTTTTGAAATGATAGAAACAAACTTTGTGGCTTTAAGGCTTTCCCTTTTTATGACATCCGTAGATTGGGTTTGCTGGGTTTTGGTCCTGAGGTCATTAACAAGCATTAATATGGTGATATGTAGCTAATACTGATAATTCTGTGGAGCAGACAGTGAGGTGAACATATTGAGAGAGACCTGTATTCTCAAAAATGCTGCTTCTGTATGTTATAGTCATGGCAGAATGCAGGTGCAAAACACAATGCAATACAGATGCATTTTTAGTTTAAGCTGCAGAAATGAGTCAATTTTAACTCCTCCAACTAATTATCTGTAGAGTACACAAAACTGCACACGTAGTTATTGAGATAGGTATTAAGATACTCTGCAGATAGAGTAAAGCTGAAAATTTTTTATTATAGAAAACCTGGTGTGTTCAATATGTTTATTAAATCAGGTAGCAACCTTTTGAGGCAGTCTTCTCCGTTTTTAAATCAGATAAAGTATAAACATCTTTATTATTAAGATAGTGTTGGAAAGAAATTGTAGTTAGGAGATCACACATTACCCCAGTGTTTCAGCAAGCTGTGCTGTTTTGATAGCTGGGATATTTTCTTCTGTCATTTCTTCTGAGGCTCCCGCTTTAGGTAACTGCTGAAGTGCGAGGASTGTGTTTGCTGTGCCAGGGCTGGGACAACTTCCTCAGTTGTTTAGCTGAGATCAATAACAAAAAAGGCACAGGCCTTCAGGGTCTTCAAGTTGTTATTTTTTTTGGTCAAAATGCAGATTTTAGATTTTCTTCTGACCTGTTAAATGTTTTGGCTTCTGAAAATGCGCAGAATTGTTGGTGCCTTTAGTGTAGACAAAAGTACAAAGATAGGAAGGCAAAYCTCAAGGTTTTGTGAAAGGGTAGAGGTTGAGGAATCCATTCATAAAGCAGATGTACTAAGTTTTATCTTGTTATGATGTGAGCAAGTGCTTTTAGCTGAGTACTGTAGGCTTCTCTTGGCTGTCTCTTTTTACAGCTTACACTGGATCAGTTTGGTGCAAATATGAAGCAGCAGTCCAAATCTGCAAATAAACTAGAGGAGGGTTAGCAAAAACAGGTGCTTTGCTACTTATGCCGGGGCAAGATCCTGGGTTCTGTTAGTTTACTGTTAAAAGAAAATAGTCCTAGTATTTTTTTAAAAAATAAACTGTTGTAAAAATGAAAAATGAAAAAATGAATCTAATTCTCTTCCAACTTAATTATATTATCCTTGTTTATTTAAAAAAGTGGTCATAAAATGTAGTTTTAGGTGCTATCCTTAAATTAAAATAGGTCATTGCAGAATGGAAAGGATTTAGAAATTGTGTTGCTTGTTAGTGATACAAAATATAAATTACATGTGCTAGTATAAATATGAGATTTTCTAATTTGTCCTTGTTGTCAAATTTCAGATGGCTAAAGTGATCCTTTTTGTATACTAATTCAGTTTTAGTTAACTATATAGTAAAAGGAAGCAGTTTTAACAATTTGATTAGTCCCTTCACAATGGTTTAGGAYGGAAGAGGAACACTAAATCTAGATTAAACTTATTTTACATATGGAGAAGTAAATTGATATATTACTGTGAATTTCTTTAGATCATTCTGGAGTAATAAAGCATTTGAAGGAACAGCAATAAATTAAGATTCCCATTTGGCAAGCCTTGGCACTGATAACAGTGGAGAGAAATCGCAAGTATTGATCGAAGTGGCTTCTTAGTTTTTGTTGTAATAAGAGCGCTCTCAGTGTAGCGTAGCAGGGTTATAAGGTCTGTCTTTCTGTTCTTTGAAGAGTGTATTCCATTTGTTTTCTCTCACATCCATTCTGTGTCTTATTTGGCTACCRGTGCCAGCCTAGACCATTGCTCTTCCACAGGGATTCACTTCTTGTTTGACATCCTAATGATGTTTTGGATGGTGACCAGGAAAGTATTTTTGAACTTTTTGATGYGAAAGGAAAGACATGTGATTGTATGATGTGTTCTCAGGCTGAATTTGCACAGCTGCCCTGATGGCAAATCACATGTTCATTTCCCTGAACGAATGGTGTACCTCCAACTGGCAAAGAGTGTCATCAAATTTGAGAGATCTTGAGTGATGATGTGTCAAGGATGCTACGCTCTATACTGACTGCTACACATCAATCTTGCCACCTAACTTAACAAAATTTCTTGTAGGTTTTTCTTGGTTTTGAGTTCAGGTAGAAAAACAGGTGCTCTTTGTAAAACTAGATTTATTATTTGTTGGAAACAAATAATTTGTTGTTTTGAAAACAACAAATTTGTTTTCAACAAACAAATTTTCAAAGATAAAAATTTATTTAGGCTTCATCCAGTCACTTTAAAGATCTGTATGTTTTTTGGCAACAAGCTCAACAAAATGACTTGGAGAAAACTATTAAGTATATTTTAGGCCAGAAGCAGGCGTTTATTTACTAATTTTTCATTTTGTGTCAGTGCTTTAGTCAATAAGAATATGACTACCGCTCTGCTAGTTCTGCTGTGAAAAGCAGGGAAGGGAGCTGACACCTGGAGATGGGCCGGGAACTGGGAYATTGGCACAGATGGTTTGTTTGTTTTATTTTTAGCCTTGATTTTGTTTATTAGTAAAGTTGCAGTTTCAGTTGGACAGCTGTTCTTGGTTTAACTAAACCCCAGGAGTCTTGTAAAGTCAGATAAAAACCTGTAAATACTAACTCTGTGTATTTTGTATGGGAATATTATGTTGAGTTGCAATCCTTCAGTTTCTAGCACTCTTTTGTAACTCTCTTGACTCGGGTGACATGCGAACAGTATTTGTGAATGAAGAATTTTTTTTCGAGTTATRCATTATTTTTTGTCAGCTGTACTTTCTGGCTATTTCTTTATCAAAAATTAGCACTAATTAACTGTTGAAAAAATATCATTTTAGTATCTTTAAATAGTCCTTTCTAGAACTTCTTGTAATCCACTGGACATAGTATCTTTGGTAATACGACTTAATACATACCATTTTTCCCAGTGAGTGTTGAATTTTTGTAAAAGTCTATGCTATTTTTGTGGCTTGATAATTTTAATTAAAAATGTTTGTCGCAATTGTAAAAATTTTGACTACAGTATGCTATAGCCAATTTTGTTTTCCTTTAATTATTCTATGTTGAATATTAAAAAAAAAAAAAAACAGATGGGATTTATGGGTATAAAGTTTTATATCTTTATACCAAAAAAAGAGTTAAAACCATTCTGCTTATGAATATTGAGCTTCACCTTTTCTATCCTTCCAAAAAAGATTAAGATAAAAATTGATGATCAGTATCCCTTCGTTAAATGATCAGTTTTGTAGTCCATCTTTCTGCTAGTGCCGCAGGAATAGTATAGAAATAATTATATTATGGACTCTTCATAAATTCACACTGTTTTGAATTCCATTTAATTCAAATAGAGAAAGAAATTAATGCTAATATCCCAAATAATTAATGCTGTAATAAAGGATCTGCCTTCCACTTGACACTGAATGACTTATGTTTCGTTACATCAAAAGACTTAAATCATTCCAAGCTCTGAATATTAAAATTCTAGTTCATGAATATTAGAAATTTAATCAGATACCTCAGTAAGGACTGTGTAGATTGTATTGGGTATAAAAATGGGTGATAATAAAGCTTGTGTTTAGCACAAGTATCAAAATATGACACATCATTTTCATGAGCTCTGAGGCTCTTTTAAGGGATGCATGGGGAATCATAATGAACAGAAATGTTATAGACCTCCTATGACAGAAATCTATTAGTCTATGTAATGTTATTATTAAGGCTTTATGTGTCTTTCCCGTTAGTACCATTTTGTAATATTGTTGGCTATATTCCTTTAGGATCTTTTCCATTATTGCTGACCTGAGATCTTGGATGTTTGTTTTGTTCAGCTGTTCCTTTTGTCCATCTGGAATTTCAGGAAGATACAATGTCATGGTAGTTTTAAAGCTTTGCTGAAGTGTTCTTACTTTGTTGTATATCCTAACATTCCTTTTGTTTCTGTGGTCCTGTGAAAATGTAAGATACGCTTAACGAGTACTGGTAGTCTTACTGAAATGAACACTTCTATTTACAAAAACACAAAGCTGAGCCCGTAAGTATGTCTTYTCAAGACAAGAACCAAGATTACATCACAGATCAACTAGATTTTAGTTTTATGTTCTTTAAATTATCAAGATATGTATGTTAAATTACATACTGAACTTCTGGCTGCAGTGTCTCATAGCCAGCTTATTTTTAGTCAGACCTTGCACCTATACATTGCATATTGAGTTAACTATAACCAGTCCCATAAAATTAGCGGGACTGCTGGTRGTTAAACACTGTTTAATGGATGATAATACTGAGATGCTGAAGAATGAGAATAGATCAGGCAGTGCTTGATATARTGCCTGCTCAAGTTGATAAAGAAAGGAAGTTGTTCACTGGGAAAACAAAGAATAGTTGGTGTTTAATTTTAAAATAATGGAAATCTAGAATTTAAAATAGAAAATGTGGYTATATAAAAGCAGAAAAATCTTAAAAATTAAAATATAGTGCAAGAAACTCCCTTAAAAACGCTTGAGATTTGTAATGTCTATTTTGGAGGAATTGAGGTCTGAAGATAARTGAATTAATGCAGATTACGGAAATAATTGGTTTTTAAAACATTTCCCCCCCATACTTTAACTATAATACACTATTTAATAGTGTAACTAGAGTTAGTTCGGTTTCCTATGGTAAGATTTCTTTTCAGGTTATCAGTGTGATTTAGCTGTTCTGTTGTCTGATTTTCTTCTTTCTACATAGATAATTCTAGTGATTAAATAGTTAGACATTTGGATTCTTTTGAGATAACAACATACTCCTGGGTAAAAGTAGATACTATAACTGTGGATTATGGTATCTGGGTTAATGGCTATTGTCCTAAATACTTATGCAGAAATTGCATACAATTATGAAGTATACATAGTATTAGAAGCAGCTTGGTATTCAGCAGGTTGTGATGCTCTTGCAAAGCAGACGGTATGATTTCAGAAGTTTGATTCTTCAAAGATAGCGATTGAGTGATGTGAGGGAATTGTGAAGGTGGGGGAAGTTATGCTAGATGAAAGACAATTATTGTRATAGTTCAGCTAGAGCACCTATTGCTATATTATCAAGCTGTTTCAGTGATGGAAGAAACTGGGAGGGATTTGGTGTATTGTGGCAAGTGTATCCGTTAAAAATGGTTTCTGTTTCTAAATGTGTGTGTGTTCAATATACTTAAGCATTTTAAAATACAATCCACTGGTGAATATATAAGGTAGGAATATGAAAATTCTGCAGGTTAATTTTAGTAATATTATTTCTCTAGTTTCACTAAACTTCCRTAAAAATATTTAAGTTGTGATTTACAAACATTCATGTAATGTTTTCATAACGACCCAATATATCTTTATCAGTAATATTTAAAAATGGAGCTAAAATGTGTTTTAGACATAACTTCCTGGATCTTGGTTGGAAATATACTTTCATATTTAAAATGCTGTTATCTTACTTTACATATGTTTTGTGTATCTGCTGTTAGTTAACTATGAAACAAACGCTTTTGAGATGCTAGTACCGGTAGGAGAAATACTGCCTTCTATAAATCAACAAGATAATGCTAAACTCTTATAATTGTAAAGCCTTCTTGCTATTGATTAGAACAGCATCTGGAATTAGAAATGCCAAGCAATAGGCAGTTTAAAATGTTTTTTCAACATATAAACTACATGTATTTGATGAAGGTACTGCTAAGGATGGGTAATTATGTCTGTCAGCTGGAACCGTCTGTGCTCCCTACTCACGTAGGAGGTGTTTGTAGAAGTTCAGGGTAGGGCTAGTCAACTGTATGCAGCTYAGAAACAAAGAAAACGTGGTGTCAAAGAGCTTCAGTCGTGTCCACCAGTCAGCTGTCACCCCTAGCCCTCATTCCAGACTGATGGGGAAAGAAATCAGTTTTTGCCTTTCAAGTACCAACCCTCAGGTAGAGCTGTCCTCACCTGCAGCTGAGTCTCTGCTGTATTTTCCTGTGCTGTTGAAAATACAGAGGGGCAGGACTGACAGCTGAGAACTGCTGCCTAACCTACCTAGTCAGCACTACCTGCCTGCTGCTGTCTGGACTGATAGTAGCCTTTGGGTCCTGGTTCTGTCCCTATTTTCCTAGGACCAGTGTTTTAAACATAAGAGATGTGTGCAATTTGCGAGAAGCCATGCCTGGTTTTAAACAGTTAGATTCCAGTGGATCATTTAATTGGTGACATTGTCAGAAAAATATTGTAATCTGATTGCTCTAAAAAAACCCAGGCAGTAAGAATACTTGCATCTGATCGTGGTCTAATTCATAGTTTTACTTATTGTGTACATTTAGATTTTCTCAGGGAAGTACCACTTCATCTACCTCATTTTATGAATTTTGTAAATAGCTGATCTCGACTTTAGAAAACTTTTAATTTAGGTAGCGCAAACCCTGATCTTTTTACCTAAACAGACAATGATCAGCTCTGCTTTACAATTTGACTAATCTTTTCCTTCTTCCTCTTTCATTTTGCAATATTTTGTACATAGTGGTGGTTGGGAATAGCCTTGATCATGAGTGGATATTTTTTGAATTATCTATAGTACATTCGTATGGTAGAAATGTTTTTCAGCAATTAAAAAAAATTGTTAAACTAAACCTCTGTGTCTTGTCTGGAGTAATGACATTCATTTGGGAGTAAAATGAGCAAGATTCAACTCAAACATTTGAGTTAAGTGTATTCAAAAATACAGTAGATRAGGCTTGTGAAATAAGGATAGTTAAAGCCACACTTCTGGACTCTCATATACAGCATTTCTGTATAATTGTTTTAAATCTTCTTCCATTAACATGTTCTGGCACTGGATTAGGGTATTGGATTGAGTTCAGCTGGAAGGTTGACTCCGATGTGTTTTAGTCAATAAATGCTTTCCACTAAATAAAAAGAAGCATTTTCATACTGAGATTTTTTTTTAAAGTATTTTACATTGGTTTTRTAACCTTTCCAGTGTGATTGTTTTAAAACAGTGTAAGTGTACAGAAAGTTGAAAACAGTGTTTGGTGTCAGTCCTGTGGAGAATGCCATACATTGCTGCAGCTGTTGTGGGAGAGCAACGATACTATATTGTCTCTTATCTCCCCCCCCCCCCCCCCGCAACCCTCTTCTTGCATTTCACAACCCTTTACTTTAATCCCTCTTCTAAAATGTATGATTCAGTCTCCTTTTCCAGGCCGCCAAGATCTCCTTGTGCTGCYGTTGCAGTGGTGACTCGAGGCCCGTACTGTGCGGCTGCTGTTAGGTGCTGTAAAGTTGCATGTGTTCTGGGTAAGGCCCTTTCCAAGCAGCGTGGAAGCTGTCAGGCAGCTGAATGTCATCCTGCTACTGCGCTCTGAAATCCTCGTGTAACAGTCTACGAGCAAAGTTACCGTAGAGGCTGTTCCTCATGAATTCTTCCTGTTGAAAGAGACATTCCTTTATATTAACAACTGTGAATGGGATTTGGAGGAAGATATTTTTATTCTTGGCTTGTTGGCTCACTATTCTAAGCATGTAGTAGCAGACCACTAGTCATAGAAATTGTCTGCTTGGTTTGTCTRTTTAGGCTGAAAGTAAGTACGTACTGTCTTACAGACTGTCCTGTTGAATATTATACTTTCATTTTCTACGTACCTGCTTACATGCCTGCAACCTAATTTGTTAAATCTGAATTTACTAGTAATACTGCAGTCCACATTGGGATAGGATTTACTAGTGTGAGCTGGCTTTGGACTAAAATAAATMGTAAAAATAACACCATACTTTTCTCCCTATGCAACCTCCTATTCCTGCTTGTTCACCCTTTATCATGGGAAGGGGGRATTGCCATAAAAAGAAATTTGTGAGGTCCAGCTTTGGATATCAGTGTGTTTGGGAGCTGGGGGAATGACAGAAGTCTTAAGTTTTTCTGYCTTCCAGTAGCTGGATATTCTCTTTCTAATAATTTTGTTTCTTGAACATTGTTGGTATTAAAAGTCTTTGTTCTTCTGTGCTCAAATGTAGCCTGGAGTTTTCAGCCTGTAGATATGTTTTAACATGCTTAGTGAAAGTTGCTTATTCTGGGGATTTTATATGCAACACTGATCTGAAACTTACTTATACATTTCTAAGGGTAGGTAACAGAAAGWAAGTTGGAGAATGGGAACCCTGGGTTTAAGCATCTCATAACAGAGTGAAACAAGGGATATATGATTTACATTCAGTACTACTCCATGTGTGTATAGTTTATTTGGGCATGCTACTTAGAGTTTATTATTATTATTAAAGTTGATTTTTGGTGTTTACTCACCTGCTTTTGGTGGGACCTAATGCGGGTTGCTGAGTCATTCACCCTTCTAATCAATAGTTTATGTATCTTTGGCTTGTTTAGTTTTATACCAAGAAAGAGTAGAAAAGTGATTTTATATAAAAATCACAAGGTGAATAATTTTGTTCATGAAGGAAAGACTTTAATTTTTCTCTRGTATGTCTAATTTTTTATCATTATGTGTGGACTCAGAGAATGTGCTCAGCTGAGATTGATCACTGGTGTGTGAAATGACTAAATTATAACAATGGAGAATTTTCTGAGGTGGGTAATATATTTTCATATGTAGCTTCCAGCAATGAGTTTAATACACTGAAGGCCACATTTTCTATGCTTCTGTTATTGAAATGTAGTGCTTTGATCGTTTTTCTGCTGAACTTCAATTTAGAGCTTTATCTGGAAAACATCCAAGGGAAAAAGCATCAAAGCAAAATAATAAGAATTGTCTTGGAATGCAAGAATATCTTTAAAAATAAAATACGCAGTGAGAGTTTAAAAAATATATAGAACGCCTACTAGCTTAAAGGCTAAATCTATGAACAAAGAAGGAAAATAGCTTTACTGACATGTGCCTTGAAGTTGTGATAGTTTGCTAACCCAGGTACAGGAAGTAAAGTTTTACTTTCTTAATGTTTATCCCTTCATCTCCATCATGAATTTTGTGAGTTTGCTTTGTCTAAAGGACTGTTCCCGGTTTAATGATAGATGCCTGAGGAGTATATTCTTATCTGCACAGCTCTGGTTCATTACTCTGCTTCAGTTCAAAGCCACCAGTTGAACTCGTCCAAATATTTAATCAACTGAGTTAYGATATCCAAGCCACGTATGTATGAATATGTTTAGTTAACTTTTCTTAAACTTGGATTTGGGACTTCAGCAAGAAAAACACATTCTTGAGGAAGAAAACCATGTTTAAAAGAAGAACRATGTTTGTGTGTAGTTAAGAGTCCTTCTGTCTGTTAAACCTTTAAATTTTGACTATGTAAAAATTGCTATCCTGGATAGTCCTGCCTGTCYAGGATAGATTAAGATCCATGCAAATCCAAGATCGCTATCCTAGACTTAGCTACATTAGTATCCTGTCAATGGCAGTGTTTTTGTTGTTGTTACTGTTTTTTAATCTTTTGCTTCAAAGGAAAGAAATCTTCCAGATTAAAACCTCCTTGTAATAGACAGTATTCTGCATACTAGACAAGGGTRCTATACTAATGTATTCATTAGCTGTTTGTTAATACTACTGTCAAAACATTTATTTTTAAAATATCTTGTTCTATAAGTTTTTCTGGACTTGCTACTTTAGGTGATTGCTTTATGGAGCATTAATATAGACAAATAGCACTGACTTCTAGGTTGGTTCTTAGCAAGATAAGTCAAGAGCATGGTTGAAACATCTGGTTCTAGTTCRTGAATGTTCTTATGTGAGTAGCTAGAGCATCAGTGAGATGCTCTGGAGCATCAGTGTAGTATGGGCAGAAGAAGATAGGGTGTGTGTAACACATAACACATAGCAACAATAGCATTTTTTTTTTCCTATTTTGTAGATCTAGATGTAAGAATAGGAGAGATGTTCAATTGCAAGCTGATGGCCAGTAAGTTTTCCATAACAATAATTAAGGAAGAAATTTCTTCTAATCTGGAAATACCTTTATATGTCATGTTAGTCTCTCTCATTTAGATTTCTCATTTTTGAAGTGGGATTTTCCTTTGCAGTAGGTCTGTACCTGTCATAGGCTTGGGCACTTCTTGAATTGTTCTGGCAGCATCAGCAGGTGGTTTCCATGAGACCTACAAAACATATAGAAAATTCTGTAAAGTGTGGTTCTTTTAGGGTATTTGTTCCTCCTTGCAAGGAATCTTAAAATCTTCAATAAATCTAATATTCTTTACTTGTCTGCTGGGCATAGTAAAAACTTACTGTAGCATGTGAAAAAAGCTTTTCATCCCAAGCACAAGTGCACTGTGCCTAAAATGCCCAGTTATTTGGTGGTGTGGAAGAGGTCTACACATCAAGCAGATTAGCAGACGTGGCAATATTCTTCACTTCTTTTATTACAGAAGACTTTCTTGCTCTGGTTTCTACATTGTCTGTTCATCTCAGCCCRCACATTTTTCTTTCTTGTCTAGGAATAGATTCCCTAGATGGCAACATCAGCAGCTGGCAGCTCTGTGCATGTTACGCCCGGGGAAAAAGCACTGGCTTTCCTAAACCCACGGCCTCTAGCAGTAGCACAGAAAATGAGTAGTTAGCTGTCATCGTTAGGATGTGTAAGTGGCAGTTACACAATAATCTTGTCTCTGGCTAGCTGGAATGCTCATCAGCTGTAACAGCTGGATGGATCCCAGTTTTGGATGAATGTGGTTGATTAGCACGTTGGAACAATGTGCTATCTATGTTAAATTTCTCTCCATTGCTGCTGCCTACGTTATCTTGGGTGCTCATCAGTATTTTCCCCYAGTGAGAGTGGAAGTGCTTTTACTTGGTAGCATCTTTTCCCCTCCCCTTTTTTTTCTGTTATGCATAGAAACCTTGCAGTAGTTCTTGTTTTGATTCTGATTTGATGACAGAATCATTTGTTTCTTTCAGACTTTCCAATTACCTGCACATTTTGGAAAAATTGTATAGCTATTCTGTTTTCAAAACAAATTTTGCTATCAAATATGCACATAAGTTCTTTAGAAACAGTAGGAAGATTTTTTTTCTTAATTTCTTCATGTAAAGGGAAGATTACCAGAAGTTAAGTACCATACCCCCAAAGCATTTTTCCCAAGAGTTATTACTGCTAATTTTCATCCTCGAGGTAAAAAGATATTTACTAAGATGAGAACTTAGTTTCAAGAGACAACATAAGGTGAAAGGATAGGAAGGTAAAACTGCCCAGCAGAAAGCTGGTAAGTCTGTATTTATCTTCTTCTGTGTCAGAAAATACCATAATCTGTGATTCTAACCTTGAAGGAAGAAAAGTAGGAAGAAACTCATTTCAGTCATGGAATGTAATTTGATTACTGCTTGCTAATCTGCATTTTTTTTAAGGGGGGAGGAGAAAGGAATCATTTCCTCACAAGTTGCAAATAGTGAAAAGTTAAATTCCCTGTAAAATAGAAACTGTAGAGAAAAGATGAGTGAGTTGGTTTCTGCCTGTGGCATTGGACTTGCTCATTTTGGCAACAGCAAAATGTTTTGCTCAGCCARTTTTTTTTGAAACCTCACCCTAAATTGCTGAGTTTGGAGACTGCATGGTTACTTCAACCAGCAAGAGAACCAATTTTTTTATGTTTAAAAAATATGTATGCTAATTGTTCTCTATTTTTTGAATGTTTACTTTATAATCTGCACCAGTGAACTACATATGCAAGAATGGGAAGAAGTAACTATTTCTTCTTCCCTCAGTTCACGCTGAAATAGCCGTAAGACTTTTGATCCTGATTCTCCCTTATTTGCAGCTTGTGAATAATTTACTTTGTGCTGCAAGTGCAATGTATGTATWTAATTCTGGTATTTTTAAAAGTGTATTATTTCTATTTCACTCTCATTTAAGTCAAGTGTAAATAACTTTATACAGGTGCAAAATAGTAGGGAAATGAGCCTCCACAAGCTAATGCAGTGGATCTATTTTCAGGGACAAATGAAAAGGTATTTTGAAGTCTAATCAAAGCCTGAGCGCTCCAATTGTGTGTGGTATAAACTATAAAGTTGATGGTGTTTAAATAGAATGTGTTGGATTTAGGACTTTTTTTTTAATTGGGATTTGTATCTCTGGAACCTATATTCAACATATTTCTGGAAATGACAAATGCACTGCCATATGGTACACCAGATTTCAAGCCACTCTGAGGTGCATGTGTGAATTTTAGAGTGCCTGGAAAAAATGAATGAAAACCRCATTCTCAATTTTATCTATTGCTGAGTTCTGTAGGCAGATTGGGGTGGGGGGAGGGAAGACATTGAAATAAATTTTGCTAGAAGGATTGCATGCTTATTTCTGAACTCCAGTCCTAATGCAGCAAGGTGTAGGTGTAATTTATGGTTCATAATACACACTGATTTCAGTAGGACTGTCAGTTGTCGTGTCCTAATGCTTATTGTTGGAGATACTAATAAATACTAAACTGAGCCCGGTGCTTCCTTTTGCTACTGGTAACTGTTGCCATTTTCAATCATCCATTTTCAACTATTTTTATGATTAAAYCTCCCTTTCAGACTTTAATGACTGAACTTAATTCTGATATATTCTTGAACTGTTCTTCTTATAGATGATGATGTTTCTCCTTAAAAAGTTCTGTATTGATTGTACTTCTTGAATAGATTTCTTTCTTTGTTGGTTAGTAAAAGCTGAAGAAACATTATGGGAGTTGTTTGCACCAGGGTTATTTTTAGCTCTGGATACTCTATGGAAAACTTACTTAAAATATAAAGGAAAGTGGTTTGGGGATTTATGTTACTATGTTTCTTGTCAGAAAAATCATCTCTTTCCTGTGAAAGATAAACTAATARGAGTTTGTTATTAAGATCGGTTGTGAAAATTAACACAAACTCTAGGAATTTTCTTCAGRATCAAAGACAATGAATTTTGAAGCTTTGCTTTTATATGAAGAGGGGAAAACCTCACTTCTTGTGACATGCAACTCACGTGATTAGTATTTTGTCACACAACACGCTTAGCTGGTAGAATTAATTCTGTCTGCCTGTGTCAATATCCTCCTTGTTGAGGAAACCATGTTGCTGTGGTAAATCATCTCCCAAACCTTAGAAAAAGTGCTGTAACTTCATACAGTAAGTGTTCATAACTCATTTYGGCACAGGATCTTTACACTCTTTGATTTGTATGAAATCCAAAGGCTTTTGTTAAGATAAGTTTAGTCGTGTGTTAGTTTGACAGCTCATCTCCTTAGTTCAGTTCAGTTTGCTGTGAACCAGTTAATTGCCGTTTCTGACCTTGAATGAAAGTTTCATGCACTCCAGCTGCAACAAAATGTGGCTGTGAAGGGTTGGTATTCAGTGATGTAAAAGAATAGTTTTATAAGTATATGTGACTATATGTCTTGATATTCTTATGGTTCATAGTGTTCTGATGGGGGAAAAATGTTTTCATTCCTTCTGGGAAGCATCAATTCATTAAGCCTATGTTAATTAATAAATTGGTTTGATGAGGATGGGACTTCTAGTCAGACTCAAAGTAGGAAGATGCTGTTGCTATTCGCCGCAGCATAGCCAAGACGCTCTTTTTGGGACATGCTCTATGAACTGGGGAATTCTGGCGTCTGCTTTCTTGCTGTGCACCACAGAACACCTCTCCTCCGCTAAGGATTATATTCTGGTCTTTGGACATTTTGTTTAAAAGTATGAATTGACAACACAGTTTGAGCTTTCTAATGGCAAAAGCTTGTTCTGTTGTGAGGTACGTTGGGACATTTTTCTGAAAATTCAGAGCTATTTATAGGAGAGGAAATCTCTGCTTTTTCTCGCTCATTGATTTCTGAATGGGCTTTATTAACTATTTATTTTTGAGTGAAACCCTTCAAATGTTCCTGTTTCCTTACAAGTGAAGGATTTTTTTAAGTATTAAAACAAACTATTTTAAAGGTTCTCAGTTCATACCTGTACTCCACATAAAGACTTGATCTTAATTGTAAATTCTAGGTATTGCTGTAATGTAAATTAAGAAAGTAATAAAACATTGCTGTTTTTTGTTTCACAGAATTTCAAAAGCAATAGATAGCATTAAGCATGTATTCAGTGTAATTTTATTTTTGATCAGTCATTCCCCATTTCTGAAATGCGATCTTGAGTTTTTTTTCTATAAAAACAAATTGTTAAAAAGATGTTAGAATTTTTGGCAGAACCTTTGATACACAAAGCCTTAAGTATGGTTAGTGGTCTGTGTAAGAATAGGTTACTCTTCAAATTTTCATCAGTACAGAAAGTCTGGTTTTACGAAATACCGATCCATTGTGAATTTGTTAGTAAGGTCTCTTCCTTCATACCTTCTCTTTGAAGCCTCTTCTCTCATTTTTTTTTATTTATTATTTATTTTTAGAACTGCTGTGCATGTTAACTTTTAAAAGAAAATTGTGAARTTTCTTCTGAAGGAAAATGTAAAGAACTGTTTGAAAATCACAAAATGAAGAGGCAGTCAGGCACTTCTGGAATTTCTGTATACGGAATCCTTTCATCTTGTGTCGTTGATCAAAAAGAGCAGCAATCTTGTCACAGTACTTTTTGTTCTGGAAGGTTGGCTTGAATTCAGTAGTATTTTGTGTTATGACTTTAAGGGTTATATTTTAAGTTGTCAAATACAAAGGCTTAACCAAACCTGAGCTCTTTTGGTGTAATAGTCAGTGTAGCTAGACTGTTACCAGCCAATGTTATTTTTGGTCAAAGCGACAATGACACTGAGTGACTTTACATTTTAATTAATGATGGTTTGTCATTAGCTTGCTTAAGAAAATTAAACTGTACATAGCACCTCTATATGTATTTTCTTTTTCTTTCTGTCTGTCCTGTGCTTATTGTGTCAAGTCTTTCTGCATCTTTTTTGTTGTCAGTTTTTTCCTTTTCCTTCTTACCTTTTGGCTGGTTTTGTCCTGTTTCTTTCTTGGTTCTGGCAGACTCTGCCTTCTCGTTTATGTTATCGTACCAGTCTCTAGAGCTCCCACTCTTTGTTGTAGGCAAAGCATGGGATTTTTATCAGTGGCTTGTTGAAAGACTGAATCTGTTATCCAAGCACTCATTTTGAAGACATCAGTGAGAAGCAGTTTGGCAAATCTGTCTGCAATAAAATWAAGATACGATTGCATGCAAGCTTTAATTTCGATATTGCAGGTAAYGGCAGTAATGACGATGTGATAGAACGCTCTAGCAACCAGAATATATCCCAAGTAGACTTGCAGTCTAGTTTACACTTTGGTGCTGTTTGGAGAAGCTCTGGAGATCTAAAGCAGAACTCATGCTGCCTTCAGGCAATCTATCGATTTACAGATAGTTTTAGTTCTGGAAGAATTTTCTTTGAAGCCATAGTTGCATGATTTTTTTTTTTAATGAAGAATTCTTTCGTATCATTTGGTGGTAATTAGCCTTAGTCTTTGAAGCTATGAGGGGAGTCATGCCCTGCTGAAAACTACTGAAGTTTTGAGATTGATTTTTAGGGGGACCTTCTGGTCTCATTCTGTTTTTCTATGGGTTTATAATGGTTTGATACAGGTGTACAAGATACCTTTAGAGTTTACTGATACATATTTATTAGCTTGGCTGCTGACTTTTCAATTTAACATAATAAATCTGGCTGAATAATAGATGCCTGGAACATTCAAAGCTTTGTTTATGTTGGATTACATACTTTCCTGCTTGCTGGCGCCTATATTCTTTCACTAGCTTTCCAGGAAGTCCTCTTACCTCAGGAAATCTCAGAAAAGTATTAGTGTGAAAGAGGATTTTTTTTTTCACCTGTGGATATTTTAAAAGGATTGATGAAGAAACAATACAGTATTGTTTTGCAAAAATGCAGAACAGAGATGTCAAGTCACTGTGTTAAACCTGCTTTTGTTTAAAGGAAGCCTGTCATTTTTTTTTGTTTTGTCTTTTAGGTGGCAAAATGAAACTTTAGTTTCAGAGACTTAAATTATGCTAAGTGTATAACATTTAGTTTGCAGTGTTTAAATGTAGCACTGCTATTCTCACTAAATTGCATTACTAGTCAGTAATAGGCACATAAGTCCAGGCTTGAATTTTTGTGGATAGGTATTTTGGAGGGTTTTTCTGCACTGAGRCAAAGTGGGATAGTATGCGAGCTATATTAAAAACAAGTAGGCCCAAGTTCCTGTTTCGTGTGTTTTGAAATGTTGAATATTTTTTTTACCTTTCCTTATATCATGATAAGTAAGAAGGAGGAGATAACTTTAGCTGAAAAAATAATAGTTTGCACATATAAAATTACTTTAACAATTTGGTAAAATGTAAGGTTGGAATTGGTTTTGGTGAAGAAATGAAAATTAAAGGTGTACCTCATAAGGGGGCAGATCCAGTGTTAGATGATACATTGTGCTTTTTTTTTGCCCTTGGTATTACTTCGTGGTGGTAAGTTTCTTTTTATTTGTTTTGAACTATCACAGGCATTTTGAACCCTCCATAGGAATTTGTGCAGGATCTGCTTGGATTTTTTTCTTTTCTTTTTTAATACTCTATGTTAAATGTGTTGAGAACTTGAAGCCTATTGCACTGCTTTCTTAAGGTGTTTAATGCTCTAAAAGTGTAGTAGCTCTAATTTAAGCACTTGAAATTGCTTGTAATCTATAGTTAGGTGCCATCTTTAAAAATTTCTTTTCTCTCTCTCTCTCTCTCTCTCTCTCTCTCTTTTTTTTTTTTTTTTTTTTTTTTTTTTTTTTTTTTTTTTTTTTTTTTTTTTTTTTTTTAACCCTTACTCTGTATCTATCAAGAAGAAAAGCACTTTTGGCCTCAGATGTCAGTCTACAATGTTACTGATTTAAATGGAAGGCTGTTACAGAATGAAAATTTTGTGTATGCTTTAATAATCAGCAGTGGGTTTCTGAGACTGCTACTCTTGGATTTCAAAGCAATAGGCTTTGTATTCTGAAGAACATCAGATGTTTGTGCTCTTTCGCAGTTGGAGAGGTGTAGCTTCCCAAGAGAGTAAGTGCCTGTTACAGGATCAGTATTTACCATCACAGGTTACAAAACTGAAGGGTAAAATAAAATGAAAGCAACTATAGTTTACATCCTGTAGGAATGAGAGGAACTTATTCCTCCTCTTTAAAAGGAAACCAGAGTTTTTAGAATTATTTAAATGTACAAGTACCTTAATGTTTTCAGTTCTTTGTTACTAAGTTTAAAGAACTAGAAGGTAATACTTAGCTTCATTTTCAGACAAAGATATTTCATTCATAAAGTTGCCATCTTCATGTTGCTGTAAATGAAGCTTCATGTTTCTGAAGGCCTGTAGTGCTGCTCGAAGTTGGAGATCAAGACCACTTGAATCAGTAACATACATGGAAAGAATACCTTTGCCTTTTATTTCATTATTTTGACAATTTCAGCAAAGGTAAAAATCAGTAATGTCACTGCCTGTATAGTCCCCTCTGCATAGGGAAAGCTGTGGCTAACATCTTTTCTGATTGCAGAATTGGAGCATGAGCCTTGAAATGACATTGGAACTTGTTCCCCTCCCCTAGTCTCCCCCARATAAAGAAATCACTGTCCTCACCATCAACCTGGAACTTGGGTATTTCTCAYGGTTGTAATGACTGTTGGTGGTAGGCATGTAAAGAACAAAATTCCATAAAATCATTGCTAGAATTTAAGACTGTTACTGAAGCTTTGAAAGCCTATTCTCGAAACTTTGAAGCTTTCTGTCCTAGAAACAAAGTGTTTAGAGCTATGGAATATATTTAAAAGTAGACAGCATTTGTTTTCCTGACTCCTGTGTTTTAACAACAGATCATGAGTGTAAATGTCAGCATGACATTTTGCTTTGTAGCCTGCGCAAGGAAGATGATTTAGTTGTGTCAGCTATCAGGAAACAGCTATTSACCAAGACTCTTGTGCACCCTTTTGAGAGGGGGCTTTGAACACAGCAGCTGCTTACTACTAGATGATGCTGAATTTTTGGCTAGCCTCCCAAAAGAAAGGGCAGACCTGTGCACATCTCAAAAGAGTAGTTGCAGGAGTTGTTAAGTATTGTAATGAAAGTAGAGGGATACATGATTATAATGTAATTCCACTGGAGCAGTGAAATTTTCAGAGATTATGAAAGTTTTAGAGACCTACGGTGTAACATTTAGTAGTGATATTTATTTATACCTAGCTTCTCTCTATAAGCTAGGTGTGTGTGTGTGTGTGTATATATATATATATAGAGAGAGAGAGAGCTAGAGAGGCTCTATAAGAGCTTCTCTTCCCCCTGCCGCAAAAAAAAAAAAAAAAAATCTCCTTTCAGTACCCTTCAGGCCTGTGGGATTTTGTTTTTGTACCCCCTTTCCACCAAACCTGAAGTTACTCTGCATCAAAGTGGTTCCTTACCCAGGAAAGTTAAACAGAAACAGTGACACCTTTGGAATAAATGTTGAATTCACTAGGTTATGATTTGCTGGTGTTTGTGCTTGTTTTTAGAACCTCAGAACAGAGTTGACAGACCTCTGTGAGACAAACAGAATGGTCAAACATAAAATAGATTAGCCGCCCAATTTGTTAAGTTCRGTTATCTGAGTTATAAATGAAATCTTACTAAGCAGCAGTTGCTACCTATATCATGCTGTGAAAATGGCCAGATTACATGCTGAAGTTTTTGTTCAGTATATTGTCATACAGTATGGGAGTTAAGAGACCTAACAGAGTAGTAATTGGATTCGTAGTTCATGTATGAYGTAAAGAATTCATGATACTACTGCACTGTGTGTTATAGACAGCAGATGCAAAAATGAAATCTCTTGAATAAAGAACTGTTAATGAATTGATTCCTTCAGTATATTCTTATTCTCTTAAAAAAAAAGAAGCAATTTGTTCTTTAGTCTTTGCCAAACCATTTCTGAAAGCTCATTAATTGCATAGTTAAATTGCAAGCTATTTTAAAATCTCTAGATTTTTTAATTTTAAGAAAATATTTGAAGAAAGTTAAYTTTTAACTTGTTAATAATAAAGCATGTCTGGTATTCTAAGTTTTGCTGTAATATCAGAAAATGTGGTAGGTCACTGGCTTGAATTTAGTCCAAGCTGGTAATACCCAAAATTGGCAGCTTGCAAAAGGAGCTCTATGCATGCCTCTAAGAATGATTCAAGATTAAATGTGCTGAGCAGGTGAAGATCATAGTTGGTGGTGGGCAGTGATCTGAATTAAGCTTATGTGCAGTTCAAAAGCACAATTGTATCTTTGTGTGGTATGCTTTTCTCTGAATTACTTTTTGAATTAGCTGAATACTCTAGAATTTAGCAGATTTTGACAGAAATAGCTTCATGTTTTCAGGCTTTTCTCAGTCTCCCTTATGAAGATRCTCAGCGAAATGCTTTAAAAAGAACCCTTTATCTGCATGAGTCTTTGTGTAATAAACACATCATGAGATGATGGCCCATCCATAACAAATGCTTTACTGTCCCCTCAATTTGGTATACTGATATGCAGAAGCACTCAGAATATAAATAGTGAGATAAATTTTTACCTTTGGAAGTGTTTTCTTCTGTGTACAGACTGGTCAGGGTTAGAAACTTTGTCTAAATTGCAATCTGCTATTTTTCATTCTCATTCACTTATTTAAAGGCTTATTTATCTATTTGTAATTGATTAGAAAGTTTGAGTTAGCATTTTGTTTGTATTGCTTCAGTTATTTGTCACCTGCTCGTTTATTCTGGAAGGTACTTTAGAAGCCAATCTCTGAACATTCTCATTTAAACAACAGCTAGACTTATTAAAATAGTTGCTTATAAAAATACAGATATCTGTAAGTAAAGGGAAAATAAATCCCTGTAACTYTGAGTTAAAAGACTATAGCTCCTCCAGCTTGATAGTCGGATGTTCTCAACCCAAAAATAAACAGAATTCTTGGTGAAGTTCAACAAGGTGAAATTGCCCCGTAATTGAGCAGTAACACGAACGCTTTCATGGTAAAAAGGAAATCAGTGGTTAGAGTATTTTAAGGAAAGAAGGCAAGAAGCAGCAAGAAATTGTACCCTTTGATTAAAAACCCTGGATACTGTTGTCACTGCAGCTTTATTTGAGTATGACAAAATACTGTTTTCTTTCAGATAAGTTTTTAGATAAAACTTAGTTTGCATTTCTGGAAAATTGATAACAATTAATATTCTACTAGTGTTTTTGCTGTTTATGCTGTGTCAGAACTTTTACTGTCTACTACAGAACTTTCTAAAATTCTGTGACATTTAAAACTGTTTGTAGTATTAATTTGTAATAACAGCTTTGAAGAAAACTGCACTGCATAGTTTGCACCGGTAGTCTAAAAAATCATATTTTGTTGGGTAAAAGACATTTGAAAAAAACACACTTGTAATGAAGGATGCAAAACTAAGCAGGAATTCTTTAGTTATTGTAGTCAACAGAGCTTCTTTTTTAGAAAGTAAACCTGGAAGTTATTACCTTGAGGGGAAAAATCTGGACAAGGTAATTGGCTTTGACCTTTTATTAGATCTGTAACAGTGTTTTTTGGATTTTTTTTTGTTTTGTTTTRTTTTGTCCCCCACCCCCACACCCCCTTCCTTGTGTCCAGATAAACGCCATGTGCTTTTCGATCTTAGTTTTCGTTTCTGGTTTCACATTTGGAGCTAGATATACAGCTAATCTGCACTTAAAATGATTTCCACTTCTAACCCTGGTAGAACACTTCTGGAGTATTCAAAAGAAATGACATAATTGAATTTCTTCCCAGATACTGTATTCAAATACCTTTGGAGATGTCATTAATTTGACAGCTGCCATAGGCAATCTTGTTTTTGAGAATTGTTGTAGGGATTGCAATATTTCTAACTCTTGTCTTTGACACTGRCTTAGTGTGATAAAATAAGTCGAATAAGGCACCATCAAATGTGTACAAAACAAATGAAAGGAAAAAATTCAGTGCTGAAAAAATCAGAAGCTAGGCTGTTGCTGAGTTTTGTTTGGATATTACGAGGTTTTGGAATATTTCATTATCTTGCAAACAGCAATAATAGCAATGCCTATAGCCAAGGCTGCTTTGTGCTGCAGCTGAAGCCAAACTATGCTAACGTTTCTTTTCTTGCTGTTAACCTGAAGCAAAGTTTCTGGGCCAGTTCAGGCAAAAGCTGGTTCAACTGTTTCCGATCAGTTTTGGAAGAAGAAAGCAGTTGTTCTTAAGGACTCTGTGTTCCCTGGGAAATAGTGACTCAAGCTTTAGTTACTTTTCTCGGATCTGAGGAGCCTAGCACTTTTATTGTGACCTGCAAATTCAAAATGCTGACTTTAGGGACTACCCTTTTGCAATACTCAAAGACCAGGGCTGTAGTATCAGCAAAGTTGTGTATGAAACAAAGTCATTTCTAAGTTCCAAGGGTTTATCTTCCAAATAACCTTGACTCTTAAGCAAATTGTAAATCCCTAGTTATAATAGTTTTGTACTTGAAACACTTCTTTGCTTTCCTTCAGTTGGCTTATCAAAGGAGATTCAGAGAAACTTTAAATCTGGAATGTCAGTTTTTCCCAGCCTTTGATGTACAGATACATTAGGCCAGAAATACCTTGTTCCTCACAAGGAAGATCATTTTTATCAGTGTGTTACTGGAGTCTAGTAGCCAGWTAGTAACTGAGCATATTCTAATTTAAAGTAAGGGGTTCTGTGGGGTTTGAGGAAGGAGAAAACATTTTATTAATGGGCTCCAGTTTCATGTCTGTATGTGCAAGTTGTACAGCCTTGGAATTTTCATTATTGCAAAGCAAATCCAGAGTTTGAGGAAACAATATATCATTGCCTAAACTACTCTGTCTGCTGGTAGCAGTTCTGAGACAGATTTCTTCAACTTGCAGCTCCTTCAGCTGAGGTTATTATAGATTTCTTCAGTCCAGRGACCTTGGCCCCAGGTTCTTTCTGACATCGCTTCAAAGTCAAATGACTTATTTTTGCTAACACTTTTTCAGATGTAGTTTGTCTGAACAGAGTAGGGCAGAGCTTGCATACTCTTCAGAAGGAAACATTCCACTTTGACAGCAAAAGCCTGCAGCGTTGTTACATACCCAGTAGCTGGGCACCTGGAGGAAGGGAGAATGCAGCAACTCAGACTTCCTCGGTGAAAAGGCTCAGGCTCAGCAAGACTGACTTGCTGCAGCTGGCAGCAATGAGCTGCTTTTATGGCAGGTGAGCAGTGCCAAAATCAGACCTTGCACTACCAAAATTACTTAGCAAGTTTCCCCTTTACTATTTGAAATTTATCAAGAAATTTCTGACAGTTTTCCTCAAAGGCATCAGTTAGGATCTGCTCTTTCCATTTCCTCCGGTTCCCTTAGTCTGCCTGGTGTTTCCAACATAACCATTGACTTGTCCTTTTTTAGCATCACCTGATCTATATGTTTTAGCATTGAGACAGTAATCTCTCTGCTATTTCAAATTCAGACAGTGCCGTTATAGCACAGACAGCTACTTTCTTGAATGTATACATATGGAAATGGGAAAGATTTTCTTTGGACTAAGGAAGAATGCATAATTTAGCAGAACAGGGGCTCTAATAAGGGCTACAATTAACTTTGAATTGCCAGTGGGCTAAGTGTGCTTTATTTGAGTCTACCATAATAATGATGTGAAGTACTTCTGTAGCACATGTTACATTGCCTTTTCTGTTACATCTCAGTCCAAAGAAAATCTCTAATTGTGTAAATATGATGTTAATTTGCTTTTTTTTTAGACATGTGACCTGAACCAAGAGTAGTAACAAAGAGTCTCTGCTTTTTATTTCTGATACTCAGTCAGCGACTTAGTGATGGAGACAGATGCAACATTAATTCATCTGAATCCATGGTTTTCAGCTTTTCAAAAGGCATCTGTGTATGCCTTTTTCCAGTGGAGGTTTGCCCTTTCTTTTTTTTTTTTTTTTTTTTTTTTCCTAGTAGCTTACATGTGAACAGTACTGTATAGGTGACTACTGTCGTGGTCATCGTTCAAAGACCTGTAATCCACAGAACTGAATTAAAGGCTAGTGACATAGAGGATGGTGGTTATGGAAACAAATGTAAAAGGTGCTCTCTTCCCCCTTCACTCSTCCTTTTTGCCCCCAAAAAACGTATCTTGTATGTACTGGAGTCTACAGAGAACATGCATTTGACTGCCAGAATCAAACAAGAATAGAAGTCAAYGTAGTCTCCTTGATAGCCTGCAGACCAAGTGCAACCCAGTGTATGCTCTTTCTGACTTACACTTTTCCAGAGGTGAAAAGAAGAAAAAATATCTATTAAAAAAAGAAAAAAAAAGTTTGAGCAGCAAGTGATACTTAAATACCTTATTGCAAATACCATGGAATGTGAGCTCTACTACAGTCCTCGTACTCTAGATAGAATAGGAGGATATTCATTCTTGCATGTGTGCTCTGTTCAGAAAGACCAGAATTTCTTATGTTAATCATTACAGCCTTTGGTGATAGCTCTTAACCTGGAACCTTAAATAAACCTTTAAAATACAGAATTTTGCTTCAAGAGCTGGTCTTATTTTCATAGGTGGCCTACAGAGTTAAATCTTTCCAKCATTTTAAGTATCTAGCCATCTTTTTTGCATGCAAGGTAGTGAGTGCAGTTCTTGCCCTCCCTCTTCCTTCCCCCTCCACCCCCAATTTCATTTGCTTCCTTGCTGTTAAGGAACCACAGTATTAAGGAGCAAGAGCTTAATTGTGTAGAGTATATAGTATGATAGGATTTACATGTTCTGTTTTSAAAATGTACAGATTGTAATGCAATGTGGCAATTTCTATTTTTTATTTGAAACCTTAAGTGCCATGTGAATGAAACCTTGCTTTCTGTTTTTTTCACTGTTTGTGTTTCATGCTTGGTTTTCAAATTTAGTATTCAGGAAACATACTGACTTATTTGATTTAAAGAATATTTGCATTTCTTTACCTTTTCCTTAGTTTTAGAAGGAGGTAATATTAAATGAGTTCTGTGAGGATACATAAGTAGGAAATTAAAATATTAAGCATTTATTAGCATCTTGAAAAAACTGCGTGGGTTTCTCTTCCTTTTAACCAAATTCAGGTTTTATGCTCTTTTGAGCAATTGCTGCTGACCTGTCTGCTGCTTCATGGAATGGGATTGTACTTGCCCAAGTGTCTGTGTAGTTAAAGTATTTTGAACGTAGCATATTTAGACATAACTTCATCTGAAGTATCTGCCTAATGGAGCAGTCTTAATGGAATACTTTAATAGCCCAAAGTGGTTACCTGCAATTGCTCTAGTGTATTTCAGTCAATTACAAAGGAAGGCAATATTTAATGTTGAAGAAGTTGAGCTAGATGGTGTAATGAACTGGCAGATTGCCAGTATGATCATCTCTGCAGGAGAATTTGTATTAATGTGATGCTTTTCATTTGTTCTCTAGAAGGTCACCAGTAATACGTCAATTGTTGAATTTTATCATAGTTATCAGTGTCACCCAAATGACTTATCCTTTGAGTTAAAATCCCTAGTCTGTTCAGTATAGGTTTATGGGCAGGTCATTGCTGTGTATTAACATATTAGTATCAAAGAGATTATTTTAGCTGTTTCATATCAGAATTTTAAATCAGAGATGGTTTGGTATTGGGAAGAGTCTGAGAGAATTGTCATTACAACACTCATTGTAAGACTGAATCTGGGTTTTAGCCATGGGGATAAATAAAATGGCACAGATTTTAGAACTGTTAATRGAAAAAAGGCAATTAATAACTTTCGCTGTTACTTTTAAAATAATCCTTACAAGAACACTAATATTTTAAAGTTGTAATCTTTATTGTAACAAGGTCTGAACTGTTACATATAAAATGTTTATTATATAAGATGTTTATTTGTTCTTAGTGCTTGTGTTCAAGCACAAGCTCAAATTCCTTTTTTTGAGGTGTTAGACTATTCGGAAGTGTGTTTGATTGAGACTTAAATAATCCTTGTGTCCTGAAGATCTTGGTCTAGAAAACAAATGAGACAGACTGAGACAGCAGTTTGAAAGTGAACAAATTTGTCCTTCTGTTTTGCATGTTTGTAGTCACCTTTTCGTCCAATTCCTGTACTCTGTATTTCTTACTCTTTATTGTCTTCTGCTCTTCTGTTCTTCTGTTCCGGATCTCATAATAAAATATTACTGTCAGCTCATAGTTCATTTGTAAGGAACCTTGAAATATTGCATGTATTGATGTTGATACTATTGCAGTCATGAATATATTGGTGTTATAGTTGACGTATTGCAATGTACATAATACCAGATGGTACTAGTATTAAGCCCTGATACTATTGGATATGATTTTACTCCAACTCTCCGTGGCAGCTRTGGCAGTAGCTTGCTGCCTTACCCAGCTGCCTTTTGAAAACAGTTGACTTTTATGTTTTTTGTTGTTTTTTAGTTTTCTAATGTTATATCTAATGAATTATCTTTTGTGTGGACATTAAATGCTTACCATATATGTTCCAAACCTTTTGGAGGTGTAGGAGGATTATTCTGTACTGTCAGGGTTTTCATGCCCCATCCTGTCTTTATTATGAAATATATCCTTCTAGTGTTCTGACTGTAGAAAATAAAATAAAAAAATACCCACAGTACAAGACCTTTGACTCAGTGGCAGATAGTCTCAAGTCTTAACTGATGCTTCTGCTTACCATAGTATGAGCAAAAGCTTTTGAACTTCTATAATTGAATATTGTTTCAATGGACGTGTTTAACATAAACTAATTCTCTGAGGTGCAGGTTTCCATCCTGAGTTTGAGTCACTTCCCTAGTCACAGTGTAGCCTGTGAGGATGTTGGCTGTGGGAAGGTGTGATGGATACGGAGTCGTGCTCTGCGGGGGAAGATTCTCAGTACGACTTGTAGCAGAAAACGTCTTCTGGCTATTCCATAGCAAGGTGACAGGAGAAAGGTAGAAATGCAACAGAGTTGAGCCCAGAGGAAACAGAGGCCGAGCTGCATTTTGTGCATCTGTGTCTATTCATTTGTGTGTTATTTCAATTTTACTATCAAACTGTTGGTAGGAATGAGGTTTTAGTGCAAAGAGTCACAGGATAAAATACACACAGTCAGCTTGAATGTTCTCAGTTATTTTTAATGTATGCTAATTGAGCTGTGAAAGTGAAACCTTTCTTGCTGTATGAAATGAAGTTAGAGTTCTTTTACTGAGATAAATACAAGTCTTTATCTTATGTGTTCAGATGGAATTTGAACTTTCATTTTCCCCAACAATACTTCCTTACCAATGGACTAAAAAAGGCTAAGATTTATTTTTCAGGTATTGATGATTAACAATACTATTTTTCTTCCCAATTTCAGCCACAAGATATCATTAATATTCCTTTGTGAAGATGAGTTTTTCTTTTCTTTTYTTTTTCTTTCTTTTTTTTTTGAGGGCTAACAACTAATGGTAACAAAAGGAAGTCAGAGCTTGGCACAGTAGTTAACTAAAAGATGTTAATGCTCAGTAGATGATTTAGATTTTGTGAAGTAGGATGGGATTTTTTGAATAACATTGTTTAGAAGAAGGTTTTGTAACAAAAAACACGATTTTTATTTTCCTTTTGACCTTTCCCCCATACTATTCAAAATTTCCTTGTATTATTGCCAGAAGAGAAACATACCACAAAACGTTCAGCCAGTAGAGAAACAGATCTGCTCATTCCTAAGGATTTTAATTTTGCTTCATTTATTGAAGTATCTTTCTTCCCATTTACCRTAGATCTTGCAATGTAGAATATAGTAATTTGCACTAAGAATATAGTTATGGTCTGTAACTGGGTAAATGACTTGATTAAGCAAAGTGCTGTTGTTCATGCATTCTTTATCTACTGAAAACTCAGAACTTAAATCAGGCCTTGTAACAGGGCAAGTGTCTTGTAAGGCCTTGTAGTAGGTATTTCAACTAGCACTTTTTCGCAGAAAGAAACAGAGAGGAGGGGATAGGCTTTTTCTCTAGACCCATCTGCTTTCTGTTGGCACAGGTATATTTTCATTTATGMAGTGAACTGGCTCAGGAAACTCTTYTGTTTCTTCCCAATTTCCTTTCCTCTGTTCTTTTCCTTGTGTATTTTTAGGTGAGTCAGTGCTGGTCGGGTTAACTGGCAGCTGCTGGGGGGCAGCTGTGAGCAGCCGGGGGAGTTGAGGAGCCCGGACTGTCTCTTCTGGCACAATTCTGGCTTAAACGTTTGTCCGACTGTGGCTTCAGCAGTTCTGTCACTTCATTTGTTAAAGGGAGGAAGTCTAAATCTTATTTTTAAATGTCTAAGGTACTGAAGTGTGTATAATCTGTTTCTTTCATTGTAATGCACTGGTTTATTAGATGAATGGCTCTTTCTCATGCATTTGCCTCATAGGATGCTTTTGCAAATGCAGCAACTGATTTGAAACTGTTCTGAGAAGGTTTTGGTCAGAAATACTTGTGCATGAGTGGCCTCAGTTGAATAAAAGTCGTAATGTTTCATTTTGGAGCAAAGGATTATGTCACAGAAAGCAGCTCAGATTCCCTCCCCCCGCCCCCCTTTGCATTTTTGCATCCAGAGAGAATTCCCCTTTGCGCAAGTCTCTCCTTTTCCTGCTGCCTGCTTGCCGAACGCCTCGGAGGAGAGCCTCCGTGATAGCCCCCGTGCACACCCCTGGCGTGGGGAATYGCTGAATGCCACCTTCTCTCTTCTSCCACGTTCTCCAGCCACCTTGGTGGCCTCCTTAGGGGCTCGTTCTTCCTTTGTCACTCTTGTGTCGGGGGCGCAAAGCTAGATGCAACATCCAGGCGGAGGCCAGTGGCCCAAGCCTTGTGGGCAGAAATAATCATGTCCCTCAACGTGTTGGCTTTGCTAATGTACCTCAGTTCTCCAGGTGTAACGACATTTTTCTTCTATGTTAGTATGCATATGTAAGATAAACTTACTAATGTAAAGATGAAGAGAACATTACGTTATTGCTTTTTCAAATGTAGTCTTAAAAAATGGCTTGAATTTGTAGTTTAATTTACTGACTGATTTCTCTTATATGTGTTGGCTGGCTTTGCTATTGTTTTTGATTTTCTCCTAGATAGTCTGGATAGTCCACAGTTAAACTGAACTGCCAGGGAAAAGGGAAACCCACRCTATTTTGTCTTTGTTCATCAAGAGGAGTTAAATATAAAGGAGGATTCTCTTTATCCGAAATAGGTGGATCAAATCAAAGCAATTTTGCCTAACTTTCAAAATTKCCTGGGAGAGTTTGACATTATGAAGTCTGAATTTCCTAGATAAAGATCGTCTCAAGTTTAGTGATAAAACTGAAATATGTGTTGTTTTTTTTGTTTCAGATACTTGTGTACATAAGTTGGTTAGAGAGTCCTGCCTTTCACTACCTGAATCCTTTTAACAGTGTGCCAAAGGTAAGTGATTCAGGCCTCCTTCTTGTAACTAAAGATAAGGAGTTAACTGTGTATATTGTTTGGTTTACGCTTTCATGTGGTGCAGTGCTTGCAATTATTTTTAAACTACAAGATAGATTATTAAATAGCAAGTTTTTTTCCTTCAGTGATCTGAGACAAATCAGTTCTATCTTTTGCTTTTTAAAAAATGAATAGGGTCATATTATTATTTAAGCATGGGACATTGCTGCAGCTGTTTTTGACTGTTACCTCTTATCTACTGCTTTAGCTTTGGACTTTTTTCTCCTAAGGCTCTGTAGAGAAGATAGTGTGGTAGGGAAGGGTGTGGAGGAGTAGTGGTCATTCATAGCCTCTGGTGTAGCAGGCTCAATATTGTTCATTGATTTTTCTGAAAACTAAATAATAGTTTATAAGTATTGAAAGTAAGTAAGTTTTGTATACCTGGGCTTTTTTCTTAAGAGCACATTTAGTATTACTTTCTGTATAAATTCAGGGTATTTTGAATATCTTTCTGGGCTGGCTGTGAAGATCTGAAGTAGTCTAATGAAGCTGAAGTTTTCCATGCAATTCAGTTTGTGGTAGAGCCTAGCTACCTTTCTTTAATCCACATACCCTGTTGTCTGTGTTTAGTAACTTAGTCGATCCCTGTGGTTTAGCAGAGACTTTATTAATAGAAACTTTTTAAAAAATGAAACCTCATTATGATGCTACTGAAAAAGGCAGAACACTGAATGAACACGCTAGTCACTGCATCACAGAACAGGAAAGTGGGGATCTTAGTTTTATTCATGACTTTACCAGGCGAATTTATTATTTCTTAGTCGAGTTCTTGGTTTATAAAATAAAATWAAAAAAAACTTCTTCAGAAGAAGGTTACGATGATTAATTATTGACAGTTTGGAGACTTCAGATAGAAAGCAATGTATGAAGTCCTTGTGTATCTTTATTTTGCTGTGAATTCTGTTAAGACTGTCCAGTGAAGTGTTTTTAGATGGTTAAATTAGACTCAATCTGTTTAAATATGCAAGTGAACCAGTTAGAATTAAAAATRATAACTAATGCAGTCCAGTCTTTAAATATCTGCTTGTATTTTGCCAATGATTTGATTTCCTTCAAGCTAGAGCAGGAAATTTTGAAATACTAGGATAGCARATTCAAGATGTTACAATGGACTTTRTCACCACTTTTTCAAATCAGTTGATATCTGTACACTTATTTAAAGACTTGTTTATAACCCTGCCCTTTCCAAGAGACCAAAATTTAACTTGAACATTCTGTATTTGTATTTAGAGACTAATGRTGAGAAATAGTATGTGGAAAAATCTTGGAGTGAAGACTCCAGTAAATTTTCATATACTTTTTGTATGTAATGTAGGTAGTGGACAAAATTAAAAGGCTCTCAAGAGGTTTATTAAATACAAAATAAATACAAAAYCCTGAGGCCACTGATTAGTCAAGCTATGGACTTAATCAGAGTAGAATGACTGTAATTTTTCTGCTCAGAATTAAGCTTATGTTTTACTGTGGTCYGTATTTCATATTTATTTCAAACATGCCATATAACTGCCTTAAAAATCCACAAAACAAAAAATTCTGTAGTTCATTTGACTTAGTTTTTGCTRCTTACAGACCTCTCAAATATTTTCTCTGTAGTAATTTTCAAGGACTGTGTGTTCTGAGAGTATTCAGTTCAAATTTAGTTAAATTAAAATTTGGAAATTTAGCAAATCATTATGAGGTCATGACATGGACAATATCGTTTTTCTTGTCTTGCCTTAAAAAAAACCGTTATTTTGGTTGAGGAAAAATATAATTGAAATGTAGACTGGAGTTAGAGTACTCTTAATTTGTTGAAATATTTCTGTGACGTTTGGCTTATAGAAGAATTTTSTTTCTTTGTTTTCTTTTTTTCTGAAGTCCTTGTTTCAAAGCGTAGAAAAGAAATGTTGTTCTGTATACTTCTGTAAAAGGCAATAAATACATAATAGARGAGAGGAGGAGAGGAAGAACGTCCTCTGTATTTGGAATCTCAGGGTTCTTTTAAAGAAGTATGGGAACTGAAATTACTTAAGTATCCAGTTAGGCTACATTTCATTTCAGTAACAAAATGTAGCCTATTTGTTGTATTATATTTAGCATCTTTTCTGTCCCTTATGTGCATGTGTATACCATGATGCATGTTTCTGATGAAATATAATCAATTTGGTGAAGATCTGATTCTGCAAAACATAGTGTTCTGATTCCTTTCCAAAAAGGGAATTAACACATAGATGTAGCTTTATTACRACCAATACTTGAAATACTTTGTTGGATCAGACATACTAAACATTTTGCCCTTTGGAAAGGAAATGCACTTGGTCACAGAGTAAATGTTCATAAATTTTACTGAAAATATGTTCTTTAAACTTCACCAAATGACAGAAAATAATACTTCCTCATATAATTTTGTTGAGTGTTTTAGTTTTATGGGATAGTGAGTATCATAGGTTATTGAGATCTGCTAAGTCATCTTTCATCTAGCTGTGAAAGCTAGTTGTTGCCCTTCCCATCACTCCTTCATTTCCCCTCAAGATAAATGTATGGATGCATCCACAATATTTTTTATTTAAATCTTTCTCTCATTTCTGCAAGGAAAATAGTATGAAATTGCAGACAGTCTAATATTGTTCTCACAGTTATTGCAATTACAGTTGCTGCAACGCTATCCTAACAGCATTTAAACTATTTTAAAGCTGTACTGCTGTACTTTTGAACTTGTTACTTATTCACTTACATTGTCTTTGAAAAAAAAAAAAGGTCTCATCTTGTATTTTCACAACAAAATATTCTGTAAAGTGATTACAGTATGTGCAATAAGCAGATGTGTGGGGTTTTTGTATTTTAGTGGTACAAGTTCAGATAAAATACTTTGGGAAATTTTCTTTAGTAGGAAGAAAGGCAGACTTGTTCTCAAAACCTTATTATACACCTAAAGGTGTGGCACATACTATTTAGGTCGTTTGTGTGTGTACAGAAAGGAGATTGTTTGACAAGGTTTGTGTTAAAAAGGTACAAAGGAGAGCTGATCAGGCCTTCAGTATTCACCAGGTTTKCCTAACTGAGGTCAGAGGCTGGTTGTTACGGTGCCACAGTATTTGGTGGAGGGCTTAGTCTGTGAAGGTTTGCAAATCACTGCTACTGAAATGCACTCCTTAGTGCAAGATTGGGGACTTCAGCACTCATGCTTCCGAAAAATTGACCTTCTTGTTCACTTGAAATTTATATMTGTTGTTGTTRTTGTTGTTTTTAACTTGGTGGAACTATTTGTAATGCTTTATCAGAATRGTTCCTGGTATTTTTTTGTGGATCAGCATATTTGCAGTTGTTAATGGATTTTTGAGGAATTAAACCTAAGGAAAATATTAACTACTCATGATGTTTCATATGAGTTAGCTTCATGTGAAGCTTTTATGAAAGTGATTAAGGGGAGAGGTATGTACTGAGTAATGTCAGTTCCTTTTTCCAAAGTGTGGGGGAAAAACAAAACAAAACAAAACACCTTCCCACTAACTGGTAATTATGCCAATTATCCYAGGTGCCTGAAGTGTTTATTTTAAGACTTTGAATGCAGCTTTTAGCTTTACTTAAAAAAATACTTAGAGTTTAGTATAATGATCAAATTTGCAGAACGTAGCCCTTTATTTGTTTACCAGTTGTATAATGTTCTCTCTTCCATCCACAATTACAATTTAGAAGAATACTTTCCTCCTCTTACCCCCCCCCCCACTAGTATACCCTTAAAGTATTTTATTATGTTAATTCAGGGAAAGTCAATTCTACAATATATTAAGTAATCTTAGGGACATTATCTTCTTAAAATTTTAACTACATTTTTTGTTTTTTTCCTATTTGTAATCATTGTAATACTTTACAGGAAAATACAGGCTTTTTTTTTTTTTAATAAATTCAAAATAGATAATTAAGAGTCACTCGTCTGTAAACTTTTCCAGCCTTGGTGATAGCCTCAGATACAACCTGGGTTTKTCGAAATTAACAGCATCTTTTATAGCCCACAAAYAGCCTTTGTGTTATGCTTTATGGCTGCAATCCACACGGATTCCTTCTCAGAGAGAACACTACACAGCTTTCCAYAGTACGTAAAAATTCAGTCCAGTAAAAACAAAAAGATGATCATATTTTTCCTGGTGGAAGTAGGTTTGTGGTTTAATAGCCAACATGAACTTTATCTTTTCATCCTGTGTGTCAGTTTTTCTGAGACAACCCCCCTTTTTTTTCCTGAAAAGAATTTGGTATACTAGCTAGCTCATGAGCACAACTAGAAATAGACCTAAGCTTGAGCTGTGCCCACATGTGCTTGGGAATTGCCTTCAATATCCTCAATGAACAAATTTAAATGTCTTGACCAATGTTAAATGGAACAACATTGGCAGAACTGGGTATTGAGTACCTATTTCTTGGGTCACTGAGTAAACATATCCCTACATTAAATCACTTTCTGTTAAAAGATTTGACTCTATACTGGACTGCTGATATAATTTAGAATATGATCTTTAGAAACTCTTCAAGATAGCTTATACAGTTAAGTTACATTAAAGGAGGCATATCTTGAGTTACTGAAAGCATTTGATACTAAGATAAATATTGTGTATAAGGGCCTGCATCAGGGAGAATCAACTTGAGGTTTTTGAGGTGTGTAGACTGTAGCAGCTCTGGTGCCCTCACTGCATAGTGTGATAACGCTGTGCTGGCACAGGAGGGGTGGTTTAATAATCCAAAACCTTCCTGAAGGAGGAAACGGATTAGCAAAGCAGCTGAGGCTGGTGTTACTGCGTCACTCCAAGATCTTGCAGCCCAACCAGCTCGGTCTTGCCCCACAGAGGAGCTGTTATCTTCTGTTTGCAGCCTYGTCCTGGAGCCTGCCCTCCCCTCGGTTCCTGCGGTGTGCCCTCCGCGCTCCGTGGCTCTGCCCCACGGCAGGCTTGGCTTCGTGCTTCTCAGAATCAGGAACACAAGCCAGCATTGGCATGGGCCATCACTGGGCATGGGAAACTGGTGTAAAATCAGTTGAAGATTTGTTTCTCCATTTGATAATTGATGGGAAGACAATTCTGCTTTGGTGGTTTTGAGGGAACTTTAAATAATTCATTGTTCATGTTTAAATCACCAGTGTAAAGTAGAAATACAGTTAAAACTATAAACTTACGTATTTCCAGTAGTTGTCTTGACGTATACCATATAACATAACATTCACATGATTGATGTATTATGATATTTGAAAACCAGCAATTCTGCTTGCTGAAATACTTCGTTCTTAYGAACAGGAAGAGATCATACATGCAGTTCATCTCATTTCATACCTACTGAATGATATTTTGTATGCTGAAGAGACATTCTGGGTAACTTTGCTAATATCGGTGATTTCATGGAATAGAAAGTACTTAAAGTATGATACATTTGCTGTGGAGTTCTGTTTCTAATATCTTAGTAATTACAAGCCCAGATTTAATTAACTGTTTACACTGTTGTAGCAAAGCTTGAATGGTACTGAGTGGATAGAACTGAGAAAATAAACTTGTCCTGTTGCTTATTTTTTAAGGCAGCAGTAATGCAAAGCATAGAATACCATGCACACTGGTAGAAGTATTAAAATTCTATTTTTATTTTCCTTGTTTTAAATTTGGTCTCATTTTAAAACATCGTAGGCTGCTTGTAGTCTTCTGGATTTAAGCTGATGCTCCCCCCTTTCCTCCCCTTTTTCTTTCAGGGATTTCCTGCAGTTCTCATCTCATCTTTCCTTATTTTGGAGGCAGTTTCGTACATCTTCCTCTCTGTTGTTTGCTATAATAGACATTCTGTGTAGCTCACTTTCTGTTCTATCACACTTTTTTTTTGTTTTCCTTGTCTCCTTTAAGTGATCCCTCTCTTGCTTTTTGATTCAGTAGCTAAATGCTCAGTCCTTCCAGTAGTTACTCTTCTACTGTCATTGCTACTTGCACYGTTTTTCTCCCTCTGAGTCCTTGCWTTTCTCTTTGCCACTTTTCATCCCTGTGATCCCTTGTTCTACCTTTCTATTGGCCTATAAAATTTATCTGTAGTGTTTTTTTTCTRATGAGAAATATTGTCAACTTTACAGAAATATTTCTATGCCCAAGTTAAGCTCCTGCCTTTGATGCAAATATGAAGTGTGTCAGAGAGATCCTTTGCCTAAAGCAGCAGGTAGTTTGGGGGATCCAGATTTTCCCCAAAAGCCTGACTTTGAGTTCTCTATTTTTGCACCAAAAGCAAAAGTTCTTTGTCCATGGGTGCTTAGAGCATTCCCTGATAAGTCGGATTGTCTCATACCATTAGTTCCCAAGTTATCAYGTACCATCCAAAAAAATGCTGTTGAGCTGAGGCTTAGACTTCTCTTTACATTTGGTCTCTGAATTTGTCTTTCAAGATTGAACAGAGTAACTATTAGTTTTCCTTTTTTAGTTCTCTCTGAAGGTTACTCAATGGCATACTCTACCAGCCCTGGATTTCTATAGGGTCTGGAAAGATCTATTTCTCTGTTGCTAGAGTAATATTTTATGATGGCGAAGGTCAAAGTGCTTCATAAGCTGAAACATTTMTCTCCAAAGAAAAGGGTGTGACATCCTTAGTTTTGCTTAAACATTTTAATGATAAGTACAGACCTTTTATATAAATGTCCATAGAAGTGGTTTTAAAACTAGCTTGTAAGCGAGATTTTGACAGTTGTATTCTTCAGAACGTGAATTTACTSTCAGTGGAATAATGAAAATTTGCATTCTTTCATGCTGACTTGCACTTTAGCCACTCTGGGTGCACTGCTGCTGTAAGGTACTCTCTGAGCACCAYGGGTTACTGAAACTTATGAAAGTCTTGAGAGCTGTAAGCTGTCACCCTTTTCCCATGTAAATGGTAGTACAGCATCAAGTGGCCAAATGAAGGTGTCCCGTGTGTGCAGGGTTTACRCCCAAATGTGTGAGGAACAGCTGTTCTGTATTCATTAGGAGAAAATGTGGCAGTAGAGAAATTAATAGGATGTTGTTTGTAGCTKGCTTCCTGGCAGTGGTCTAGGAGATACTGAGGTGAGTGATGGTAAGAAGCTGACCAAGCAGGCCACAGGCTAGACTAATAGTTCTGGTAAGTGGATGCTGGGCATCGCTGCGTCCTGGTCAGTAACCCAATTGATTCTGTAGAGTCCTTAAAAATAAGTGTAACAAAAATGGAGAGCAGCATTTGATGCAATGAAACAGTACTACTTATTTTTATGGGAATAACACTTAGTTTCACGTTTGAGTTTTTGAAGGTAAATGTATTATACACTGGAGAAGCAGGAACAAAGCATCAAACAGCATTCAGTCTAAGACCTGTTCCTCAGGGTTTAATTTTCAACAAGAAGCTTAAGAACAAAACCAAAWAAACTAAAAATTCTTGGTATTAGGCAGTTGAAGCATTCATAGGTTCTGCCATCCAGGAAAGGAAAAGGTGTTTTCTTCCTCTCTGAAGTTCTTTGTGAGGTCCAGGGGAGCAGGAAATGGATCTGTCCACCTTGCACCCCTACCTTAAGGTAATTAGTGAATTTTTATATGCTTGCTTCTAGTCATCAATGAGCAGTGGGATTGTAAAAACTTGGCCCTCTTCTCATACGCTTCCCCTCACTTCTCAGTGTTTTTGTACACATCTTCTTAAAAAGGCCAGTCATTGAGGCATAATGCAGAATTGATAACACTACTAGTTTATTCTAACGCTTCTCTGTAAGGTCTGATTTAGGCAATGAAGGAGCGGCTTTCCTTCTTCTTTAAGGTTGCCTGTAACGTGGTTGTAGGTGTAGCTGTCTAATACATGTCAAGGTACTAAAGTACTATAAGAAGCTGCCAAACACTAAATATTTTGTGTGGCTCTCAAATAAACTCATTTCTGAAACAATGATATCATATCCACTCTTAGTATGAGTACAGATTTTTATTTGTGCTTATCCAGAAGGAATGAGAATTTAGCCACTAAACTTCCAAATTACAGACCTGTGTGGTTTTAAATGTGTTTTTCTTTTATTTAATCTTGGTTCTAGTACAGACACTAATCCCAGAAGTGTGTGTCAATGTTTGGAAATTAGTTGGTGGCTGTTATTTCTCTTTCACATTTGTTGATGCACTTTATTGTTATCTGGTGAGAAGAAGGAAGAAAATGTGCACATAAGTTTGTGAGGATAAAACAGCTCATCAGTGTTAAGAGTACATAAAATTCCTAGATGAAAAGGAATGTAATGTAGCATCCAAAGCCAAATGTTCAGTTTTGAACTCATTTGCTTATTGCAGTGAGATTTTATTCAGAAATGTGGGTTGTGGAGAAATTTCTGGCAAAAGATAYATTATTTGGAACTGGAACTGGAAAAATTCAGTTTTGTTCACTTATAGGAATTGATAGTAAGMGACTACATGAATGCAGCATCTTCAGGAAACGTAGGTACCACTGTTGAATGAATATTTTGCTACCAGAAATTTTGAMTTTGTTTTTTCACTTCTTTTGGTTAGTTTCTATGGAAAAAGTCAAATGATCCTAGTCTTTATCTGATGAAAGTTTACTTTCAAAAGCTTGCTTTCTGAGCAGCAGCCCTAGTGCAGTGGAAAACAATGTTGGGGTAATGGGAGTGGAACAACTGTAGAAGTTTCAGCATTAGAGCAGCTGATGCTTRAACTGCAAGATAAGAATTCAGAATAAAGAGTGTCTTATTGATGTGCTTACAGAAGTTTGCATTCTGTCGAGCATCTCTTACAGAAACCCTTTAAACTTCCTTTTGTTCCTTAACCTGTCCTGTGAAGGATGTTTCTTTTTGTTTGTTTTTTTTTTGTTGTTGTTTTTTGTACCTTCCTTCCCTCTCTTCCACTGAGGAACTGAGAGAGATTTGCTGCAATAATCATAWTGTAGAGCATGCACAAGGAAGAGGAACTCATTTGAACAGGAGCAAGATATGTAAGAAACGAGGTATTATTTAAAATAAATTAGTGCTGCCAACATTCCAGACCAAGAGCACAGTCTTGACTAAGCTTTTTAAATCCTTTAAATTCAATAGGATAGGTTGTTTTGAAACCCTTCCTATCTGGAGAAGGGGGAGGAATGGAGTTTCATTGTGATTTGGCAGTAGGAAGAGAGAATTCCAGYCTGACTCCAAAGATTTGTTAGATAGAAGGAGAGCAGGTAGCTTTAGTGAGAGATCTGGAGCACGCTTTTTTGCCTGGGCTCGTACTTTGAGTTGTGTGGCATTAAAACAGCAATCATTTATGTGATCACCATGTGACTTGTGAACTTCTAGCATTCAGTTTCATTTTGTACRAGATTCAAGAATATCTCTTCATTTAAATTAGATGTTTTCTTCTGGTATGTGTCCTGTCAGGAAATTAAAAGATTAAAATACAAGGTTTTATGAGTAACCTTATCAGAAATTTGGATCCTGAGATGTTTTCTTCAGGAAGATGAACTGATTTATACAGGAATAGATGTAATGTAATTGGAATTTTTCCCTGCACTGAAAAAAGCAGAGAGGATGAAGAACCATCATAATAGTATTAGATACATCTTACTGAAATCTACAACTGTATCTTTTAAGCTGCCTTTTTGATTATGTACCCAAGCACAGAATCAAGAGTGATGATATCTTATATCTGGTAATTATTCTTAACTGCAGTGTTCAAAGAGGCCGCTTCTAGAGAGCTGCTTTCTGATTAGATATTGGAAATACGTTTTTAGTACGTAACCATGAATTCAGGTGTAAATCTCTGATTTTTTTCCTCAAGATATAAATTGAGATGTAGGTCTATAGTAGATAAATTCTGTTCGAGGTGACTTGCTAACAAATCCAGAAATATAAGAATTTTTTCAGTATTTGCTATGACAGTGAATTGGAAAGCTCACAGAACTAAGAATAAGGGTCTGAATTGKTCCTATAAAACACTTAGTCCTCTGTGAACTAGAAAGGTAAGAATTGTTTTAATATGCATATTTTTCCTACTGTCATGAGATGAATTGGAGCAGGATTTTGTAAAATGACTGATAAATTGCTTAAGACTATAAAACTAAAGTTGTCTAGAAATATACTGTTTTTTCTTTAAAATAGCTTGGGTTGCTAGGAGTGTTTTTTGATCTGAACAGTCAAGCGTATCTTCTTTCTAGTTAAAAATAAAAGAAAAAGAATATAATTTTCTATGGGGAACAGAAGGTCCTCAGTTCAATTTTATTTTCAGCATTTTGTACAGTTTAAAGTGAAATCCCTTGAAAAGTAGGTAGTGGTGTTTCAAGGGATCAGCAGTAAAACACAGCAATGTACTGTGATTTTTGAGCTTTGTCCTTGTATATAAGATCAAGGTTACACTTATGTTTGAGGACATTGTTTATACAGTGCATAAATGTACTAACACCTGTAGTGAAGTATAATTCATATAGACCACTGAATGTTTGACCTGGAGGGAAAAAGAGAAATAATGGAAGTATATCATCCAAACACTCTTTAAAATGTCAGAATTGTTAAATCTTTAAAGAAATTAAAGGATCTTTCCTTTATAAGATATCATAGAATTCACCATATCAAGTATGAATGTTTGAATATTTTAATTTAAAGGTGAAAAGAAAAGTTTATTGACAGCTAAGGATGAAGATGACACCTTTAATGAATGATCATCTGTGAGCTCAGACCTCTTCCTCCACAAAGAATGTTTTTTCAATGTATCATGTAGATAATATCTAAACTTACACGTCATTTTACATCCACCTCCCTCTGCACAGTCCCTTAAAGGAAAGGAGAAAAGACAAACATRCAAAAACATAGAAAGAGCAGACACTCCATTGAGTTTTCTTTTGTCTATCCACTTAGTATATGTTGTATTCTTCCTGGACTTTTCCCTCTCTTCAGTCTTGATTTTAGTTTTCATATATTTCCTAAATGTATGAGTAGACTTAAATGTTGTCCATGGAGAGGTAACAGCCCAAACAAATACCAACACATGTTGAGCTTATCCATGCCTCTAATTTGGTAGAAATGCACRTAAAGCAGCATTGAGATCTGGCTGTTAATCACTGCAGCTGTCTTGGAGGAAACATTAAGGCTTTCCTTCAGAAKTTTCTTTTAGTGCAGATGAACTGCTCATTAGCTGTGTGGTTTTCCAAAAACTGCTTTAAAAAAGTTGAGAAAAAGTGAGTTGATAGTCTTTTCTGCTTGGCTTGTTGTATTTACCTAAATGTAAGGCAGGGTTTGATGTTCTGTTTTGTTTACCTCTCGGCCAAAAAATGTAAGCCAAAAAAGATACCTCCTCCAGATTGCATTGTATTGTCTCATGCTTGCAGCTGAAGAGTCTGAAGGTGTTCCCTCTGCACGGTCTTGATTTTACCATTGCTGTTTAGAATATGAAAAACATTTGCTCTTGATAGCAGTGCATTGAAAATAAAGTGAGAATCTACCTCTGCTTGAAMAAGTCCCCAAAGATCAGGTCATCCACAGCAGGTGTTTCTGCGTAGGCCCTGGATAGGGGCAGAACGAGAGCCTGGCACACGTGCTCACCAGGTACAGGCTCTTGGTGCTTGGCTGGTCCCCACCATCAGCTGGTGCTCGCAGCAAAAGCTGCGGGGGGAGGGGATTGAAGGAGGGATGGCATGGAGACATGGGTTGCCCCCAAGGTAGGGGAAGCCACCAGAAGGAAATCACAGTGCACCTGGGTATCTGTGGTTAGAATTGCTCTATACTCTGGCATTGTTTCTTCCCCCTTTGCAGCAGACTAAAACCAGAGAGAACTTAATTAATACTTGCTATGTTTTCTGATAAGTATGTTAGAGGATTAGAAAGGAAGAAATATATGGAGAAATAATTTTTTTCCCCAAAATACTGACTAGGTTGAATGAGGATTTAATAAAATCATCTAACTACAAAAATCCTCTCTTGCTCAGCATTTTTTGTCTGGTCTCTAGAAAGTTGCCAGTACTATCTTTTCATCTTTGTCGTGCTTTCTAAATGAAATAAAAATAAATCTCATAAAGCAAAACTAAAAAAAAACAAGCTGAAATATCCTTTCTTCTTTTCTTTTAAAATCCTTTAAGATTGTCTTTAGACAGTTTCTTAATAGTAATCCTCTGTTTGCACAAAAGGCTCAAGACCTGTTTTTACTATAAACTGCATTGGTGTTCATACTCACTTCCAGCTTAGCTAAGACCTATATAGAATGTTTTTGTGTAACTCTGTTATAATTGTTCTTTTAAACATGAGTAAGTGATATGGCTACTAACTAGTATCGCTGTAATTTAATGTGTGTTAATATGGTTAACAGCTTGTTTCTACAGAATACTAATTTTTTTGTCCTTTGAAATACAATTTTAAATCTGTCAAAAGCTAAAAATGAACACTGTCTACTTCATAAAAGGCTTGCTATTCCAAAAAGGGTATAGAAATAGCCTTTTCTTTTTAAGAAAGATATCCAAAAGCTTAAAAAAGCTTGCCAGAGCAGTTGAATGCTTATCACATGAACAGGAAAGATAATCTTAAATATCATGTGTTTTAGAGTGTCGTATTGATTAAGTATTTGCATCTTGATATGCCCCAGATGAGGCAATTTTGTCACAGCAGTACTAACAAAATAAAAATAAACTTTGAAAAGGGGAATGTTAGATCATATAAAGATCACAGCATTAAACCTAGTGAACACCATATAAAAAAATAGAATATTATTGCATGAGTATGAACTCATACAAGTCTAGAACTCAAACTTGTGCTTTTCTTTGCTGCGGCAGCCTATCTTGTAATGTTCTTGAGACTTTTCCCCTTCTGCCACAATAGAGGTAGCAGGATAAAATAACATTCCAATTTGCTACTTTTCAAAATATTAATAATTTTATTCTTGTCATAGTTTCTAGAGATTTCCTGTTGTGAAAGTACAATATCCTTTTCTTGACAGGCTCAGTTTTTTTCCATACTGTGTTCCTCAAATTATGAAGCGCAAATATTAGTGCAACAGTGGGGCAGCCTTGACTGTAGGGCGCCTTTGGCTTATGGGAAAGGAGGAAGGAGCTGACCCGAGGGGAGTGCCTGCTGTTTGCACCCGCTGTGCTCACGGGGCTTGGAAGGTGCCCGCTGCCCAGCCATCCCTGCAGTGTGTCACGGATCAGCTTAGTGGCAGAAGATAATTGATAACTGCAGTAATACTACAGTTCTGTATGTACTTGATATCAAATACTTTGTGTGTATAGCAGTATCGTGGTACCCATGGTATTAATCTTGTGTCCTGCTCTGCCTCTATTGCAGTGTGTTCTTCAAACCTCTTACTCCCTTTTAGCCAAACATTTAGAAGTATCGTGATAGGCAGCTGTATAGTATACCCTTCACGGGGCTTCAGTTTTACAACAGGCACTGAGAATTTGGAAGTTATATTTTCGAGCATGCTGCTGGAGTTCTGAAAAGAACTATGTTCAGCATAATTTGAAGAGGGGCAAGATCCCCTCCCGCCATTTTCCTTGTCTGATCTTGATKGTAGGCTAATAGGATACTTACCATGGGGAAAGCACCTTACCAACTGCAATGGTGATGACTTGCTTCGATTGCCTAGTAAGTCTTGCTAACTTCAAGCATGAAGTCYTTTTATGCTTGAATGGGACTTTGAGAGCTAGAAAGGGCCTTGTGATATGCTAGGTCCATCAAAGATGGTCATCATTAAAACTGTGGACTGCCTACAAAATATATTTGGGGTTTTCTTTGGGAAATTTCACTTTATTCTTTTTCCTGAATGGTGAGTTTACGTATTAAAAGATCATTTAAATGAACCTCTGATTATTTCGTCTGGAAAGACTGATTCACGGTCATAGGGTTCATGAACGTATTGGATGGGAAATTTTTTTCAAACATCTTTTCATATGTTACTATTATATAAACATAAAGAGTTTATTTTTTTGGTTGAATGATGGACGACTGTGTTGACTCCTTAGTAAGAAGAGTGTTTTCTGGGTGTTTTTGTGTGCTTCATTACTTTGTATCTCTTTAAAAAAGACTTCTAAACCACTCGAGACAGAAAACAGGCTTAACTTTTGTGCTCTATTGGAGCTACACAGAAATTCGTTGCYGCTAAAGTAGTCTTGAGGTTTCCTGTTTGCCGATGTTTTGTAAMGCAAAATACAAGGTGGTGTAGCATAACTGCAGTTGTATTAGAGGTTAGCATATCAGATATATTGCAGGGCAGCAAGAAACAAACGTTGGTTAGAAGTTGTTGAACGCATCCGTTTGAAGAACAAAAAACAAAACCTGTCAGCATTGTGCCACTAAACAGTAGGAGATGGTGTGTGTGGGTTTTTGATAAGAGTCAAGATAAGATTGTTTAGGTAGTATGGTTTTAAATTATTAGTTCAATAAGGCAGATTACAATTAAATCTGGTCCTTCACTTTTTTTTAAGATATACAGGTCACTATTTTAGTAAGAAAGCATTTTAGTAAGAATTTAAAACTATTTAAAATATTAAAATATTTTAGTAAGAACTGTCATCTGAAAACACTTGTTCYAGTGCGGTCAGAGTTGAACAGATTTTAAATCCAGAAGAGGACCATCATAACATTTTTTTTGTAAGTGCACAGGGCAGAGAATCTTGCATGCTATTAACCATTCCACCAGGCTGTATCGCCCTCAAGTTTTTGTCTGTAATTATTTTTTTTTCCCAAATGACTCATGAGGAAGCTGAGTACTATTGAGGCAAAATCAAATGTCTCGGGACCTGCTAGAAACATTTGTGTTATCTGATGACCCTTCCTTTGAAGTTACTCTGATCTGTCAGTTAGCTAGTGGCTAATCCATTTACTATAGGTTACGTGGACTTACAAACAATTTTTTGTTTCTTTTCAGCTCCTAATTTAGGTCTACAAATGTTTGAGTGACCGTGACTATCTTCCTTAAAACCTTTTTGATAAGTATTAATTACACCTCAATAATCTGTTGCTGTGCTATGTGTTTTTTTTTTTTTTTTCCTTAGTATTAGTGTTAGGCTGGCTACCTGACAGTGTTTTCAAGGACATCTAATTTAGGTTTTCACATTAGTGGCACATACAGTTTCCCAGAACTTCCTCATAGCTCCAAGTTTTCATCAGAGTTGATACTAGAATTATAAAAGCCTTATGGCCAGTTCTTCTGATATTTTAACAAGAAAGCATACACTTGCAGATTTAAGTGTTTAAAGTTGTTACTATTCTTACTATCCTAGTTAATGACAGAGCAGAAAATGGTTGTCAATATGAAGTAATGTCATAGCACAGAAGTACATACTAAATGCTTTTTTGTTACTTCATGGTCAGGAAACTTTTTGTCTAGTTTTATACTTGTGTCTGAGTACATTAAGTATTAGTAATATTTTAATAACTTTTTAATATTTCTTAATTATAGGGACTACTTTTGATACCTTTAGTKTGCATTTCCTGAGTTGTGCTGCTTGCTATCATTGCTATCATTTTTTTTATTAAAAAAAATGTGGTGGGGAGGAGACAGAAAAAAATGCTAGTTTTTTTTTTCCTTGGTGGTGTTTTTTTAAACCTCATTTCTTAAACAGGRTATCCTTTTAACTGTATAATACCTCTTTCATAACTGCAGAATTGTATGAGATTGGAAAACACAATAAAACATTCTTCTTTCATAGATAAAAAATTATTTACGTCTTTGCATTCGTTCTTTTCAATTTCATGGTTATATTCAGATTTTAAAAATTGACCATCTTAACATCTGTTTCTACTAATTATGTCTATGTTCACTTTGTACATTGAATTAAATTAGCTAATGATCATTCAYACTTACTCAGCTATCAGTTTTAGTTCAGTAGTCAGCAAATCTTAATGAGACGTAATACTGAAATACCCCAACTTAATTGCCACACTTATATTAAAGTAGTCAGTAATTTTAGGCAGTCTAAGTATGTGTTTCAGTTTTAATACCAGTAGAACATGAATTCTTGAGAATATAKTCCTTTTCTCTGTCCCAATCTGAAGTTCCCTAAATGGCCGGGGGGAACAATTTTGTGTGTGTGTATGTATATAGTATAGTAAGTATGAAGCTCCTTAAGCATTCAGATCCTGTTGTTCCTTAGTCACTAATTGAAAACATCTGAAAAGAGGCCTTTATTCAGTTTCAGCTTTTTCTGCACTCCCTCCTTCCTACACATAATATGTCCGGTGGTTTTAGATTTTGAGTCCTGAACCTGTTGTTAAATATTTGGTCTCAATTCTCAAACTTAAAGCTTAAGAAATCTTAAGACAAGATTTCTGAGCTGAGGTCCACCAGAGCTTCAAATTTGAGTCTTCCATGTGACTTGTGTTCTAATATGTTGCAGATTTTTCTACTCAAGTATCTGTTTGACACTTCAAAATTGTTTAGATGAATGATGAATGTTTGGTCACTGTGGTTATTTAGCTGGAACTTTCTTTAAAAAGAGGGGAAMAATATTTGTCTGATAATTTTTGGTGCAGTGACCTCTTTCCAATGAAATGTGTCCCTTRGGGTGGATTGGCCCATATAACATGCAATATTGAAGTTCTGAACTGCATAACCTGTTAGAAAAGGTGGCCGTTAATTGATCCATCTGCATTTATCYGAGCACGGCAAATAGCCCAGGTAACAAAGCATAGGAAGTGCTTTACCATTTTACCAAAGGGCTAAAATTAGCCCTAGTTTGGKTCAGCTTATTTACTACCTTTAAATCTCCCTGCATTTTGAGATTCTCTTGTACCAATCATTAGAAACACGTGGTGTTTTGTGGTTTGTGTTTCATGAGTTTGAATTTGGTCTTTGCCTTAAGGACATTATATTTCCCGCTTCTGTGGCAAGAAGTAAGCTGTCTTCAAATGTGCTTCCTGTAAGTATCAAAAATGCTGAGTGTTTTATTGGAAGTAGCTAGAAGTRTGTCAAAAGAGTGTAGTTTTTTTCCACAAATTTTCATTTCAATTCACATTGCTTTTCAATTCTTTCTGAGTGTAGTCTTTAAGGCTGCTTAATCTCATATGCAGAGTTATGTTTTTGAAGCCTTTTCGTATGTTAAAACTTATCCTTCCACACTGAATTGAAGAAGGAAGGCAAAACTTCAAACCTCATGAAACASTAGGCAGGCTTCTTGACATAGATTGCATCTTCATAAATAAAAAAGCTTCAGACCTCAGAGTGTGTATCAGATAGAGTAATCTAATAAAAGCTCTTTTATTAATTACTGAGCACTCTAGCACATGGACTTACTCTGAAAGAGACTGTGATGGAAAGAGATTCTTYCCCCCTCACCCCCTGTGCCATTTCCCTGGAGGACCAAATATTGCCTAGTTGTGGTTTATGAAAGATGACCAGGGTGGAGGTCTGGTGGCTGGGCCAGCAGCAGCACATGCTGCAACCGCAGGGGGCAAAGCTCATTCTCTGACTTGGTGGAGGAGGAGTAGTGCAAGGGATGGTTGTTCATACCTCAAAACTTAGAGAAAACTGTCGTGTCTCTTTATTTTTCAAGACAGTTAACTAATACCATATTGTAATTATGTATCTTAGGTACATCAATGTCATATAAAAGCCTACGTATTGGTTAAGGATAGCACCTTTTTTAAAGTGTATCTTAGGAGTACATCCAATTGCAGAACAGTCTTTGTTAGTATCTTTATGACTTGAACGATGACTTCCTATTAATAGAATTTTTGCTTGTTCCCTTGGTGAGAGATTAAATTATTACTGTCAGTCACTTTCAGCCGTGTTCATTTCTGCAAAATAAATTGTGAACAACAGGAGCAAGTGCTKCTTTCCTCACTGCATCTTTAAAGCTCAACCTTGGTTCCTGTTTTCATGATCTGACCTAACTGTATCAACCTTATCCTTTCTCCCAAGGGCAGGAGAAGATGCTCATTTTCTGCCCGCTGGGCCAGGGCATTGAGTTAGTGGGAGTTGTGACTTGTGCCTTAGTAAAAGGGAGAAGATTTCTGAGTCCAGATGGCACACTGGAATGGATTCTTTTTTGCTTAGCTTTGTGGAAGAAACACATTATCCTTGTTTGAAAAATAAAGTTTTCTGGGCCTCCTGCCCTCGAGAGAAAGTAAGACCTATATAACAAGTTCTTAAAGTCTGATACTTTTTTTTCATAAGTTACATATATAAATCCAGGAAAAGTTTGGTACCTTGTTTTTGTTCTGCCTTTTTTTTTCCCCCCAATTCATTTATATTTTACTGGTTGTTCTTTAAAAGTAGCTTCAGCACCTGCTTTTAATGAGTTTAAATTACTTCTGCAAAGCTTGTTATTCCTAAATACTGTTGAAATATTTAGATGCTTTAAAATTAGAACAAAAATGCTTGTAGTCAATATAAAGTGACTGACCAGTTTGTGTTAGCATTTTTTTAATTAAGTACTGAATAAGATACTGAGATGGGGTTTTTTACTTTAGATATTTATAACTGCAATTTATTTTTAAATTAATCTTTCTTAATCCTTCATACTGATCTCACTTTCCCTCTGTCTTTTCTTAAAAAAGTTTATTGATTTACTAAAATGCTGTTGAGTTGACATTTAATTAATTTCAGGTGAAATGAATTATGAACAATGAGAAATGCATCACTAGCAGTTGTACAGGTTTGTGACAGCAAATTCTGTTCAGTTCCTCTACACTGATGTTCTGTAGGGTTCAGTTTCAAAAGTAACAGTTCAGAATCCCACGGGCGGGGAGGGGGTTGTTTATCTTGTTCTTTGTTTTTTGGATTGTCTTCTACCCTTGATAAATTCTTGTATCGTTGACAGCTTATTAGACGTAAMCTTTTCTTTCCTGGGGTTTCTTCTGATTAAAGCCTCTGCAGGAGCTGCAGTGTTAGATATTCCTTTGTCCTACCTTAGGGCTAGCTAGAATGCTTCCCTTGTTTGAACAGGCTTTCAGGACAGTCCSAAATACACTGTAACTTGCATTTAGCCTGACTGAAGGTTTTTTCCACTGCCTTCCCTTGCTGGTAGAATTTCCAGTTTTTCTTTCTCTGCCAAGGGCCTGCTTGTATTAGAGCATTTTTACGTGTGTTCCTGTAGTAGTGCAGCTGGCAGTGAAAACAGGACCTGTCTCCTAATAAAACTATCAACTAGGTGAAGGGAAGAAGGTGGCTGAAAGCACCTGAGCTCAATCCAGACAAGTTTTTTTTATTCAGGTATTCCTAGCATTGCTGCAGTTTTTCTGGAAAATGGTTAAAAAAATTCCATGTAAAAATTCCCGCTGTTACTGATATCATTAATGAAAGTGCCATTATAGTGGAGCAGTTTGAGATCACCTTAAGCCCTCTTGTCATTTCAGTTCAGTGCTTATGCTAGACTTTCCCCTGCTAAACAATACTTTGTACTCATTGGTTTCGCTTTCTCCTTTTTAGTTTTTAACTTCTGACTATAATATTCAGAAGAACACACCGAAAGTTTTTTGGAGAAGTTATATCTAAGCAATCATAGTTCCTGGAAAATAATGAGATTTTATTTTGGATCCAGGTACCAGGACTCTATCTGCACTCTTACAGCTGTATTTGAAAATATAGTTAAAGCTTGCCTAGTTATTGTAGACAACTTGTGTTTCAGTAGCTACAATACTTAAGGCTCAGGTGTAAATGATGTGCTTCTGTTCAGATAGAAGCATTTGCCTAGAGGATAGGATCTACACGTTTCTTTTGGCTGCAGATGTTTTGATATCATTTACCATTGACTTTTATTACTACAATGGTTATGATAGGATCTCCAAAAGTCCTTGTCTGGTAATCAAGCTTGGCTTTAATTTTATAGTATATTAATATTCACAGAGTAAGAGTACAGTAGCTTACTGTTTATAACCGATTATTTCTAACGTTTTGGCAAACACAGTGTTGGTAAAACTAGCAATGAAAAAGCTCACTGAAAGGGGGTTGTAGGGTGTAGGATGTTAGGATGGTGAGGTTTGAGTTTTTTGGTTGGTTGGTTTGTTTGGAAAACTGCAGTTGGAAGTTGGATTACCAAAAGGTAAAGCAACTAACCATTCATGCTTYGCTGCAGTAAGCCAGAAAAGCCAAGGCCATATACACTTTTCAAAATCAAAACATGATTTTGTAGTGAGAAATGGCTGTGTTAGACTTCACAAATTTGCAATTGTTTTCATAGATATTTTAGAGCTTTTTATTGATGCTTTTTAAAGCGTGGCATTATTTGATGCCATCTTATTGTGATATGAGGAAACGATTCTCTGTTTCATACCTAAGACTTCAGAGCATTTTGAACTAACATGCTGGAAGGCTGAACACTCTTAGCAGTCAAAGATTTTCTTCATGTGGAGAGTCATGTTAATTTGGATCTATTGGAACTGGAATATTTGCCTTTAACTGAATTTTTGGTTGTACAGTGTAAAAGCAATATAGTAATGATTTTTCACATCTTACATGCATGTCAACTTTTTGTGGGATACAAATGTTTTGGAAGGGCACTTTTTTCTTTCTTTCTTTTTTCTCCCCTTCCCACCCCCCTACATTGTGCCTACATCTATCTGTCGTTTGCTTCTAGTCTCTTCTCTGGCCCTTACTCCTGTGCTGTAGAAGCATTTTGATACAGTCAGTTCTACAGCACCCCTTCTGGAGAATAAATATGTCTTTATTCACATCTAAAGCAATCTTAGTCCTGCAAATGTCCCAGGAAATGCCTTATTGCCCTTTAAGGGGCCAGTCTAATGATGTAATCATAAGAAAGTTATTTTAAGAACTTCAGTACCAGTCTCCCCACACTGAAAAAAAACCTTCATATGTGCACACACGTGTGCATACACAGCTCGAAATGTTTAACTGCCATTATATGATGCATTTTGACCGTCTAGATAATGCCTGGTTCTCATCTCTTCTTGAGTAGGAATGCTTTTGCCATTAAACATTAAGCAGCACCTGCAGTGCTTTACTGAGTTGGGTTCTGTGTGAGCATGCTGCCTGAGAAACTTGGCTTCTCTGCATTTCTGAGAAACCTGTAAAGTGTAAGAAGTCTGCTTTCCAAGTGATGTTATTCCTCATTGAGTGGCATTYCTACACTTGGATGGTAACCATCTCCAGGCTCCCTGTCCTGAGTGAATTTCCGAGCGCTGTGTAGTTGCTGCCACCGAACGTGAAATGTGCGTTCTCCCTTTGCTTCTGGCCTTGCCTCGCACCTGGGGGAAACTCTGTTATGGCAGGAGCCAGTTTAATGTTTTAGTTTCAAAGGAGTAGGAGGAGTCTAGTAGTTTTCCATCAGACGTTATTAAAATACTGCACCTARTATATTCATATTTATTAAGATATTGTAAGGTAGATGTGGAATTTTAGTTTACTTTTATTGTGAATATGGCACTTTTTAGAAGTAGAACTTGTTTGGTTGCAGCGTCAGCCAACTGTRCTGGTAGTGCCCTATTTCTTTATGTTCTCCATATCTCTAGGAATRTTCAGAATTGACCATCTCACAATTGCTGAGATAAAATAAACTGATCTAAATTAGAGAGAGATATTATACTGACAACACCGACATCTGGAACAGGCTTGACTGCAGTCTCCCTACGRCTACATCATCTTATTGATCTGTTGACTGTGTCCATTTTATGTGAATCAGAAAACAGGGCAGTTTTACTAGAGACTGTGTTCAAAAGCTCATATTCTCCTATGTCTTTRTCATTGTCAGATGGGATTATTGTTTTAGGGTGGAAAAAAAATTTAAAGGGCATAGTGACTTATTTCTTGTAATAACACCAGTTGTAAACCCTTCCTTGAATAGGTCATGGACATTTTCAATTATAAGAACTCTGTTTCTTCTTAATTACTGAAAACAGCATAACTGGGATTTTATTTCATCTTGGGGCTGTCAACTGTGTAAACTTATACTTGAATCTTGTTTTCAATTGCTGAATATTCCTTTGTGTTTTCTGATTTGAATGCGAGGAATTAAACCTCTTGATTTCAGATTCATGTTTTCAAAAATGTCTTTGGCTGTTGTGGCAACGTCATGCCTGTTGTCTGTGMTAGATAACATTGTTAGTGCCTTTTRTTTTAAGTGAARGAATGCATCTTYGGTGACAAATAACTCAGCAGCCATAGTTCAACTCTATAGTGATGCTGTCCTAGAAATCAAAACGATGATAAAGGGAGGCATCTATGATACTAGAGTCCAGTGTTGTGCTCTCTGATTAGAGGTTAATTTCAAATAATAAAACAACTTCTTTTTTTCACTTGAGACACTAGACTGCTAGGAAGTATAACATGTTGTTTTCACAATTTGTACCACAGCTAAAGTGAGAAGGGATGTGCGTGTGTGTGTGTGTGTGTGTGTGTGTGTGTGTGTGTGTGTGTATACATACAAATTGCAGAAGCTATCCTTCTAGAACAGGAGTGGTGAAACTTACTTGCTGAACAGAAGACCTCTAAGTAAGGTTTGTGGTTTCTTAATTTTTTCAGTCATGCAAGGAAGTAGGTATCAGACAGTTCACCATGAGATACTGTACTGTTATGAATTAGAAAACATAGTCAAATCATATTAAGAAGATTCCTGGATACTGGCATTTTGAAGTACTGTAGGAATGGTTTCTACTAAACTGTAATTTAATGGAAGTCTTCAGGTGTTTTTGTTTTTTTAAAAAAATCTACTGTACAGATTTTAAAACTACGTTCTCATCTGCATCTCCCTCACCCTCTCTGAAAAAGCAGTGATCACCAGAAAAAAATAACTTCAGAAAACTTATTGCTCAGAATTTAGAGGGCAGAATAAACCGTGGTTTGGTTGGCTGTTAATACATTTGAATGTCACCATTACTTGTATGGGACTCTTTTCTTCCTTTGCATACTGTTGTGCTCACTTGCTGTCGTGGAGTTATGTTATTCSTGGCGATTACCGAGATATGTAGGAAGTTGTGTAAAGACATAGTTGCCTTTAGGCAGCTGACAAAGAGCAAAAGCTTCTAATTAGAAAAGACTACTCATTCAGTCTTAAGAGAAATTAGAATAAGTTTAGGGTAAGGAAGAAAGAAATGAAGTCTAGGAAGACATGGCCAGTGCTGCTCTTTAGCAAGCAGGCGCCCAGTRCCCAGGGCAGGACTGCTGCCAGCTGCCCTCTCCCTGGGGAGCCAAGGGGGGGAGCAAAGGCTTCTCCTAAAGTGGCGGCTAGCTGCTGCCTTTACAAAACATCCTCAACAAAGACTTACTAAAGACAGTACCTTCTTCTTGATGGCAGAGATTTCCCTGCTGGGTTACCTTCCTTATTGAAGTATTTTTAACTTCCTACTTTTAAAAAAAAAAACACAGGAGAACTTGTTTCAGGGCAGAAAAATCCTAAATAAAATGCTAACATAAAGATTAGTGTAGGATTGATATATCAAGTATGATAACTAGGATGGAAGGAAAATACATTTTTGGACTGCTGCTGTATTTTTTTCTGAAATCAAAACCTTGAATGCTAGGTGTGGGATAGTTTTATAATGCTATATACGAAAACTAAATGGGTTTTATGACTTAGCCATTGTTGATATATATCTAAATATTTCATATGCAGAGGAAGAGAACATAACACYATATTATAATTAGAATTTGTTATCAAGTATTGTCATATTTTAGCGACAGCAAAAAGAAAAAAGTTCAGTATGACCTTCTAAAACAGGGGTTCTGTTCTAGGTTTTTTTTCTGTATGTCTTTCTCATTTTTCCCTTCCCTTTCCTTGTTTRTTTCAGAAAGGAGTTTGAAGAAAATTTTGAGCAAGAATTACATGATGTAATTTATTGATGAACGTGTTCTAACATTTTGTTGCAGAAGGACTCCATGAAAGATGACAGAAGAAGTTATTGTTATTGCAAAGTGGGATTACACTGCACAGCAGGACCAAGAACTTGACATCAAGAAAAATGAACGTCTTTGGCTATTAGATGATTCCAAGACATGGTGGAGGGTAAGAAACGCGGCCAACAAAACGGGATATGTGCCATCAAATTATGTGGAACGAAAAAACAGCTTGAAGAAAGGTTCTCTGGTTAAAAATCTAAAAGACACATTGGGTAAGTGCTTTAGTACTTTGGTAGGAGTTTAGTAGAATTGATGAATTTCAGATTGGGAATGTTGTGGGTTTTTTTTGTTTGTGTGTGTGTGTGTGTTTGGTTTTCTTTTTAAGAAATGCTTATATGGACTTTGTAATCTGTAGTTTGAGGTGACATGTTGGACAAGGAAGGGGTAGAGGGAGCGGGGTGGGGAAAATCATGGGGTCCATAACCATTGCTCTTGCATCTCATATAGGAGAGTAAGATTTTATTTTGTTCCAGTTTGCCAGTGCTTATGTTTTCACAGTGGCTGGAGAATTRTTTTTTCATTGAGGTATGAATTGCTGAATCCTCTCCTCTCCTGCCAGCTCTTCTCACACAGAAATAGAAGGATGTGAACTGTATTGTTACAACACAGATAACGTAGCAAAGCTTGATCACTTTATGAATGGGGTTGTATGGTATGGTTATGTGCATATGTCAGGGGTTAGGTTTCTGTGAGCCAAGATGTTCTTTCTGCTTCCAAGTTCTTAGTACTTGCTCTGTTACAGATTTGTGCATAAATTCTTCACAACAATGCATYATCCATATATTCCAAGAAATATATTTAGAAGTCAGGTGAAAAGAATTTTTGTTCCTTTTTCTTTTAATTTTGCAATGATTTTTAGTGACTCTGGCATGGTTAAGTAACTGAAAAATTAAAGAGCTATGCATATGGCCATAATAGATGGCTGGGTAAACATAGCAATAACTTGTTCATAGGATGCATATAAAGCCCAAAAAGCTACTAGTGGTGTTTTAGGATGTAACAATTAAAATAGAAAATGTGTACATATAGAGGTGTTTCAGAGGTATTGGGCTTTTTTTTTGYGTGTGTTGTTTTTTGCCTGTATTTTGTCAACTCTTATATAGGGAAAACTTACTCTGTTGCAGTTTTACTCTCCAACAGAAAAATGAGAATTTGGAATTGAATTTGTTATAAAACGAAAAAAATTCACTTGGAAATAACATGATTATAACTCATGTAGATTTATTTCAGGTTTCTTGTATTTGTGTTGTATACAAGAGGCTAAGTTTCTTGGTTGCTTTTTCATTACTGTGTCCAACATTTCTGAACTGCCATAAAGTACTTAGAAATGAAGGAATAGAGAATCGGTAGCAGGCAAGGAAGGCTATCCCCAGATGTCAGCTGTAATAGTTGAAAYAATGGGCATTTCTCTTAGAATGTATTCATTAGAATGTAAGAAAATGCAATTATGTCTTTTCAAAGTTTTATGTGAAGGAAGATCTTCAGTTTCAGTTAACTAGTTCAAATCAAAATTCCAGCTATGATTTTAACCTCCTATTATTTGGATTTAGCTTATTTAAAGCAACTTTCAGACAAAACATATGTATTTTATGAGCTCATGCATCTCAGTTGTGATATTACAGCAAGTGTTCTTGTAAAATATGGAAACATAATTGATGTAAAAATATCTGAGATATAAATAAAAGTGTATTTAAGTGAAAGAACAGAGGTGTGTCCTTGCATAATATTCGCTTTTACCTCTTTGATTGTGACACAGCTGTATACTGCAGCGTGCTGCACTTAGTTATGGCTGTTGTGCATGAAAAGGTGAGAAAAAACCTTTTGGGTTTCATGTCTGAACTGTAACTATTGTCACATCTTTCAAGCCTCAGCTGTCTGCATATAGATTCACAGATTTTTAAGTTCTAAAGGACCTTTATTATAATCCACTGCCTTTTCTCTACCTTAATAAATGTTATCCATGTTTAGCTATATGTTATTTAGGTCAGGCAGAAAATGCCTGCACGTCAGAGACAAGGTTTTTCTTTTGTAGTGACCCTGTGTCCCTGCTAAGGGTACAGAATTCAAAGTAACTCTCATGCTCTTTTATACTCTTACATCCTGTGACACTAAGAAACAGTCYAAGTGTGCCCAGCCCATAGATTAGYTCAAGTCAAACTTTTTAAGAAAAAAGAAYGTTAGAAGCTTAAGAGTATTCTTTYTTCATGGTTTTTAAATGCTGTGAACTGCTCAGCATAATCAAATTAATGAGTTTGAGTTTGTACTCTGTAGAGCTGCATGATTTTCTTTTTACCTTTACTGAATAAGAATCCCTTGCTAAAATACAGTCTTTAAGCCTCGTTRTACTGTACAGTAATTTCCTGTTCAGAATAAGGAGAGCATGTGTCCTTCCTTAGAGGAGTCTTTGTTTTCAGCAAGTATCAAGGGTGGTTCTTTTTTTTATTATTATTATTATTTTTAAACAATGGCATGGAAATTGCAAGACTGATATTTGACCTTGTGAAATAGTTTTTGAAAGTTCTGTTATGCCCAATGAAACAAGCTCTTAAGTTTTCTTTATAGAAATCTAAAATGTGTCTAGTGCCTAGTTCTTAAACCAAATGTGTCTCCAGCCTTGAGCTTGAAACTGTCATCAAAATATTAGGTACTGAACTTGAAGGGAAGGGAAAAAAGAAAAATYAGTAAGTCTTGTGCAGTCTCAGGAAAGAACTAGCAGATTGTGCTAGCTTTGTCACTGAAGGCAACTAAGACTTGAAAGAGAGGGATTCTGTGACATACCCCGATCCATCTTTGATACTTCCAGCACTCCATCAAGTGGTTGCCTCCACAAACATCCACTTTCCTCTGTCACCTCCTTRAAAAATTGTATTTCTTTGTATTCAAACATATCTCACTTGAAAGCATTGATRTCACTTGAATGATGTAGTGTTACCTATGCGAATGCCCGTCACTGTCTACCACTCTTGTATTCATTCATAACGCTTACCAGCAGTTGATTTATGCTTACTTCTAGGTGTCGAATAAATATGAAAAGTGTCAGCCATAGTTCAAATCATGGCAGACCCTAGAAGAACTATTACTATTTAATTAGTCTCCATAGTTGACTGTTGAAGATGCATCAACTAAACAGTTTTTAATCCATTCAGTGTGTGTTATAATGAAAGTTTATGGCAGTAGTTATTAGATCAGTGTCATATATACAGAGCCAAATACACTACTGAAGTCTATTACATCTGGGCAGTCCTCTTTGTTAGGAAAACTTTTAATCTCATCAAAGAATGAAATCATGCTTGTTCAGTGGCAAAACCAGTTTTAGGAAAACGATGTTGACTGTCTTTTAGTACATTATTAATATAATTCTATTAAAGACTGAGATTCAATCAGCTTTACTGTTTGCCTTAGGGTTCATGGAAGGTTAATGGGCATGTATGTACCAGCAACCCTCAGCCTGCTGTTTTAAAATATCAGCCCATTTTCAGCACTATCCCACTCTTCTGTAATTTCCATTGTATTTCAGGGGATTTGAAGAGGAACATTAGTGAGTAAAACATATCCAGAGCCAACTTTTATATGTACTGGATACAGATTAAAAGGCTGATTAACACTTGCATATGTTGATTAACAGCAGTTACTTGTGGATTGAAAAACAGCTCACCTCAACTCCCAACTGACCCCCACTCATTTTTGAAGAGATACACTTGTATCATCTTGCATCTCTTTCCAAGCAGTTAACCTTTCTGCACCATTAACTTCTGGGCTTCCCCCTGCCCCCTTTTCCCTTCTAAGGGCTTATTCACTTGGGCTGTTTCTTTTTTTGGTTCATGTCATCAGGGAACTTTCCAAATTTTTTAGCTTTCCTTAAGTGACTCTCTGAGCTTTCAAGATTTGTATTTTTTATTTTGATTGTTATCTGTTTTTATCAGTTTTCTGTTTGGTGTATATTACTCCTATATTTTTAAATCTCTTCAGTGAACTAGAATGGATGCACAGCTACAACTGTCCTTTTTTTTTTTTTTAATTTATAGAAATTTAAAGTATAGGCCACCTATTAAGTTTTTTAAATGATTCAACTTYTCATTCCCTTTTTTGTCTTAATGGCACAATGCTGAGAGTAATGGCAATTTAGCTGTTTTAAATTACTGTCTTCTGCTTGCTCATATTGAATGAAATCTGGTAATTATTACTCTTCTTTAGGCAAAAGCCAGCTTCCAGGCCTGTGATTAAAATTTCATCTTTACYTGTAATGAAGTTTAAAATAGTTTCCTTGTACAATATATACATATATTTTTTTTTTTTATTGTGGGGAGGGCATTTTTTGTATACATTTCAGTTAAGTTTTACTAAACGAGAGACCTCCAACATATGTCTTCCAAACTATAGTTTTCTGTAATAATTATTCCTGTGCATTGGAAGGTTATAAACAATTCTGATTATTATGTGATTTGGATGGGTGTTTGCCAGTACCACGCCCAGTGTTATTTCAGAGATCTTTGGTACAGGACAGGAATCCTGCAGACAATAAAGTCAAAGGAAGTCTATGCTTATTGGGTCATGTTTGTCATACTGGATAGGAACATTATCTGAAGAAAGCAAAAACGTAAAATATATATATATATATATATATATATATATATATATACATACATACACATATATATATACACATACACACACACTCATATACACATATATATGTATGTGTGTGTGCGTGTATGTGTGTGTATATATATGTGTATATAAATAAATATAAATATATATATATATATAATTGTTCATATAAAGCAGAAAAACTTCTGCCCTTTTCATCCCTTTGGAAATGATTGTCCTAGCAACAATGCAATGTCTCAGACCGTGGTGTGCCAGAGGTGACCGAAGGGTGCAGTCAGCAAGCATTGCACTGTGGCTTCATGTGAATCCATGATTATCTGAACATAACTGTATTTAGTGCTTGTATCGCTGTTCTGAGTGCTTTATTTGGTGAATGTTTTGTGTGTATAGGATTATTTCCTGAATGTGTGAACACTTGAATTGTTTACCTGTGTCAATCTGTAGATCTAAGCATCAGTTCCTGAGTGCTGCAGCTTTTATACCTTGCCCCCTCAGTTGTATATGTGTGTGCATACACACACATTTGTGTGTGTAGAAATACACATATAATATTTTCACTTATTTGAAAAGTTTTTCTCACATTTGTACTTCTCGTTTCTCCATTTGAGAGCTTTTATTTTTTGTCTGAAATGTCTTTGATCTTTGAAACTGCTGGAGGCATGTAGCTCACATGCTGTTGCTTGCAGTCTCCAGAGTGCGTGCTCTTGCGCACGCTCGCTCTCTGTTTTTCACTCTTTTTTTCTTTTCTTTTTTTTTTTTAAAAAACAACCATTACTTAGTAACAAAAATATATGGAATAAGTCACTTTTATTTTTTAATGCACTGTTTTCTTTAGCACTGGAAAACACTCTTGACTTCCTTTTTAGRTACTTTAGCTTTGGGTTTAAATATTTGTCTTGCAGTCATAGTTCTGCGTAACATGATTATGAACTTTTTTTTCCACAAAGATGTGATCAAGCTTTAACATTTTGTGCAGGAGTTGTATGTGTATGGTTTTGTTTTGTTTTTTGATTTTTGGTTTTTTTTGGTCACAGTGGTCAAACTTTGGCAGTTCTGGCATGTTATTGCAAACTTTCCTTTTCCCCATTCAAATTTTGACAGCTGCTGGGAAGACTTCAAAGTTTTGTCAAGTAGCACATGCCGAAGTGGTGTTTTGTGTTTTCCATTTGATTATTCCCATTCATACTTGGAGTTATTTATAGATATGAAGTCCATATCCAAAATCTTTACTGGTGGAGGAGGAGGCGTTCAGCTTCTTGGGTATCACTGTCTGAATGGTCATTGTGTGTCCTTTATGGTCAGCCAATTAGACCACAATGATTTAGCCAAAATAACTTAATTTTTTTTTTCACTCTACTTGACTAAAAGACTTCAGAAAAGGTCTGCTGCATCTGTAGTTAAACTGTCATTAAAAGTTTGATGTCTTATCAGGCTAGTTCTAGCTTCTGTTTGCTGGGGCTGTCTTTGTTTTTTTCTGCTAGATTTAAGAGCTATTAACAGAAAGCTCTTTTTTTCTACAAGGTATGTTGTCATTCACCAAATCACTTAAAAGCCTTTTCTTTAGTACTGGAAATGAGTCTTTCAGTAGTGAGATTTACTTATTTGACTCTTAAGTTGTTACGGCTCTTACCTAAACTTTTCCCAGTTCTGCAACACTATTTTTTTAATGTGTCAGAAGTATACATAGTATTTCAGCCATAGTCTTAGCTGTTGGTTGACTCTTCTCTTCCTTCTATTTACTTGGTAAGTGTGTGTTTATTCGTCTATGGACTGCCTTTCCCCTGTTAAATATCATAATCATAGAACAGTCATTAAATTGATAGCCTGCCAATATGATCAAATACTGGTTGGAAATATTTTTATTAGTTCTTAATTATCTCTCTTTGGTGTTAATGTTTTCTGGACCCTGTGGGTGTAAAACTTTCTACAGAATCTAAGAATGGTTGAAATGAGAGCAAAGATAGCATTATTTTATGATATATTGTTATATATCATGAGCTCCTAAACCTCATAGAGCTCATTTTACTAAAARATAGACAACAACATGTGAGACAACATAAGTTGTATTAATCTCCTTRGAGCTTTGAGTTCCAAATGTTGTTCTGTGACTTCTTTGAAGCAGATGTATAACAAATGATATTCTTTCCACTCCAGAGCAGACGTTCAATAAATTTGAATGTTAGGAAAACAGCATTACTCCCTGGACTGTCTACAGTATCGGGCTTCTAATCAAATTATTTATTATATGAAAGCAGAAAAGAAGGAATGATGTGCTGTGTTGTRGCCAAACTTCTCTAGTTGAAATTAGCAGGAAAATCCCCCTGTAGGAGTTTGACATAAAGCACTGGCACAGCAAAAGTACTTTTTCCAGTGTCGCTTTCTGTTGCTTTTATAATTCTTATCTTGTCGTAAAATGGGGGCTTGACTGTAGTGGCATATCTGTCATGTTTCTTGGAGGCCTGGATGAGGATAAATCAGTCTATATTGGCACTTTTAAACAGTAAAATACAAGAATTTTAGTTCTTCATTCAAATTGATAGAAAGTAGTGGAATTTTTTTCATGTGTATGTTCATATGTAGGACAAATTATTGCTAAGTTTCTTAGAATTTGTATGTTAAAGCAGGCTATTCCATACTGAAGGGTGTTCAACAAAAGCACTTTAGCAGTTGTGCTTCATCCTGCATTTCAGTTATGTTAACCAAAATAAGCATGCTTATTTGTAGGGGGTGGGGGCAAAAGCATTAACTCTTGACTGATGATGGTAGCAGCATATGGGGGATCTGTTTAGCTGTGGTACAAACATCTTTTATGGTTTTRAAAAAGAAGGCTGGAACAATTGCATTTCTTCTGCCTTCACAGCAATAATAAATCAGTCCAATTGCAATGGACTGCTGCCATTAAATTAATAAATAGAAGGGAGAAATGGGAGATTCTCACAGTGATTTCAAAATAGAAGGAATATTTTTCTTCTATTCCTATCTGGAGCGTACAGAGTTAGGAGAGACCAGTACTGTTACCATTGTCWTGGTAGATGATTTGTATAATAAGGAACTCAAATGCTTCAGTACTCTTGGAAATATATGTGCCTCATCATCATCTTACCTAGATTTGTTTTAGTAGTTATTTTCAGTTAATTGATAATCCTTTGAAGATCTTGAGTCATATTTAATAGCAGTTACTGTGTCTATGGAAAATGGTACAGGAAAATATTGACAGCATGATAGGGTCTGCCATATCTCACTATCACTTTGATGTATGGATCTGGCAAAACAGCTTACTCACTTTGAATGAGTGTTGTTGTAGTATTATGCCTATTAAAGTAAATACTGAGAATAAAAACTAAAATGGCAAATTTATGCACCTAATAAAAATTTAAATAACTTCTGTGCAAATCAACTATATCCAATAAAAGTAGCATTAGAGGAATTGAAGCTCCTGCTCTGTGGAATAAAAATCAACTTACACAAAAATGTTACCTTTTCCAAAGGAAAAGCAAATGAAATCTGAAATTGCCAACGTAGTTAATGCAAAAAAAAAAATCAAACTTTTTGATACATGCAATAAAAAGCCTTGAAAGTAGGAAATCTGTAAATATTCTGAAGAATTTATGGTGTTGAGTAATATTTCTAATGCTTGGTAGAGACTTGCACTGCCAGATCTAGAGCAACTCTTATCTGATCACARGTGAAAAGCCAAAGGCAGTAGTGAAAGCAGAACTTGTCGCTTGGTGCAGTGCTTCTGAACTTTGGAGCTCGCTGGTCATCGGAACAGAGCTTGTTTTACAAAGTTTGTTTTACCTGAATTATTAATTGAGATTGATTATTTTAAAGGGTTTGCTGTTTAAAGAGTTTATTTCAAACTTACAATGTGAACCATAAYGTATCATACCTTTCAGCAGGTTTTACTGGTATGAGGGCTGCCGTCAAGCGTTGCGAGGCTGAACAGACACATTAACGAATGAGTTTGTCCTTTAGATTACATTAGAAGACTTTGTAGTAGGTACTTCCTTCTTCCCCTTCYCCTGCTCTTCCAATAAATGCGTGTAGACATGGATTTAAATCTGACATTTAAAACTTACAGAACAACCCTTTATTTTAAGCATATGTATGTTTTGAAGAAATAAAGTGATCGCCTTAACTTTTCACGGTCGCTGTACTGATTTCTTTGGTGTTATTGCTGCCCTAAGCTGTTCCCATCAGAGGATCTTTTTACCTCTTTGCCAGCCAACTAAATTTCAGCATGTATTGATGTTTGGCCTTAAAGCAAGCCCAGAATCAGATACAAAAGCATTTCTGTGGTTCCCTATTAAAAAGTCATCCTATTGCCTATGGCTCTCCTAAAACCCTATTCGAATCATGGAGACTGAGCCCTTTGCTCTTTTAGTGTTAGAAGTTTGTCTGTTCCCTCAAATCTTTTAATGTTTCATTTTTTCATAGAATAAAATCCTTTAAGCAATCTGCTAATTATGTCTCCTCTACTGAGAGCACAAACATAGTACATTTTTCCAAATGGTGTTTTGTAGCGGATATTGAGTTGGGTTCACTTCTTCTCTAATTTCTTTCGAGTCCCTGAGAGTATTAATAGTCCACRGAAAAAAACTAACTTGGGCTGCGGTGTAGGCTGCATCATTGCAAACTGTTGCTTCATTTGGCTACTTTCCATAAGAATGTACTGTTATTTTATATTGAAGGCACCAAAATACTTASTAACAGGAGTTCTTCAGAATGTTTTTCTCTGTTCCACTTGCTTTCTTCCTCTGCTTTTTTAGATTCATATGCTGGCATACTATGCTGGTAGCGGAGAAGAAGCCTCTACCAGTAGCTGCTTTTGCACTCTTRCATACCTTCTGTTTGGTACGTGGAGGTATATGATTTTACAGGGACCAAACTAACATTGCTGACAAAAAATCTATGGCCTGCGTATGCAAAACGGGGAGAGTGCAGTCAAGGCYGCCACTTTTCATAGAACCAGTCACCCAAGGGAGGAGGCACTTCTCTGTTAGTGACAGCGGCTGCTCTTTCCCTCGTCTTGTCATTGTGAGAGGATTTCCTCTCATTCGGATACGAGGTCTGCAGATGCGCAGTCTCTAATCTGCATCCCGAAAGAATTCTTTCAATATTACTGGATCTCTTTCTATTACGGCCTCAGGCTGTCTAACACTGCATCTCCCAGGGTGTCTCAGTTTTTTTCCACCTTTTTCTCTGTGTGGACCCACTCAAGTTCCCTTGTTCTTCTTTGAGTTCTTCTGAAGACCAGAACAACAGGGGGCCATTCTGTGATATATTTTCATATTCCACAAGGAAACTAAACTAGCATTTTTTGAAAAAAAAAAAGGGGGGGGGGTTGATCCCTTAGTGTATACAAGAGAGGTTTTCTTTTTCTTTTCTTTTCTTTTTTTTTTCTTTTTTCTTTTTTTTTTTGAGTCTGATAGACATTTGAATTTTTTGGAGTACATTGTAAAGCAGGAATGTAGATCTATGTCACATAGGTAGTCATCTGGCAAATGATGAGTCTGGTACCTAAGAGAAAGCATTGAAGTCTAGGGTGGGAAGAGCGGTCCAAATGGCATACATGGCTTTGAGGTGTAAAAGAAAATATAATCTCTTCAACGGTAAGCACAAATGTTTACTTATAACTAGCTTTTGTGTTCTCAGCAAAGAGATGTGGACAGTTACCATTCTTAATCTAAATGAGCTGTCACTTTGACGAGCTGGGTATTCAGGGGGTGCTGTTTCTACTAGGTGAGTACCTCTAGCTGTATTTTGAAACAAAACTGATTTCAGACTTTGTGTATAGTTTAACCGGTCTATAGCCAATCATTGCCATCAATCCTATTTAGCAGTCCTCGAGAACTTTAAATGAAAGAAAAAAAGGAAAAATTTTGAAATAGTGACAAAACTATTCCTCTTATAGTTTCTCTACCTGTTTACAAACATGCAAGGTCCTTTTTTATTATTTACTACTCCTTTGTGAAGTTGTTCTCCAGGATATCACCTAAGTTTATTACTATATTATTTGTAATTTCCTTACCAAGTTTTAATCTATAGAAGAAATTGTTTGGGTTTGTGTGTTAGGGTTTGTTTGTGAGGGCCAAACCCCAGAGGAGATGACTCTTGTGAAATTAAAGTTTTCCTTGTTACTTCCTGTCAGTGATAGAAAGGAAGATCTGTTTCTGCCTACACAGTTGTAAAAAAGCTGACAGCCTTTGGTAACTGAAGCTAGGGACATTGCAATTTGGAGAGGAAATTAGTGGTGGGCAGGGGAAAAGAGCGGGGGAGGAWGGGAGGGGGGAAAAAAAAGAACATTTACTTTGCTTTTCTTTCCTTAATGAGACTAGAATGAAAATGCACAGTATATGAGGAGCTTCTAAGTGTTCTGAACTGATGTCTGCCAAAGGCAAAAATAGGAAACATCTTGAATTTTCTTATATTTAGCACTTGAAAATACTAGTATAGTATAGCTTTGTTATCCTAACCTTCTTGTAAAATTGCTAATGGCTTTGCATCATGCTTGGTTTTGATTGTTGTGTCTTCAGGTTTTCATATGGGCCAAATGGGAATACAATAGTCTAGATTTAAAGATAAGCTGACTATGTTCAGTTCATGATTCTCTATCTTTACTGCTTTAAGTGAGCTTTTGGTGACTGAAGAAGGGGAATTTCTTAGCAATGTTTAGATCATTGGCTTTTTGTGGGGGTAATGGAGGGACTATGTAATTCATGCATTATAATTTATTTGATTAGGTTCAGGCTTGATGGTCTGAAACTTAATCTGTATTTGTAATAACTACTAAGACTTTTTCATTTCTCTGCTTAGGGAATTAACAGAAAATTAGAATAAATGATAATTGGAAATACCCATTACTATTGTATTCACCAAATCTAAAACAGAATTATGAAATATCTAAATATAATTAATCTTTCTATAAAATGCAGGAGGAGGACATGGAAAAGGTAAGTTGTTCTGTGTTTTTTGAGGAATAAAAGTGAGTACTGGGGCAGACACTTCGGAGCACCTCACATGCATTTTAGTTTTTCACTAATATTCTGATCATGTTTCCAAAGGAGAGGCAATATTCTCCAGCTTTTCCTGTCTTTATCAAGAGAATGCAAGGCACTGGGAAGTGCTACAGGGCTGCTGTCTCTTCTCCCTATAGCTTACGAATCTTTTTTCCTCAACCTATTTCTAGAACGATAGGGGCACCTTAGATTTAGGGTAGTCTGATTCAAAACAGATACGTGGATGTACAGACYAACGTAAGCTATAAAGAGAAAGGACCATATACTGAAAAGCAGAAATATCATACACTATCAGAAAGAAGGAAGAGAAAATGAGGACTTTGATCACTTGTTAAGGCACTAATAGATATCAAAACTTGAATTAACAAGAACTCCTCAGGCACCTAAGGTTGCTAATCTGTTTATTACTGAAGAATTTTATTTTCCATGTTACAGAAAAATAATACAATACTGAATTAAACCTGCAGGGGTTCTGAATCAAATTTCTGATGACTTGACATGGTTGTTATTATCAGGCCATCCTATAAAATCCARCTGAACATCATTAATAAGTTTACAAAGTAGGTGGAAATATTTTTAAGTGATGTCTTTATTTGAAAGCAAAGACTACTGAAAGAAAGGTGTCTTCACTTTAAGTTTGTAGACAGAATTTGGAACCATAGATCTTGATAACTTGAGAAACTCAATTAATATTAAAACCCTGCTATTTGAAACTGTGCTAGCCTTTTTTCCTATTCCTTAGGGGATTTATAGCACCAAGGTCATCCTAAATTTGTCTAGTAAGAGTAAAACTACTTCACTCTTGCTTTGGGGTAGGAATATACACACGAGACCATTGGCAGAAGCCTCGGGATTATGTTTGACGCCTTTGGAAAACCATGTCCATATAACTCTCATTAGCACATCTTTCAGTTAAAGTTCTTACTCTAAAATGCTCTGGATAGAGGAAATTCATTATCCAGTAATGAAATCTGAATGTACTTTTCCTGGTAGCAAATGGGTATGTTTTAACACAGTCTAAATTGGCAGACTTAATGCAGTAGTTTTGGTTTTAATACGGTTGCAGAGTTCCTTTCTTACAGAAGCCTCGATAAAGAACAGCATTTGACCTGTGGGAAACTTTCACAGTACTTTTTGCTGTATTTGAACAACATCGTAATAAAGCGCCTGGTTGTAGAAATGTCAGAATTTCACAGTGACATTTAAAGAAGAGTTTCCGTTTGCTGGTTAGTTCTGGTGTTGTCTTTTCTTGATAGTGAGCTTCTTTTAAAGAGCATGCACAAAAACCGTTTTTAAGGCTTTAAGCCTTTGTTTCTGTTATCAGAAATTCATGTGAAATTTTCTGGTATTTACAGCAGAGTACTGCAAAGAGTGTTGCTGGTGAAGATGCTGCTTTCAAAATATTGGAAAATATTATATGGATGTTTAGCAGTTGAACTCTCTTTGGGAAGGTGTGTGCATAGGTGGTTGGAGTGAAGRAGGAGTGGGAGGTTCCAGACTGAAAATGTGCAGATTTTCATGTGTGCATTTTCTTCTTCTTTGTAACATAAGAAACTTTTCATTTTTTCCTAAATTCTTTTTTTTAAATCAAGAAGGAAAGACATGTTCATATAAAATTATATAAATAATAGTAAATAATATAAAAATAAATTAATATGTGATCTCTTCATGTGTAATATTTCAGCTGTCAAGAAGCTATATGTTTGCCTCTATTGGGTACACTAATTCAATTAAACTGTTTTGTGCTTTTTATTAAGAATTTTCCTGAAAGAAAGTAATTTTCAGTTTTATGTGAAAAAGATTCTGTATATTCTKCCTGTGGATTTATTCAAAGCCTTTACGTTAGGGAATGAATAACTTACATCTTTCTAGTTACCTGGATGGAATTTAAATTCTATCAAAATGCACAAATGCACAAAACCTGCCTAAAATGTTGAATAAATTTGCTAGTTTTAAATACAGATGGGTTTAGATAAACTTGCTTGTTCCTGCTGCATCTAACACAAACAGTGAATCAAATGAGGATTCCCAGTTAAGTTRTCTTTGAAGATTTTAGAACTAATAGATCTTGTCTGTAATATCTAGGTTTTTTATTTGAGGGAAAGGAAACCTAAGTTTTCATCCAACTGAAATAGGTTTCTGCCTTTATATATGTCACTGAACCTAACTGAATTAAACTAACTGATTTTAAAAACAAAACAAAAACCCCAAGACCTGCTTCTTCAGAAATGACTATTGTTCAGTGTTTTAACATGCTCTTACTTTGGGTATTTAAACAAGGAGTTCCACTAGTTTGTTCATTTGACCTTCTTAAATTTTTCAGCTTTAAACATGTTTTGCTTTAATATTTCTTCTATTTAACGCAGATCATTTTAATATACTCTAGTAATGTTAGATTTTTAACTTTAGATTGTCTAATATCAATTTGAATTGAAATGGGTTTATTTTTTAAAAAGAAAAATATTGTTTATTTTAAAAAGTGATTTAAATGAAAATCTTTTCATAAGCATGTACTGTATTTATATTTGTGGTGACTACTATAACTAGAATTCTTACCATAAAACGATACTACTTGCTTTACCCTTAAAGATAGAGATGTTAGATATGTTAAAAGGCRTGTGAAAAATTTTAGAAGATACTTGAATGTTTTTGTTATTTTTTGGAGGAGAATGGTGAGTTATGTAAAGAAATTTATGTTATTTGGGTATTTGTGAGGTTAGTGAGATATCCTTTATTAAATTATGTTTTCTTCCCCGTAGATCTTTCCAAATTGTCATTCATCATGCATTTAAAATCTTTAATTTGATATCCTGCATGAGAATCGTGGCTGCATGGAGAAGATTTAAGGCAGAAGCCGTAGGAAACATCTTCCAGAACTTTCTCCTTTTTTCCTCCTCTTTTCATACTTTGCCTTTTGTATATCAGCTCAGTTCAATATTGAATAGCTGTGATCTAAAATCTTGGTTAAATGCCTTCCCAAAAGACCTTGTCCTCAAGGGCAAATGAGGAGGCGACTGTAATCGCAGGAAGTCGCCCAGTCATTCGGTTGGGCAAACCACGGTACCGAACGCTCGAGACCAGTATTGGTGACTGGGAACCAGATAAAACTTCAATGTTTTTGCTGAGGAATCAAAATTAGGAGTACCTGACCAGACTGCATTGATTTCACTGAGATTATGCTGGTTGGTAAGGAGCTTTTGACAGGACCTTGCTCAACAGACTGATTTGAGATACTGCCCTGAGCAGAAAATGAGTCTCCYGAAAGAAGGCCAGTCTGCTTTCTTCGCTGCTTCGGGGAGGCAGGAAACCAAGAACTGGACAACGAGATTCCTCAATAATCTTGTCTTCCTTTTGAGGTGGTATTTCTGTTTCAGGAGAACTTAAAAAAAAAAAAAAAAAATCTGCAAAACTTGCTTTAGAGAAATACAAATGAAACACTTTGTTTTCCTTCCCTGTTTTTGCTGATTTTTTATATAAGCATGCTTTGAATTCACTTTTAATAGCAATTTCTGTGTTTTGACTAGGTAATACAGCACAGTTTAGTTTCTTAATTGAGGGGAAAAGCTTGCTGTATTTCTAAATAGGCAATGAAAGAAAATAGCTGGCAGCATTTGATGCCCTGTTAATTCTGGATATCTTTTTGATGACCCTTATCATACTTAAGTTTGGTTTACAGCTGTATAATCACATGGTTGACGGAAGACTAATTTCAAATGTAAAAGGATGAATATATGTTACGAAAATCAGTTCTGGCTTCTTATGAGCATGAATCTATAGAGATATATAAATATATCTATACAAGAAAATATATAGAATGTTARTTTTTCTAATTGTTATGAGAAGAGGAAAGCTAGCAGCATTACTCAACACCATTTGTTCTTGTTGTACATGTAGACCTAATGATATTAGTTACTCTAAAAGCAGTACAGGATATTTGAGAGGGACATTATCTAGTCATTTAACAGAGGAAGTAGTTTCTAGAAGGTGGATTTCTTAAGGCATTTCTCCTTTTTTTTTTTTTTTAATAGTTTAAAGGTTACTTTCTTGGGGGAAAAAATAGAAAAAATAATCTGTCTTTAACTGTTCTCATTTTTTATAATAAGTTGTTGGAGGTTCCCTAAGTAATTATTTGTAGGAGTTTTATTGACTTATGAATTGAGGAATTTCTGCTTTGGAAACTAAATTTAGCGTGGCTATAATGATTTCAAAGCCAAATCTATAGTCTGTCAGACAGTTTTTTCTGTATTGTAGCTTTTTATGCAAGGCCCTTGTTTAGCTTGTTTGTTCTTTGATGTCAATTTAATGTACAAGTAAGCCACAGAAAGTATTTTTGTCCATGATTTTTTTGTATTAAAATCGGGAAAGTCATTAAAAAGAAAAAAGTTACAAGAATTCAGATGACTAGTTTTACTTGCCAAATATTTTTCAGGATTTGGCTTTGGATATTGCCTGGCTGATTCTTCTAATAAGATGCAAGAATGGAAAAGTCGGTGTTTGTGGTATCAGACAAACTAACAGTTCCTTTAGAAAAGAAATGCAACTGTATTTAGTCTGTTTAAAGATCTATAAAAGTCTATTTAAAGTCTATAAAGATATTTAAAGATGTTCCCAGATAAGATATAATAAAATACAGGCAATGATCTTGTGCAGGCTAGACAATTTGACTACAAAGATTTTCAGTGCTTAATACATGTTATTCTTGAATAGAACTTAATAAAATAAAYGTATTGATTAGCCTGGGCATTGTACAGCCACATCAGTGATTCTGTTCTTTCACCTCAGTGGAGGAGCAAAAGCAGTTAAAATACATGATGTGATAACTCATCCCTGCCAGGGAGGAATACTAACTTGCAGGAACATGAAAAGACTGAGTAAGTGAGTCTTACTAAAATTAAGAAAATATATCTGCTTTGTAAAAGGGGCTTCTATCTAGCAAAGATGCTAAGTAATATAAACCATAATTAGAAAATGGAATCTAAATCTGTAGAAAGGGATATATTTACTACTAGTATGCATGTGTTACGTATGCATTTGAATGCATATTCTCTTTCTTGTTACTGTCTCCTTAGAGCACTGCTGCAAGTGRAATGAGTGAATATACACTTTATGATGTTGCCTTTCTGGATGCATRTGCTTTCTTTTGTGTCCATTTGAAGCCTCATAGTGTAAATAGTCCCTCACACTGGTACTATCAAYGTTTTTCTGTTGACAGCAGCAGTGTCCAGCTTTCCTTCAGGGCTGTAAGGTAATGAGATGCATTATTCTTGTAAACATACATAAACTGTGTAGCAGTTTAAAGTTAACTAGAATTATGGTGAGATGTGGTTGGGTTTTTTTGTTGTTTTWTGTTTCGTGACTTGAGCTTGGTCTAAATCTAGTGGTTAAGTCAGTCCAAGGCAAAATAAAACCTACGCTTTAAGATGARCATGTACTCTATTTAAATCCTTGGGTTACATGGCCAAGTGTTGATAGAAGATTGTGCTTTTAAAAAAGTTTGTCTTGTGTGAGTGCTTTCTGAAATGAACAGAAATTCAGTCTGTGAATGTCAAAACTGCAGGAGTCTGATGTCTTGTGGCTTTGTGTCCAGTGGTTGATTGCTGCCTTGGTGTGTAGGAAAGTTTCAGTTCCAGSAAGAGTTTCTCCAATGCTGAAACATTTCTAAAGCATGTTTCCTGTGTGGGTTCTCTGACGTGAACTCCTGCTGCAGTTATCTGTGTTGAAAGGACTCTTGCAGAGGTGATTAAAGAAGCTCAGAAATTCTGGTATGGAAAATGAGAAGTGTGTATGAAAAAGCTTGAAGACAAATAGGCAATATGATTGTATAAATTTGTTTTTCATCTGAAACTGGGCTAAAAAGATGGGCAAGAAAAAAAGCTCTTTTTTAAGCGTGCTGCATTAAAGGCTTTTATTAAGAACAGCATATGCTTTTTAAAGATTTTCTGGCACATAGCACAATATAATTTAGTATGAAGGCCTGCTGAGTCTTCTCAGGCTCTGTCTTTTTTTCATCCACTCAATAGCTTTTGAATTAGTTGGCTAATTTTAACCAAATTTGACAGAGGAGGAAAAAGTTTTAAAGATAATTAAATGTTTCTACCCTAGCCAMAAATTTTCATAAAAACCATAGGTCGGTGGCTTTTTCTGAGTGTTTTCACTGAAGGCAGAAGGAGGAGGAATCCTTMTGGTTTGAGCAGCAGAAAGCTGGATAGTTGGCGCATCTCTACTGTGTGGCYTGTCCGTGTAGCTTTGGGCAAGCTGCTAGCCAGCAAGGCAGGAGTTAGGTAAGGGTACGGACACTAGCAGTAGTAAGCATTGTGTTAAAGGGGTTATTGGAAGGACCTTCCTGCATTTGCAGAGTTTTAAGAGAAGGGAGCTGAAGAAATTTTCTGTAGGAGCTTAAGGAACGTGAGSGAAGGTGGGAAGTGTTGTGGGGTGGAAATATGAGCTAGAGAACAGAGATGTCCTGGAGAACATTGCGGGACCTGCAGATATTCGCACTTAGTCACTAACAGGACATAACAGGACTAACAGGACATAAAAGGGTGCAGAGCTGGGGTTTTCACAGTGGGGACCTAGGAGACCGGAAGCAAATTTATAGGAAACAGGCTTTCCTTAGTTGTGCTGCTCAAAATAACCATCTATTCTTTAAAGTTGCAACTTAAGAGGAAAGGAAGAGGGTACTAAGTGGTGTGGGAAGCACATTTCCGAGTCTTCCTAGAAATAAACTCAGGGCCAGGGGATTTGTTTGGCTCCAGAGAAAAGAAAGAGTTGAAAAGAAAGATCTCTTCTGTGCATGATTCTCCTAAAATGATGCTAACCAAATYTTTTATCTTGGCAGTATATGCATCTGTAAATTAAACCTGCTCAGATTAYTTGGCAGCTTGTTTGAGGGAAGTAAAATGAACTAGTTTAGTATGTGTCAATTGTAGATGTGTCAAATGTAGTCAATTGCATGTGAGGCAATGTTATTTCTTACTAGACACCATAATGTGAAATAGGTTTTCTTTTGCTTTGTGATTTATCTACTTCCACTCTTTCCCCTCCCCTCACTTGAAAGCTAATCCACTGCTTTGGATTTCTCTTCACAACGATTAGTTGCATTACAAGGGATTATGGCTTCAGTTGAGCTGTAACCAAYGAGTGTCTAGAATATGAAAATGTAGTTGGTAGCTGTATTTTAATGAAAACATATGTTATCTTAACATATATTAATGAAATGAGGACAATAAAAATGCCAAATTTATGACTRCAATCACAAGTATATTTGTCTCTTCCAAGTGTGACTCCTGAAGTACTGAAATGTTTTGCTTTCTAGGAAATTCTAATGTGGATTTCACTCTTATCAGGACATAAGAATAGGGATATTCTTACAAATACATAATAAAGGTACATTTTTATTAGTAGCAAGTAATTGCAATGTTTACTGTTCCAGGATATTACTCATATAGATTGTATTCTATTTTTTCCCTCCCCCCACCAGGGAGTTTCATTGTCACAGAGGCAGAGGGCGTTTATAATTGTCCTAGCTTTTATTCTTACTTGGCTATGACCAGCCATCCTCCTAAATAATATTTTTAGACTCTTTTCCTACGGAAATGAGGCTTATACAGTCATGCTGTTTCTGTCAGCTGTCGTTGTCCATCCATCTGTCTACCCTCGATAACTTGGCCAGTTTTAACCAAACTTGACTGACTAGTGAAGATAAATTAACTATTTTTCTCTAGCTCGGTGTTTGGGAGGGTCATCATTGGCCTCCCYTCTGAAGGGAAAGGCAGGGCAGCCCCGGCTCTTACCAGGTGTGGGGTCGCCAGGCAGCAGCGAGCCAGACCYGGCTTGGCTGCAAGGGCAGCTCCTCTGAAGGCACTTTGGTGATTGCAATGGGGAGCCAAAGGTATGAGAGAAACCTGGGGACACCAAGGCAGTCATATGGTAAGAGGGGCTATAACTGAGGATACTGCGGGAGATGGGGAGGCAGAGGAGGAAGACGAGCCAGAAGGAGCAAAACAGGAGCAGATTTCCTTACTTCTGCTCAAAGAACAAATTGTTTCCTCTTCTGTCATAGAAACACTTACGAATGCTGCAACCTCGTAGAAAAATGAGCATTTGATGATGATGTCCATGCCCTTCACTGTGTGCAACATGCAAATGGGTCTCTGAATTTAGTCACCTTCGTCAAACGGTTTAGAAACCATCTTTGGTGCATGTCACTGCTATTTCAAAAGGCAAATCACTAGTTTGCTATCATGCTTAAAAGTCTGGTTCAATGAAGTATTTTAGCTCAGACTGAGAAAGATCTGCAATTGTTTACCAGCAAAGAAAAACAGTGAGGCTTCTGAATTTTTCCAACTTTGTTATGGTTTGCTTTGAATGAAAGGGATGGAAAGGAGTGTTTAAAACATGTYAGGCATGGCATTGGAAGGTTTATGAGAAAAGATACAGTTTATTAGACTCCCAGGGGGAAAAAAAAAATCTTAGATGATAAACTTTGGCTAGATGCCCAGCCACCTTTATCAGACTTTAGAAGCTTTTTCAAACTTCTTTTCAACTATTGTGTCAACAAATGTTTCTGTAGATACTTTTGTTTATGGCATTCTCTTCTCACAGTTCATCCCTGTTCTTCATAATTATCTCTGTGTTCTGGTTTTTAACTACTTGTCTTCTGGTCAGCCACTGCATCATCATCTGCTGTTTTTTTGGTTTTATTCATTCTTCTAYGGTAGAACAGCAGTTTCAAGAAGTGGTGTTGCGTATCTCCCCTACAAAGTATGTCAATTTTAATTTGGAAGGTTTAATGTTAGTGTRGGGCTTTATGTAGAGTGAATCTGTGCTTTGAGATACAGTTGTTTTGGTTTTACGTGAAGTAATAGCAAGTAATTCCCTACGTTTTTCTAACAAAAGACCTTGCTTTTGTTTATTTTAACCTAATTCAGTGTTCCTTATTTCAGCTCTTATCCATCTAGTCTTTTGAAAATGATCTTTAAATTGATGAAAAAAATACGATCTTGGCAGAGATCAGACAGCTTCCTATTGGAGCTTGCTTAGAGTTAAAGTACTGTTTTTCCTGGATTACCTCCCCTAGTACAATAAGCTGGTCTCAGTCATTTTGCCTGAAAGCACAGCCRCTGATTCTCAGCTGAAATGATGAGTTTAGAGCTAGATTGGCTGGGTGTCAGCAAGCTCTAACAGGAGGCAGATTACCTGGGAAGATCAGAAAACATTTTAGGGTCATAGGAATTTGCTGAGGTGCAAACACCTCAGTCTTTGAGGTGTTAAGACTGTATTTGTTAATGTCTTTAACTCTTCGGATATCATTGTTGATGGTCAGATTGCATCATTYGTGTATGCTGTTTAGCTAAACCTGTGAAATATGCCCATAGTTTCAACTGCACTAAATAAATATCTTTGCTGAATATACTAATTATATAAAGATGTATGTATATGTAAAAAAGAAAAAAATTTTTTTGCACRTTTCAGCAGTGAAGTGGCCAGGTTAAATTCTCATAAGTAGTTAAAAATGAAATCGCGTTTGTGTTCTGATGAGACTATTTAAAGAAACAAAAACAAAATCTTTCCTGTTTTAAATTCAGTTTGCCATATCTTATATTTACACAGTTTTGTCTCAAGTGAATTTCTCTCCTGTCACCAAGGATCTTGAACATGGAGAAAAGTACAAAAGCTCTGACTTTTATATTGTTTTTCTTAATTCTGTCCAATACGTGTTTTGAGTTAGTGTATGATTTGTGCAATATTGAGATTTCTTTTTCAGTATCTTCAAAACTTTATTACTGAATTTCAGAAGACAAGGATACTTGTTCACTTTATTTGTCTGTTTGTATATATATATGCTTAAGCACTCCTTGCTACAGAAGTCTGAAAAGTACATCAAAAAAAATGTGTATTTTCTTCTGTACATAGAGAAACCACATAAATGCATGCTTAAAAAGAAAGCTTATTCCATTAATAGTATTTGTTTCTTGTGTATATTGTATTTAATGCTACTGCTGAGGCCATAACAGTACTACAAAATTTACAGATTATAGGAGAATGTATAGAGATAGTCTTCCTCATTGTGAAGTTTGTTTTTACAGTATTTGACTAAACTTACACAAAAGAYGTACAGATTTCACAAGGAGGCCTGTCAGTTGTAACTAGTTACAGCTGTAGCTGCCTGRGGACTGAAATATAAAATGGAGAGTCGAATGCAATCTGTAGGGAAGGTGAACCTTTCTCACTGTGCTAACTTTTTTGTAGATTTTTTTCCTGTTTTTTGTTTGGGTTTTTTTTGCTCCAGTCCAGTTATAGTTATTACTGAAATTAAATGAGAAATCAGTTGACTGGATTTTTAGGGGGCATGACATGCAGCTGTGCTGTTCTTGGTGGGATTGTTTTTATTGTAAAGAAACCACTATTTTTAACTGTGTGTTAAAATTCCAGCACTACTGGGGAGTGAGAGAGGCATTATAATACAAATTAAAACTTATCTAATGGTGCCTATACTAAATGTTAAAAGATAAATCTGTTAAGAGTGTTGGCATTTCCTGGGTGTCTGTAGTATGATAGATGTAATCTCCATCTAACATTTTTGTTGAAGTGGCAGAAGAGTATGTCACTAAGTTCAGCATTTGCAATATGGAAGAAAAAAAAACATTGAGTGATCACTTCACATTTATGTCTTTATTTAACAGGTTTGGGAAAAACAAAAAGAAAGACGAGTGCGCGAGATGCCTCACCTACTCCTAGCACAGATGCTGAATACCCATCCAATGGTAGCAGTGCGGACCGGATTTATGATCTTAACATTCCAGCCTACGTTAAGTTTGCCTATGTTGCAGAGAGAGAGGATGAACTGTCCCTAGTTAAGGGATCCCGGGTCATTGTCATGGAGAAATGCAGCGATGGCTGGTGGAGAGGTAGCTACAATGGACAAATTGGCTGGTTTCCTTCGAACTATGTGGTAGAGGAAGTTGAGGAAGCAACTGCAGATTCCCCAAGCTTTCTAAGTTTAAGGAAAGGCGCTTCTATGAGTAATGGCCAGGGCACCAAAATACTTCATATTGTTCAGACACTGTATCCATTCAGCTCCGTCACAGAAGAAGAGCTCAATTTTGAAAAAGGGGAAATAATGGAAGTCATTGAAAAGCCGGAAAATGACCCAGAGTGGTGGAAATGTAAAAACGCCAGAGGGCAAATTGGTCTTGTTCCTAAAAACTATGTAGTAATCGTAAGCGATGGTCCTACCATTAACACTTCCCATCCACCTCAGATAAGCTACACAGGGCCATCTTCTACAGGACGGTTTGCTGGAAGAGAGTGGTATTATGGGAATGTTACCCGACATCAAGCAGAATGTGCCCTAAATGAAAGGGGAGTGGAAGGAGACTTCCTTGTTAGAGATAGTGAATCTTCGGTAAGTGATATTCAATGCTTCAATTTTTATAGTATGTGATTC
>NW_028186823.1:2840698-2868788 GCF_003343005.1 Rhea americana | reverse complement strand
GTTTATTTGTTTTAACAAGTGTGGTACCTTTCATCCTTAAAGAAATAGGCAATGTTTCAGCATTGCAAATTGATACATTTGCTCTATATGAGAACCAGTCTTTTACAGAAATGCAGTCAACTTTGCAGTGAAACGTAACAGTTTTGGGCTATATTGTCTGGAGGGGGGGGGGTTAACCAATCAGTGGACAAGTAATTATTTTAAGCTTCAATTTGACCTTTCCTGTATTCCTCAATATGCAATCCTCCTCAAATTTGTAGTGCTGCAAGATAAAATAGTTCTTGTGAATTGAAAATTTAGTCATTAATTTGAATTTAAAACTAATGTAAAATAGGATCTTAGCATTGGTCAGTCCTTTTAATTGAATAATTATAGAGGTTATTGATTAAAATCCAATTTTTTTATGCATTTCTGCTCTGCTTAGATTATTTTGGATTGTAATAAGATGAAATTATTATCATTGTTAAAATTACGATACACTACAAAGAAGGTCAAGTCAGCAACTCATAGCTTCTAAATTGAGACTTGATGACATCAGAGGGGTATGAGTAATACTGATTAGAGATCATTATAATGATGAAAGTTCAAATTTAAAATTATATTGAAAGGCTTTTCATGTGTGTTGAAGCATGGGAATGTGTAGGTAAGGCACTCTTAATTATACTTTGACTGTGATTTTTAAAAGATGGTGGATTTTAGTAATTCCCTCATATGTCTTTAAAGTTTAACAAAAAAATTTAAGGATGAATTAAACCTAATTTATGATCAGGGCTTTTTTGCGTTCATTGTTTCAATTGTAGGGTCACTCCATCAAGACAATTTGCTGTTTAGTACCTGCCTATATCTATGTATTCTGCTCTTTCACATATAAAATTCCATATGAGTTAAATCAACTCAGTCTCTTAATATAGGAGTACAGTGCTACTGATGTAAAGACTCCACATACAGCTACAAACATCTAACTCTGTAAAAGCATATTTATATCAACTTTACTATGTCCATCTGGGCGATAAGCTGGTTTACAATGTAGACTGCAAATAAATGTTACAGCAATGTCAACAGCATATAGTTGGAGCCAGAATATGATTTTTAAAAGGCTTCTTGGCTCTAACGTGTTTTCAGAAGGTTGTACTGATTGCACATGTTTCTGATTAGAACTTGTAATAGTCTTTATCATTGCCTCCTGACAGAGGAAGAACCGTCCCCATGCTTGTGTAAATGATTTCATTAACTACTCAACAGGACATGTTGGTATCGCTGTATACTGGCAAACAGTGAGTTTGCTTTGGTGTGGAAAATCCAACTTAAGCTCAGCCGTAGAAATGAAGGTCCTTTTAAAGTTCCTGATGCTTTTCTGGAAGTATATTTCACATTTCCTTTTGCTGGTTTTGTTCTTTGTAAGCTGTGATTTCTGCCACTTGGAAAAGTCTCAGGATGAAGTCAAAATCTATGAAGTAGTAKAGAGGCAGACTGGTTAGGTAGGACACATTCCTTTAGAATAAAACTTCTTTAGTAATAAAGCTCCTTACAAAACTCTAAAAGGCAGGTTTTTAGGCTACAGAATCTATCTTCTGCATTAACTGAGGCTTGTGTTTTTAATTTCATGGTACCAAAGTCTGAGACTGGCTTGCATGCTTCATCTTGGCAAAGAGATGGACAGTGGCTGCTAGTGACAACAGAACAACAGCTTAAAGACAAGAAAAGGTTATGTAGGGTTTTCCAAATCGAAATGAAATATATTCCGTTCTAATTTTTGAAACACATTACTGGTATGTTGTTGTTGAAGTTGGAGAAACATCAGTCCTGATAGAGTCTATTCCCTAAAATTTTAACATCCTATATAGTATTATTGATAACATACAATTCTGTAATATCTCAGAATATTTTTGCTGTATATGATAGTCTGATTAGATTTCAGATGTCTTTCCTCCATTGATTTTTCTCTGCAGAAGATATCTGTCAAACTGCTATTTCTTCAAAGCTTTACTTATGCGTGTCAGTGAGTTCCTATTTCTGTTCTCGGTTGACTGTAACCACAAAATGGAGACATATGCAAATAAACTAGAGGAGAACAAGAAGAAAAATAGAGATTTAGAAGCATGATTTATGAACAGAGGCTGACAGGCTTAAGTTTGTGTAGTCTATAGAAAAGACAATGCAGTGGGGCATACAGTCTCCCAAAATGTCAAAAACTACTAGGGGATTATGGTAATCATTAGATTACTCTGCAGTAATCCRGCTGTCTGTCAAACCTCGCATCCTGCCTGTGACCTTGGCAAGAGTATGGAAAACAATGTACCCTTGATAGGTCTGCCCAGCAGAGAGAGGCTTGCTTTCAGACCTGGATGCTGCATTTTGGGTTATCCTGATAAGTAGTTACCAAATGTCTTCTATCTTCTGCGACAGTGCCAGAAGAACAGTTTGAAAATTAACATAGTACTTAAAATACAAAAGTGTGCAGCCACTGCCGAGGGGCGTGCYGTAATGACCGCTGTGCTGCAGCCCGTTTCCTCGCTCTTGAGAGACTGCTGCTTGAATAAACGAATTTCCTGGAAAGAACACATTAACCTTTTAATTTAACATGACATCATGATGCTAAATGCACTTGTTTGCAAAGCAGTTGCAAATTGGCTGCCCTGGTTGTTACTGGGGGAGTCGTTGCTTGCGGAGCACAAAAAGGTTCATTCACATTGTTGTCTTTTAAGTTCTTTCCAGCATACGACATTTATTGGAGTCTCATGAAATTGATGGAGCTCCATGTTACAGTAATTTTTTTTGGACGGAAAACTAAGGTAACTGTCTTCTGAATTGAGGAAGTCATTCTTTTTTCTTTAATCTTGATCTGGCCTTGCAGATTCCATTTTTGCCTTTTTTAAAAAAAAAAAAAAAAGCAGTGAGAAATACGTTGTAGTTACACGTATAAATGCCTGCTTTGTTTCACTTAATTTGTGTCACTTAATTTTAATTTTTATTAGATTTAAAGAGACATTTTACTACATCCCACCTATATCTACCTTCATCATTTTATACATCATATTATCCCCTAATTTGTTTATGTATGTGAGTTATAAAAACGATTTGAGACTACTAGTTTGGTTTTTTTTTTAAGTTCCAGGAATGATATAATAAGCTAATGGGCATAGGTGATAGCATCAGGAAAAAGAGATGGCTAACAAAAGATCTATTTCAAGTTTATTATGAAACAAAGAAGCTTTTAGAAATAACTGTCAGAATCTTGACTGCTGCCGTATTTCACATGCATAACTGCAGCGACTGTGCATGCTGAGGCTAGAAGTCATCAGAAGTGTCTGCAAGATCAAAACCAAAGATCTTAATTAGAGGGATCAGGCTGAAAAGAGTGAAGCCATCTGCTGTCCAGTTCTCGTTTCTTCCCAAGAGCAACACTTCCCATTACGTTGCTTTATGAATTCATCTATCAAAACTGTAGGTATACGGTTTGGTCCTTTCCAAAAAGACCCCATGGAAAAAACTGAGTTATCCTAATCATCTTGTGCCTGCATTTGGACCTATTTTAGGGTTTTCTTTAGCCCTCCATCACCATAGTTACTGAAAGCTTTTTGTATAAAATATTTTTCTCTAGATTTCATTGAATTTTGCACTYGTCTCTCTTAGCTACTTAGATAAGGGTTTATGATTCTCTGTTTTCAACAGACTGATGATGACGGGTGTTTTAATTTAAAATTTTACTAGTGTGCAAGATTTTCCAGTGTTTTTTTTTAAGACTTATCCCATGGCTAGATTCCTTTAGCCAAAGATACTATCCTCAGTTATACTTAGATCTAAGGGGTAATACTGTGGTGAATGCACAGAGATGAACTCTTGTTATGTAGTTGGAAGTCTGGTTATCTTAATTAGGTGCTATTATTTATTAGAATCATAAGCTTGTCTATTTGAGCCATTTAAGTCCATCATTTATGCAAGAGGCACTGTTTACTGCTGGTAAAATTTTTGCCAGCTCCTTAATACCTAGCTACTGTCACCTGTGTTCTTGGAGATGTAAAGGAGTAGCTTGAGGTGGAATATCCCTAGTTAGGATTGCTATTTTATTTGTTCTGTTGCAGGCTGCTCAGTTGATTTTAAAAAAAAAAATCTTTTAAATAGCACTCCTGAACAAATAATGTTGATTTAAACAATACTGTCTCTTTATAGCCACTCTCTTTTCTCTTACCCTTTGTGAACTGCAGGTTCTTTAGAGATTTTTTCTTTTTCTCTAACGCAAGGCAAATGAGTCTTGGCTGATGCTGTCAGACTCTGTTGGGTAGATGGTCTTCATGGTCCTGGTCCAAGACTTTAATTCCGCTAGCCCAGATGACAGACAGGAGCAAGTTTGGAGGGAAGACTGTTCCTGCTTAGGTTCACCTCTGAAAACAAGTCTGTTTGCTCGTTCCCTGCTGTAGCTAACAGGAAGCAGCAGCTCTCAGCAGCTTGTGATGTGGGAGAGCACCACGCACCTCCGGCTCCCGAGCAGCTTCRGCTGCTGCTAGCACCATGAGGCTTCAAAGAGAGCTTCTGTCAGGACCTGCAGTCCCCTTGTATTTAGCTGCTAGTGGGTGTGAAACTTGTGATTAGACAAACAACACTGCTTTGAGATGTCTTCATGTGAATTGAGGAAAAAGCAATTTTTCCTAAATTATTTCCAGTTGGGGAGGGGAGGAGGAGAGAGAAGAGGGTGTTGGTGTTTGGGGTGGGGGGCAATCTAGGAGCAGTTATTCATTAGGAAGTAAGGGCTAAATTCTGCTAAGAGTATCGCAACTATCGAATTATAGTAACAGATCCTGGAACAGGGTGGTAGTGTGGTGTATTCAGGTGATTCTGAGGATTGCAGGTGTGGATGGATCTGGGTCAATCCATTAGATTGCATTTAGCTTCTGTGTTCTTTGCCTAGCAATAATGACGGCAGGGGAAGAAGGCAGACTTTGAGGGCTTATGTGCTGTTGAGGGGCAAATTCTGTAGCGYCTGGGTGTCCTATATTTCTTTGATTTTAAACCTCCAAGCACCTGATAAGAAGCAATGACCGCTCTTCAAAAACTGAAGCATTTGTCATGTTTTGTGACATGCTATGGTTGACTACAATGGAAAAAAGGAGAAACTCTAAGGACAGGTTTAAGGATATATCCTAGCAATTTATTTTAAGTGGAAGAGTAGACATCTTCAGAGCTATTTATGAAGATCTATGAAATAAATTCAGTTTTCTAATGTTGTTTTTAAAACATGGTGAATGTTACATAGAGACGAAGAGCTTTTAATATATATAAATAGAGTATATGGGGTGGAGGGGTAGGTAAAGGAATTGTTAACAGTCCTATAAGGTTCTTTGCAGCTTAACTCTAGACTTTTGAACTATCGTTTATTTTCTTTTTAGTTGAGTGACTTGAGTGGCTTTGTTTTCTGAGCAGGAATAGAGGGAAGCCTGTTTATGGAGCTTGAAGGAGCTGGGAAGCACCAGGATAACATAGCAGATCTGAGCTTGAGGGGATAGAATAACCTGAAGAATGAGTGCATGAGAAAATTTTTCATGGAAGAAGTGAAACTGGATTGAAAAGAACTGAGTTACAGGGTCAGGAAAAGATGTTCAGGGAGGATTATTTTTCCTCAGCCTTGCTATTTATTATAAAATTGTCTTGTGTCATCCTCAAATGGAGGTTGTGAAGAGAGTTTTTTTTCCAGTTACCCTTATTTCCCCTTATGTTGCTTTATACCTTGTCTTCATGATAATCTTTTCCACCTTTTTGGAAAATACGATCAAGTTCATGACCAAAGAAGCAAAGTTAAGAGAGCATGGTTTTGCCTGTTGTCTCCCACATATAGCAGGCATAAGCTAGCCTACAGCCAGTCTAGTCATAAGCAAGAGTTAAAAAAAAAAAAAAAGCAATCTAAACCAATTTTAAGAAATAGTACAGCTGAACTGAAGAGCTGGAAATGCATATCAGATAATCTTCAGTTTGCTGTTTTAGGAATTGAGTTAGCTTCATATTTAAGTCTTTCCGATTGTGACCATACACAAATATTCACAGGCTCCCTGCCATGAAACTATGTTCTGTAATTCTGCAGAATCRTCAATGACTTTCTAGGGATTAAAGTTTACTTTTAAGTATCTTTATAGGGTGTATGAGAGGCTTCTATTCCTGGAAAAGTTGGTATGTTACATCAAAATGTAGCAATTAATTTAGGGGAGAAAAGGGAGAAAAAATGGTGAGCAGTTGAAACAAAATAGTTTAAGCAGTAAATAAATAAAATAAACAGACTTGGAACAAATACAARGGAGACAGCAAGGAACCAGTTCAAGCTGCATTGAACCAATACACTTCAGAATCATAATGTTAAGTTTGGAGAGCAGTAGTTTATCTAGAGATTTTTGTTAAATAGTCTTTAACTGTTTTGCTTGTTTGTTGCAGTGGGAAAGAAGTAAAACAAAAGCAAATGCAAGTCCAGTTGCTTTTGCTCTTTGTTCCGGTGTCCTGTAGACTTTACCAATCTGAGGCCAGTAAAGGGTTTCAGAATTTTTGCAACAGCTGTTCCAGCTCWTCCATCTCTTTGTGCCGGATGATGGCTCTCAAAAGAGTGAGATCAGCCTTTCCTTATTTTTTTTTCTTTAATTAAATTAGATCACCAGAAGAATAAACTTTGTAACATATATTCTGGAGAAAATGAACAATAATAATGTCTCCTATTTATCCATGGATCTAATTAAGAGCTCAGAGGCAGGGAAGAATGGTCAGTGGTTCAGGAGAACAGTCATTCGTTAAAGCTGTAATTAAAATGGCAGGGAAAGTATTTAATGTATTGTGAGTACCACTTCAAAGAAGTCTAAGTATGGCCAGTGTATAGGACAAGTACAGTGGATCAGCGATCTAAGGTCTATTCGAGCACCTATCTGTGTGTCATTAATGCATCTTTTCCAATCTGAAGATAATGATTCTTAGTGAATACAAAGAGCTTTGGAAACTCATAACTTTGACATGGTAAAAGGAGCTGTACTTTTGTTGGRAAACATTAAAACCTTGTTAAAGCATAAAGTGATTTTCAGCTGTTTTTAAACCTTTTTCATAAGATCTTTAACTATTTCAAAAACAAAGAAATGTTTTTGGTTCAGATTATGACTTTCCCATTCATAACTTCTGTTTTAAATGAGGGCCTTCCAGTTACTGTTTTCTGTGCTGACATAAGTATTATAGAAGCATCAGAATTAAATCAGCAAGACTTGATTTTGTTTATTCAAATCCTCATCAGCTAGTCCTTAGGTGCTCCTTTCTGTATTGTCCTTTTTGAAAATTYTTGGACTTGAACACGGACTTACGTTGTAGTTCATGTTTCGAGCAGAGCAACTGGCACGCTGTTCAGAGCCGGTGCCCTAAATCACTCATCAGCAATTCCAGAGTCCCAGAGTTGGCTGCTGAACTTCTTACTGGTGCAGAGCTCTGCTTTGKTTCCTGCTTTATTTTACGATGATTTAGTGAGTGTTTCTTAGRGCTATGGAGAGGTCCCTTGAAATACAAACAGGTTCCAAAACTATGTGGTTGTGACCGCCAGAGGGTTTGTCCATGCTGTAGTCCTGTTGATCGTGACATGGTGTTGATGCAACTGGGTTAACTTTGAACCAATGGGGTAGGTATTAAAAACTGGTTAGCTTTGGCAGGAACTCCTCGCAGGTGTATTTCTGGTGTTTGGACGGTARGATTTTTAGTATCAGAGCTGGCTGGCTTAAAATAGCAGTTTTCAAACTTGAAGCCAGGGGTAGATGACAGGGCTTGAAATGCATCTTGGGTCGAGTGTTAGAAACCCCAAAGATATTCTGTCAGGCATTTCTTCCTCTCCCTTTTTGCCAGATTTCCCCCCCCCGCCCGGCACTCACAGGAGGATGCTGCATTTACTTTGAGCCAATGGACTTGATCGAGGCTGCCTGAGGCTGCCTTCACATGGGAGTGTGCTCTCTCTCTCTGTGTGTGTGTGTGTGTGAGTGATGGCCAGGCTTTGGGGAGTGCTCTCCTTTGCCTCTTCCTGTCTCTCCTCTCGACGCAGTGAGCCAGGCCTGCGTGGATACGCACTAGCRGGCCGCACCAGCGGCAGAAGCAGGCTTGTGGAGCCTTCTCTGGGCTCGCAGACAAGGCAAAAGCACTGTATTGGCTTGCAATTGGCTTGTAATTCTCTTGTGTTTTTTTTTTTTTTTAATTTGTTTGTGGATCTGAAATGCAGGGCCTTGAGAAAGAAGAGTTAAGGTTTTAGGAGCTGGCTGTTGGCTTAAGCAGTGTGAGGTGAAGTGCTGCCACACAAAACTAGGGTGCTAGACAAGGCCAAAGCAAGCTTAGCTAGATCTTGCAGGGTATTTTTCTGTTTTTTGGAGGGGTGAATGGGGAGTTGAAAAGGGAGGGAATAGAAGGTATCAGTTACAAAACAGGTGATGGCAAGATCCAAAGTATAAAATTTTGGAGAAGGCAGAAGGTRGGGCATCTGTGTGGCAGAGGCCCCAGTCATTGTAGGAAATAAGACAGGACACCTGAGAAATACTGTCCTTAAGCTTATTTGGGTACACATTCAAGTGTGTACCTGACCCCCYTCCCCCCCGATACAGCGTAGACATGTTCTTAGGCTGCGATTTTGTGAAATGAAGTCTAGCAGCAATACTGACTTTAAAGGGCTCCCACTCSCCTGCTGTGCCACAGCTGTGCTCACAGGACTGTTCGTAGGGTGACGCTGTGAACCAGTAGTCTGTTGTGCTTTTTGTTCAACCTGGATGAGCTTCGTGATCCAGTTCACTGTGCTGACAGAACTGAAGCAGCAGCGTGGTGTAGGGGTGCAACAAGCAAGCCAAGAAGGAGAATACCTGAAAACAGCATTTGCCTTCAGAGTTTTGTCTGAAGCCGTGACTGCAGTGGGCAGAGAGCCTGTGGCAGTACCTCCAGAATGATGTCAGGCATTGCTTATCTCCATTACGTGCCAGCAGCTTAGCTACAAACTCTGGGGTGTGTTTTTCATTTTTGTAATTCAGTTTTCCTGCTGGCTGCCCCCTCTTGCTTTCTGGTTTCCCTGTTGGGTGGAGTTAACTGGGCTGCAGTGCGAAGTCTGTACTCCAGTCTTTGTGGGCAGCCAGCAGCGGTCAAGAGGTGAAGATGAAGCTCAGCTGGCAGCGAAGGGGTAGTGGGTTCTCCTTTCTCTCCTTCCTCTTCCGCATCACACACAATTGTACAGATGGGCTCAGCCAGGCTGTTCAGATAACACTGAGCGTTCTCCTCTCTGAAGCAACCGATTGCTAAGTCTTTSAGGGTTTTCTTATGTGGAATTGTTGCATTTTAAATCACTTAAGTAGTGTTTAAATTTTATTTGTTGTGGATGATGGCTTGATGGTGGGACTTGTATTGTATTTTTATTCTGGAGCTTTCTCTTAATTAAAAGGTGTATTAAGTAAGAGAAATTATTTCCTATGCATGTGGTAATGAAGACAAAAGGTGAATGTGTTTTCTTTTGCAATGCAAAGCAAGAAAGGCCCTCTTGTGGTCGTGCCTTTTTTTTAAAAAAAAAAAAAAAAAAAAAAAAGTGATGTGGGAAATTTTCTTCATCTCACCCAAGCACTATTGGAGTAATTACTTTCTCCAGGGCGCTCTCTATCACAGGAACCATAAATGATGGAAGTTTTTTCTCTTCTCCTTGACATCCTCGTGCTTCTAGATTGAGTTACTAAGATACTATTTGCAATTTAGTCATGTAATTGGCAACTTCAGACTGTGTATCTGGGGAGCTTTCACTTAACTGACTTAACTGTGCATGTTAATAATGATGGCAATTATTTATTGAATAATAGACTATTGGGTTTCTTAAGTAGCTAAAGCACTGAGCTGTGGAACAAAGACTAGCATAAATTGTGATCAACTGTATTGCACARTTTGTTCCTGAAACCACAAAATTATGTATTCATTTTGTTCACCTTTATATAATTCTTTTTTTCCTTTTGAATTCTTCTCAACAGCCCAGTGACTTCTCGGTATCTCTAAAGGCATCGGGGAAGAACAAACATTTCAAGGTGCAGCTCGTGGACAATGTCTATTGTATTGGGCAGCGTCGCTTTAATACTATGGATGAGTTGGTGGAACACTACAAAAAGGCTCCCATCTTCACCAGTGAACACGGGGAAAAGCTATATCTTGTGAAAGCACTTCAGTGACATTGAAGATGGACTTTGGTCTCCTAGGCCTCTTAYAACTTCCAAGCCTTAGGTCCTAAATTCACTTTTTTAGAGCAGAGCAATCTACTATCTGAAGCAGGCTTAAAGAATAGGCTCTTTCTAAAGTGTTTGCTCTGTTGGTTGTTATTGTCCTTTTTTGTTTGCCTATTTTGTGTTTTGATTCTGTTAATCTCAGATCACCTCCCTTCAGATTGAGAATTTCACTTAGGTGGCCATTGTAAGCACTCACTTCCATGACTGAGTTCTAAACTCCCCTCTTCTGTGTACGTTTACATAGTTAGTTCAGATAAAGGAGGGGTGTTTTCAATTCAAAACAGTGTTAATCTGTTCAAATTGCTCACGCTGACAGAACTCTTCATTAAGAGAYATCGGACACAGTTTGAATGCACTGAAGCTGCAGCTAATTAAGTGAGATATAGTAGACATACAGTTGTGGCTGTGAGTTCTGTAGCTATTTTGCTTACCAAGTAGTATATTACAAAAATTCCTAGTTCCTAGAAGCACTCTTTACACTGTACTCTGCTATTACATTGCCTCTTTGACTCTTTGTAAAGAGTACACTAATTAAAGCATTTTGTAATAGTACTTCTTAAACTACTATGGTAAGATTGTAGTAAAAAAAATATCTAGTGTATTTTGGTCTGTAATTGCAACAAAGAAATTTTATTTGAAAGTTGATTATTAGAGAAAGAATCATTGAATTGTAAAGGCTGAATGTTTTGGTAATCTACAACCAAATGTGCCATCCACATAATGCTTTTTCCTCTTGCCCTTCTGCTTGTTTGAATTAAACGATTATGTATTTAATTCTCAAAGTAATATGTATCTGTAGCTGATTGTTGACACTAATACAGAAGATTAATAAAAACTGATCTTGGGATGGGGTGGGGTGGGCTACCAACACTATATATATATATTTGCTTTACAGAGAGAAATCTTCAGGTTTTACAAAGGATGATGTGGTTGGTAGTAAGAGACACAGAATGTTTATGAAGAAAATGCATTTTTTTTCTTTTCTTTACATTTAAACTCCTTTATGGTTTAAATATACAGTCTTTAGATGGCACATTCCTGCAATTGAAGAAGGGATCTTGAGATCTCAAAATCTTGCATACTCAGTTTTTTGGATATTGTAATAAAAAAGGTATTATGTCATGATGGAGTACTGGATTTATCCTTGGGTAGTAGTCTTGCTGTTGCTTTAGCAAGGTGAAACAGAGTAAATAATGAATTTGTTTATCTTGTAATTTGTATTGTCTAAAAATTTTTTTTGAACTGCAGAGTATAGTTTGATATTGAGGCAGTACTAACGATGTCTGATAGTTTCTGTCCATTCATTGCTTTAATCGAAACTGCATGATGGAGCTGTTTTCTGGTACCTTAATGCTTTTGACTATTAAAACAAGTTGCTTGCCTATTTTGTATTTCAGACAGAGGGAGTAGAACTGCCTTTGTACATACCCCCAGCGTAGACAAAGCAGATGCTAGCACTGACTGGTTTGCTTTGATGTAAATCATACCTCTGCCAAGTACTGGTACAAGAATTTTTGAAACTCTTACAGACTTACTATTTTTCCACCAATCTTGAAGACTTGCTTCAGTGTGCTGTATCTTTTTCTTTATCTGAATTAACAATTGAAAACAGGGCACAGAAGGTTCTGCCTGGCCCAGCTTAATGAAGGCAGATAGTGAATCAGAGGAATCCAGAGTAGTTATGCATTTATCTTTAAGAGCACCAGCCTATAGCTTGGTATTTTGAGGCAGTGATATTTTAATTTCAATATATCAAGAATATAGAAGTTTTCCCTGGAAAATTGATGAACAGTACAATTCTTTGAAATCTACCTACTAATGGACCCCAGAGCGGTCATTTATAGGGGAACTCTCTATTGGAGAGGCCTTCATAAGTGAATTCTACAGAGAATGTAGTTTTATCCCGTCTCATCTCCAGTTATTTATTTAGGYGAATCTAAGCATTTATCTTGAATGTGATAATGACATGAAGTCAATTATAMAATGTATGAGAAGTGTTTTCAGTTTTGAGTGAATTGACTGTTATTTTTGAAGAATGATAAAAAGGAATGTTCTTCCTTTTCAGTAAACAGATTACTGCAAGTCCCCCCTCCCCTTCTTAACCTTTTGTTCATTTTTTTGAAAGGTACTCCGTATTTCCTATCCCCAAAGTCTTTRTAATGCCCCTTTTTACCTTTCCTCTATTTTTCCTAGATTCTTTTGACAAGCTATTAGTTCCTTGCTCTTTTCCAGTATTGATTGCTTAGAATCAAATCAAATATAAACTTCTGAATGAACATTTTTTCCACAAGTTTTATACTTCAACAGGTTTAAAATCTCATACTTTTTTTTAAATCTCATGCTTTTCAAATGGCTTTTGTGTGGTGAGGTGTGAATTCTGATGTATTTTGTTTTGGGAGCAGTTAGTTAATTTATGACCTAGCAGTGCGAATGACTAGCTCAAATTATATTTTGAAACAAGCTTCATCTTGTTTTTGCCCATACTATATTTAATCAATTAGCTACCCATTCAACAGTCTTGTTATTAGTTCTTCAGTTGTTCCTAGTGTTTACTAATTAAGATAAGTTTCCATAAATTTTGCTGCCTTTTTGACCTCGTTTTCTGGATTGGGCCTAAGCATTAGCAATCTTTAGTGCTAGCTGCTTAATAAAGGGGCAATATAGTGTAGATTTATTTTTATTTTCCCATTTTATGCCTACTTTTTCTGTCTTCTGACAAAGCTGCACCTTTTTCTTTCTTTCTTTCTTTCTTTTTTTTCATTTTTAACTGCTTACACGTTCTTTGTCAAAGCCTGGGATTGTGGAGTGTGGGAGAGGGGGTTGTTGTGTTTTAAGATTAGAGGAATTGTGGTTACCTGACTGCAGTTTTCATTAAAGGCTCAGATAATTTCTGATGGAGTAAAGTGATGGTTTTTCTTTAAGGTATTCGGGTTGACTTTCCTGTACTCCTGTACAACTGTATAATGTTTTTTTCCTTTACACTGTTGATGTAGGAATGTGAGGGAGCTCTCTGAATCTGTAGCATTTGCTGTAGTGATCATGCAAAGATAGGAATTTGATATCCATGATTTTACTTTTAATTCCAGGAGCTTGTTACTGAGTTCCCTCTTCCAATCATCTTGACCACTTGTGTAGCACCAAATAGTCCTGTCATTGAGTAGGTACAGTACACACAGGAAAAAGAAAAAAAGAAAAAAAAAAAGAAAGAAAAAAAAACATGGTCAAATCCTGTCATGTCCAAATTTACACATACTAAGCTCTTCTATTCTATAGCACTCCTTTCCTAAGGATATTAAGCTTAAAGGATGTTGCGGTTGCCATTCTTCATAAATGTCTAGTTTGGTCCTCTATCCTAGCTTGTATGCTGTTTAGTCTTCAAAGTATGTGTGTATTAAAAGTTTCTAAAGGGATGGGGAGGAGGGCCTCCCAATTACTGGAGTTATGCAAACCACTTCAAAGTGGCACGTCGCCCCACAGCCAGCCAGGAGATGCTGCTGCTGCTTGAGCAAGTGCCTACGCTGCCGTGCTACGGCTGCTGAGGGAGAGGTGTGGCAAAATCGTCAGAGCACTTTGGGATTTAGTTTTGTAGATGAATGCATGCAAGCCTCTAATGAGGTCCCAACCTGGGCAATTGCTAGCTGAATCCAAACTGGAAAAAGTATGAGTCTCTAATACAGGGCTGAATCTGAGCCTGAAAGGCTTGTAGAGATGTATAGCAGAAAACATTAATGCAGCAGTGCAATTTTTAGCTGATTTGGAGTGCCAGAAGAGTTTGCTTTTGTTTGCCTGCAGAATGCAGGTAGAGACACACGGCTGACATGCTCTAGTTTCAAGGGTAGTCGCATGGCAGGTGGGGTCTGGACTAGGTCTAGAAGTTCCTCCCCGTTGACATTTCTGTATACCTGGAGCTGAGAAGATGYGTTGCCCCCTGTGTGCGCTAGATCTGTTCCAGGAAACACTTTTTAAACAAAAGCTGAGTTTTTTCCTGCTGTTAACCTGTAACAGTTGGCCAGTATGTACACAAGCAGATGGTTTTTGTTTGTTGTCCACTTCTTATCCCATTAGGTTGTTTACTCAATGTCAGTTTCCCAAGCAGGAGATTAAATGTAATTATAATCAATATGCTGCATATTATTGTGACCAATATGGAGACAGAAAATATTAAAGAACTGAGCTAAGAAGTGAACTGAGAGCATGTCAGGTAAACTTGCATGATCCTACCATGTACTGAATGCAAAGGGATCGATTAGCTATTACTTTTGGGGAGGGGAGAGATGAGAAGAGGGATTAAAGATATGCAGTTAGGTTATTAGAATGAATATAGCYAGTGGAATATAAAGAGAGACTCTTTCAAAAGATTGTTTAGTGTTCTCTATTTGAATACTTTTGTCTCGTAAATTTATGTGAAATCCTTAAAGTTTACTGCTGTTCTTCCAAGCCTTTATTGTAGCTTTCCTATATTGTAAAACTTATTTCCCARTTTAATAGTATCACTAAGGGGAAATAGAGATCTTCCACATCTTATGCAGCCCATGCTGAGAAGGATTTAGGATGACGACTTTTGTTATAACAAAGTAAAAACATTTTTAAAATACAATTTATACAAAAATATATAATTTTGCTTTAAAAATGAGCTAAGTTTTGCCTAGATGATGCAACAAAAACTAGAAAAAGGATCACACTTATTTTGGATTGTATCTGACAACTGCCTTGACAAAGGCTGCTAAATGACGAAAATGCCTTTGGTTTGTTCTTGGTCTTAAATTAACTCAGTAAYTTAGAGGTAAAGGAAAATTACTGTCTTCAGAACTGAAGAGTTCCGTTTTCTTACTCTAATGGGATGAGATTACTCAATTTTAAATGTAAACTTGTTAATGTATTTATGCCAATGATTTTTAAAAAGTGTGTTACTAAAATAACTCATAGCTCTTAAAATGGGCTAGGAACTGAAACTTTTTTATTCCTTTCCTTTCACTCCTTACAAAATTGAATGCCTTTTTTAAGAGATGAAAAAATGTAAAACAGGAAAAATGTGGCATGCATAGTCCTAATTAGTAATATAGATAACCTGGACTACTTGGAAAGAAGGTTTTAGAGTAAAAGRTAAACGGCGCCATTCTGTTTTAAAGATACTCCTAGATGGAATAGACTTTTAAGTAACAATCAGTTGTGCAATACTGTTTTTGCAAGTATTTTGCAAATCTGACCAAAATGTTCGCCAACTATATTATATAATAACAATGCCTAATACTGAAATATTCATGTAATAATGTCTTGCAAAAGCAATAAGTTATTGTCTTTTTCTCTAGTTTAGTTGGTTATTCATATCTATAGCTGTATTCAACTGAAAATCCAGCAAACAGTATGCTTTTACACATAAATCAACTTAATTTGAAATTTAACTTCTACATAATATATTTAAAATTGTAGTATTTTCTGRTCCTTTACATGCCTTTGGAACCCTATGCTGATTTTTATGTTTAAAAGTATATGTTTTTCTGTGTTATAAAATAGATATTTGTCTCCTCTGTTGCTGTTTGAAATGTCTAACCAAGCTTGTAAGGAAGCTAAGTGGTATGTAAACATTCACAGATTAGAAAAGTTTTTCCTTGCATTTTCTTTCACGTATGGTAATATTATGTGTTTTAAGAGTAGGACTTAAAATTAAAAAAAAATTTGACAGATTATCTTCAGCAGTGGAAATCTACAGTTATTAGGAAAAAGTTTCAGGTAAGAAATGTTCTCTTATATTTTCTTCAGTGATTTGAGTGTGAAATTCAGCTTGGCATCATGTGGCACCTGTCTATGAATTGTTAGAATGGCTAGCAAATTAATATCTCATGTTAAACTTGTTGTTACTTCTCAAGCATCAGAAACTAAACTTTGTGTGATTCTTCGATTAGTTCTGGTTTCTTAAAAGGTGTTCTTTTGCCCTGATAGTAGTGACCAATAGCTATATACCACATATCTAATAATCATTATAGGTCAAAATATGATACAGAGAAAATTGTTCATTTCAATATTTTATCCTAGAGAATAGTGGCAATCCTCTAAAGAGGAAAAAAATAGATTTTTTTTTAAGAGGGAAGACTTAAAAAGCAGTGTCTTACTTGAGTTTTCAAGCCAAATTTTACTTCTGAGCATTTTTTTGAGAAGTATTTATTTGGATGTGAGCCAGTCCACAGAGAATATATTAARTAAAATTAGTCTCTCAACTGTAATTGAAAGTGTGGTGGTGAATAATAGGCTATATTTAAAAAAAAAATAAAATTATTTACATCAGATAGGCTATATACATATGTGTGGTAATTAATCAGTGGTTACCTTGGGTCAGTGACTTTAGGTCTTCACCTGGGTTCAACTCTGTCAAGTTAATATAAGCTTGATTTTTTTAAAAAAAAWTTTGTTCCTTTTTATGTCACGAACCCAGTAGTGCATTCAGTGCAATTATAATTTGTAATGCAAAGTCCTTCAGTTGTGGGCTGCTGGTATGTTTGGAATACTGAGATCAKAAATGATAATGCATACTCTTTAATTCTTTCTTGCATTAAGGGCACCAGCAGGCAGGCAGTATGAGAGACTGTAGGGATCATGAAGCAGGTATCTAATGATTTCTCTCTGGAAAATTGGAATGTTTATTTTCATTTGAATATACACAGCTAATTTGTAAAAGTGAAACTTAACCCTCTTTTTCTGTGTACAGTCTGTTTATTCAGAAGAACATTCCAGGAATAAGAATTGCAGGAGAGAGTGGATATTGAGACATTACAAAAACCGAAATGTGCTGGCATTTGTGGCAGCTTTCCCACTGAAAATCCTTTTATGTTTATATTTCAGTAAAAGTGGGATATTCTGATGTGTTACTTGATCTTGCACCAGTGTCAGCCTGTCTTTGTGCTGCAATAACCTGTCTCCTCTGAGAATAGAGTAACTGTGATTATGTTCAAACAAATTTCCATAATGTAGACGAGGCTCTTTTGTACAAGTGGTTTGGGCTAAGCAAAAGAGCTCAAGGTAAGGAGCAAGTTGTTGAACAACTGTTCACCAGTAATGGATGGGTGATACACAAAAATCTTTTTATCTAGTTATTTTTTTTAACTCCTTTACTCTTACTAATTCAGCAGGATGTGCCAATGTTATTGGTGTTTGACTGTTCTGTGTTGGTAAGGCAGAGTTGTTTCTTAGCTAATAGGTAACTTTGATCAGATGTGCCGCATCTCTGGCCTGTCTATGARATCATTATGATATTAAATTCAGGGCACTTGAACAGAAATTGTGTGCCTCCTTCTTAAGTGGCGTTTCAAACACAGTATGTAATGCGTGTATGTTTTCAGCCTACTCRCGTGCTTTGGTGTAGCCTCTTCTGCAAAAGGGAGAAGTCTGAATATGCTTCAGAGACTTTCCCTGTGCTGTATGGCAAATGTGAGTCGGATTTCCTTGGAATTGTGGTCCTCTCAATATCTCATGGKTTTTTTGAGATGCTTGTGTCCCTAAAAGCTTGTCCTTTTTTCTTTCCTTTTCCCTCAAAAATGCACATGCACCTGCCTTAGGTGTACCTGCTGCTTCCTTGAAAGCTCACTTAGCTGTTATGAAGTGGTGTGGACTGCCTGGAACAACAGAATTTTCAGTAAATGCTGGCTTAATGCGAAATAATTCCATTCTTGATGAATGGCATGAACTCATGGTGGGAGAATAGGAACTGAAGACAATTTCTTAGTTTTTAGTAAATTTTTTTAAGTGTGTAATGCTAATGGAGTGAACTTTGAGCATCCTTTAGGAGAGCAATAAAAAAAGGGACCAAGTCACAGTTCTGTTTAAGTCATATCACTTTTTAAATGTGTGTGAACCATTTTAAAACTGTTAGAATGGAAAACTTGTTATATAATGCAAAGCCAGGAACTACTTTTAATTACTGATGGAAGAGACTACTTCAGCGTTAGCTGATTAGTAAGATTTTTGAAAACAAAACCAAACACCTTCAGAAAATTATCTAAAAACAAGCTCTGTGTAATAAATACTATTCTGAACCAAGGGGTGGGGCACTGTGCAGTCATTGAACTTGCCTTTTTTCTTATTTTTCTGTTACTGCTGGGATTTTACTTTTCTGATGACTCAGATAAGTGAAATTTTCTGTGTTTTCTAAGGCAGTTCCGTGTGGTCTGGCATTGCTTCCATTCGAGCTGGTTGAGTTTCCAGGAATCCTGCTTATCCCAGGCTTTGTTCTTCTGTACTGACTTCTTGCCCGATTTGCGCTTTGTCTCCTACTCCACCTTTTCTCTTTTCCTCCTCTATTCTATCTGCCCTGGTCTAACGCTTCTCAACTTTATTTCAATTCCTTCTTTCTTGTTTTCAGTTATCTGGACTATCCCTGCCTTTCCAACCTTAATACCTTGTAGAGCTTACCTTATGGACAGGAAAGATTGCTCAGCTCCACCTTTCTCCCTTCTACATGCTGGATGTAGAGTACCAGACCCGCTTCCCTGGGTGGATAACCTGGAGAATGGAAAATGTGGTTTCTATTTTTGCATATTTACCCTAAATGTTTCACAATGGATTCATCRAAATGAGGACAATGAAATTCTTAAGCTAGGTTGGGTTTTTAGGGGGAGAGGGCATGCAGTTGTATGTGCTTTTGTTGTGAAGAAAGGAATTTATCTCTCTCCTCCTCCCTGCCCTTTTCTACTTGTCTACATTTCTCCTCCTGAGGCTACTGGATAGTGCTGGCAGTGACAAAGAGAAAATATAAAGGAGTAATCCAGAAAAGTTGTAACTCAGCAGTAGCTGTTTTTGTGAGAAGACCTGATTTACTTGTGCATTGATGCATRGTTAGTCTGACATACTGGAGGCGTTGTGCTGGCATATAAATAACTTTAGCATCGTGTTTTGCTGTAAATGATGTTTTTGGTACGGTTTATTGTGGCTGTTACAATTATGGGGTCTGCTATAAATCTTCATTCAGGAACCTGATACTGTAAACAAAACCCCTTAATTAAAAAAAAGAAAAAAGGARAAAAAAMCAGCCCACATACAAAAGGAAGGAACAGCTCAAAATGAATAGAGTAGCCAAAATAATTGCTGCATACTGTACAATAATGATGGAGAGCGGACAAAGGGGTTACGCCAAGGAGCCATTGAGATGAAGTATCATAAAAGGGCTGGTGACAGATCATGCTATTAGGAGTGCTGTAGCCCACACAAATGTGATGATACATATGTTGGCACCGATGAGCAGGAGGGAAGTTGAAAATGATTGCACAAGGCATTTGTTAGGAGAACCGGCTCCGCAGGCCCACGCAGAAGGAACTTCGGTTTTGCTCTGAAGCAGCTCTTGCTCTTTCTCTTGAGATGCAGAGGCTGGATATAAACAACATCAGGCTTGAATAAGCAATCAGGCTCTGCTTTTGCAGCAGGAAATGAAGACGCCCAAGAAGTCCCCTTTGTACCCAATAGGCATGTATGTGCCCATGCTCTTTCTCCATTTAAGACTTCTTCAAATTTGAATTGTCCCAGAAGTAACTTGTTTATTTCTCCAGACTTCTTATGCACACAGCCTGTTCCATAGCAGTGTGACTCCTGGGGAAAGGTCTGATTGCATTTGAACATGTGTGCAGACCTGCCCTAGACTGCGCATGGGCAGCTAACCCTTGAGGTACATGGCGCTGTCTGAAGTGGGTGAAGCCAGTGTTTGAGCTATTGCAGTTGGACTCATAATTGCATTAGAAGTACTCCATTCTTCCACCTTTCCCACCAGTCTGATAACCTGAGGAAGCATATCCCTTTGCCTTCTGTAATCTGTTTGTGTAGCTGTGATACTTGTCCAAGTTCACTCCAACACTAAGTTGAATATCTATACTAGAAAAGAATTTGGTCCCATTTCTCCTCATTCCCGTTCATCCTTCCYGTTTCTCCTGCCTTTACCGTTAAATATGGAAAATTCATGCACTTACGTGTTCATACACATACCAAATAGAGAACCTAGTTTCCACTCCCTTTACTCAGCTGAGCATATTACCTGTCAGCAGCAGCCAGAAAATACAGGGTGCCCATTGCCAGCAATATGGGGCTCTGTAGAGAGCAGTATTGCTGTCGTTCCACATCTACATGTAGATGTGTTGAATCGGAAGCTGATGGTTTATAAAAGTGAATGAGGAGAAGTAAAATACAGAGCATGTAATTTCTGAGTTAATGCTCTTCAATGCATTCAATACAGAGGTTTAAATGGCCTTTTTGGCCCTTTTTAATCATACATCGGTAATAGTACACTTAAGAGCATGCATACATTATGGAAGTGTAAGGTGAGAAGAGCATTAACATTCAATGTGGTGCCTTTGTTTCTAAAGCATGAGAACTGAATTGTTGCAAAAGCAGTGAATCTCTTCTGTACTTAGAATTTCCCTCTTTTATTATTTTTATTTTTATCCCATTCACTTCTGGGCTAAAATACACCTTTCTTGTCAGTGATACTGACCTCCCAGCAGGTCGAGGGAGGTGATCCTGCCCCTCTACTCAGCMCTGGGGAGGCCTCATCTCAAGTCCTGTGTCCAGTTCTGGGCTCCCCAGGACAAGAGAGACATGGAGCTACTGGGGAGAGTCCAGTGTAGAGCTACGAAGATGATCAGAGCGCTGGAGCACCTGCCCTATGAGGAACTGGGCGAGAGATATGTGAGAGCTGGGCCTCTTCAGCCTGGGGAAGAGAAGACTAAGGGGAGATCTTATCAACGTGTACAAGTTCCTTTAAGGGAGGGTGTCAAGGGGATGGGGACAAACTCTTTTCAGTTGTTCCGTGTGACAGGAGAAGAAGCAATGGGCAGAAATTGAACCACAGAAAGTTCTGCCTGAACGTGAGGGGGAATTTTTTCCCTGTGAGAGTGACGGAGCACTGGCACAGGTTGCCCAGAGAGGTTGTGGAGTCTCCTTCTCTGGAGATCTTCAAGGCCTACCTGGATGCAACCCTGTCTAACATGCTCTAGGTGACCTTGCTGAGCAGGGAGGTTGGACTAGATGATCTCCAGAGGTCCTTTCCAACCTTACTCATTCTATGATACTTTGTCTCTTTGGTAACCACCAAAGAGCCTGTCAGTTCTTGTGGGGCCTTCTGACTTGCAGATGTGACCCATCTACCACGTAGGATGGACAGAAGTGAGTTCTGAACTTTGAGGATGATGTTCCGAATTAGTCTTTCCCAAGGTTGTGGACTGTTATGCTCTTAGTAATGATAGCCTAATTTCTCATGTGCTGACCCACAATAAGAATGAATATATTTTTCTCATAATCTCAAATCTTTTTCAGCAGGAATCAGGAAAAACAGTATTTTGAAGTTAAGCTATGATAAAATTGATCTAGCCAACTAGAGGTTTTCATGCTGATTTAAGATGACACATAACCAGGTACTGCAATACTGAGAACAGTTAGTCAAGATACAACTTTCTTTCTGAATGTTGTTCCAATAAGCCTAGGCCTTGGCCTTTCCAGTCCGTACAGAAATTTGTCAATGCTTCTTCCCCCCTCTGTTATGTGCCCCAAAATACAGGAAACTGGCTAGTGTCTTCTGGAAAATGCTTACAGTTCACATCAGTTGTATTGAATATTTAAGCTTGTTAACATCAGCAAGATTCTTGCATTATTATTCAAACATAGACACAAAATTGCTAACCACAGTGGTGCTGACTACATGAATAAGCATGTATGTACCTCTGGATATTTTTCTTAATTGTTTGTTGTTTAATTGGGTTTTTTTGTGTGTGTTAAAACATGATAGCATTTACTTAGTATTTTTGAAAAGTGCTTCTAAACTTCTGCCTGAACTTTTCTATTCTTGGCTGATTTCCATATCTAGGTACTGCATGCAGATTCATATCCTTTATCTGATATCCTTAACTGTGATAGTTAGTCTGATAATGATTCAGTTTTTAATGGAGAGTGAACTTAACTTGAGACACAGAAAGAGAAAATAATTTGCAAAAAGCCTCACAACATGATGCTCCTTGTGGTTATTACATAAACATTTACTCTGCGTATTTTTTAAGGGCTTATACCAAGGCAGGTTGAAGTTTAATGGAAAGATCAAAGCCACTAGGGTTGGCTTTGGATCAAATCCTAATACAATTCATTTCTTACTGACTTTGCTTGACATCAGAAAGTATTAAGGCATTTACCCTTACAATTTTAAGAGGCCTAATTTTAGAGGACAGGGAATCAAAAATATAAACCTCTGTTCCGGGGAAGCTGACTGAATTACACGTCTGTTTTCTTAATTACCAGAGGTAAAGCATATTCACTTCACTATTTTTGCAAAAAGGATAAAAATCAGAGATTGTGCCAAATCTACAAAGAAAATGTCATATGAAAGAGGATTTCATGCTTACTTTGCTATTAAATTTTACAGTGCTCTTTAACTGAACCTGACTTTTCAGGTTTTCTGCTATAGAATCATTATGGTCTTTGCAAGATTTTCTAGTTATTAAAATTCATCTTTCCTACTCCAGAACTCCCTTTCCTAATGTTATTTGGCATACCTAAAGGGAAATRTTTTAAATGATAAATATATTTTGGACAAAGCCTTATTATGAAGAAGAATTTAAAGAATAGTAGACCTCTTCTGGACTTAAACTCAAATTGGAGAAGAAAAAGATGCTCTTGTTTTCTTGTTTGCCTGTTTTCTTTGGCTTATTTCATCTTTCAGATGAAGTTCCAATTCTCCAAGGAATACTACAATATTACTGTCTGCTCTTGGACCTTACATTCCCATCCCATAGGGATATTTTGCACATGTTGTTCATCTATAATAAGCTAACATAAAAAAAAAAAAATCTGTGTGTAGAATCATACTTTCCATCAGCCTTCAGGGATTACAGAGCAGACAGTCCCTCTGGCATGTTCTCAGTTCTCAGTATTGACTTGTTTTCAAGATTGTCACTAGCTTCATCATCGTACTGAAAACTTTATCAATATACGAATGAGCTAAAAGGGTAGATTATGAATGATGGACTTTGATTTTTATCATTGTTATGGTATAGTAATATAGCAGAAAACTTAGCCGAAGTTCAGCCGTTTCAAGGTTGTTCTAATTCTCTTTGTTTCAGCTTCTCGGTTTTGCTGCTCAGAGATGTACTTTTCTTCTGTACTGGTTGGAGCTGACTGGATTCACAAACTTAATATTGCAGTAATTACTCTGGAGTTTATTATAGGTTACTTAGTATCAGGGCTTGACTATTTAACGGAAAGAGCGTTGAGGTTTTTATGCAGTTCTTATGACAARTGCTTGCAGAAGGATTTAGCTACTTTACACCTGTTTATCTTTTGCAAACTTTTCCCTTTTTTTTCCGCTGCCATTTTCCCATGTCTTCAGTGATTCACAGCTTCCTATACTGAGGTCCACTGGGACTACCAGAGATGACTTTATTATTAGTTTCTTGGATGACCCAAGTTTTCCTTGTAATCTGATTCCAGCAAAAGGGATGGTGTCAGGCCTCTGGGTCTTGGGGGAATGGCTTACATTGCACATGCTTAGRGAAGAGAAGCTTGTTCAAAATGACCTAAAAGCTTAAAAGTCTCAAAGCAATCATCAGTTTTCAGTCCAGGGTCCAAAGCCATGAGTCACTGAAGCACTRTTGTGGGCAAGTCACCCTGCTCAGTGTTTGGCTCTCCCGCTTGCCTGGTCAGCAGTTCGAAGCTTCCTGCTTGCAAGCACAATCACGATCCCATGTGTATGTTGATCACATGGCAAGAGCTTTTAAATACCTGTACTTCCCCTGATGCTGTTACTGTTGTGTCTCTCTRTTGTATCTGTGTGTTCAATAGGGGAGATTTCAAGATCATGCATAGAACTAACAGGACAACTTTGGGGGCCTGTTTATGGACACCATATTAAAAAAAGAAAGAAAAAAAAAGCCTCTGCACACTTTTGCTGGTTTCATTCTCTGTTTGTGAAAGTGAATGAATGAATGATAGCGAATAAAAATGAGATTTCTGTCCACAGAAAGTACAAGCATTTAAGCAGACTTAAATGGATTTAAAAACAGAATTAGGGAATTAGAAAGGTCGTACTATATATTTTTGTGTTACATGCTTGTTAGAGCTCTCATTTCTTGCACGKTTTTTGCTGCATTCAGAAGTGTAAATGTATCTAATGCCTTCCTTTCTTCACCACTGCATTGCCAGCATATCCCTCTGCTACTCAAATTTCTTGAAAAAGTTGCCTTCAAATAGTGCAAATTGCAATAATGAATGGATATTTATTCACTTGAAAATTGCACTGATGCTGCAAACTTATTTCAAATTAGGTCACTGATGTGCTGTCACTCAGATGATTAACAGTGTTATTAACCACTTATTTTTGTTGTTGATCTGGGCCGCATTTTAGTTTGTGAAGGAAGATTCAGGGGATATTCAGTACAAATCTGAACTGTGCAATTTTCTCTTCAGGTATCTATCTTAAAGGTGGAAGGGAATGCATTCCCCTGCTSTCTCTGCTGTAAATGGGACTTAACGTGAACTGAGCAACTTCAGCTGAGGGTCAGTGTTTTAGTGTGTTAGTCAAACTCAGAAACTTTCTCTGTGAGGACAGTGTGTGCTGTTGACTGRTGAAATATTTTATCCACTTCAGCAGTGGGAGGTTGTTTAATTAAAGAGAATAGGTAGTACATACTACATCAAACACTTATTTTAACTTTGAAAACTTTGACATCAGAATTAATAGATTTATGCAGAAGTGTACTTATAGGGGATTAATGACTTTTGTTGAGCTGGTGATTATTCATTTCCATTTGAATACATTATTCTGAAAACACAAAAGGAATTAAAAAAAAAAAAAGGAAAAGAAAAAAACAGGGATGGAGGAGGAGAACAGGCCTTGAAGGCAGGAAGGCCAGAACTGAATTGCTTTTCCCTTCAATGGCTTGGAATTAGAAATCCTTAGCTGATATTTCAGACAGTTGTGGCCATCGTTTCAGCCCTGCAGTTAGGGTAGACAGAGCTCATCAGGCACAGTATGCTCTGTTTTCAAGTATAACATACAGAGGGCAGGGCTTAAAGAGAGCAGTAGAAATAACAGGTGTCAAAAATTAAGAAAATCTYCCATTTCATTCAGATGATTGCAACAAAAACACAGTGAAGGGGTCAGTGATGTTAATATGGGCTCGGGTGTTGTCCGGCTCCCACTGAACTCCAGAGTCCTCCTATGGGTTTTGAGAGTTGGATCAGCCCTACCTTACCTGCATTACTGGCACAACCATTTATTTGTCATGTCTTGCCTCATCTGGGAACGAAWCAAACTGCCTCCCAGCTTTAGGATTGGGATTCAGAAGAATTGGGCAGCAGTAAGAGTTATAAGACCCTTTTCAGTAGGTGCTCTATAGAATAGTATTTGAAAGAAAACTAAGCATAGGGATAGAATAAAAGAAAAACCAAGGTGTCTGAGTGTAAGTTTTTGAAGCAGCAAGGATAGGAAGGTGAAAGGAAACATCAGGAGAAAGAATAAGATACTCGTGGAAAGGGAAGAGTATTAAATCCAATCTATGGATTGGATAATACTAATCCATTAAGTACAAGTCTGCTGTCACAGATATTTGGTTACTAGTATCTCCTAGCAAGGAAGTTACCTTCCTTGAGATTGTTCTAAACTGCATACAGAGTTGAAGCTATGCCATATTCTCAACTACAGTAGGCAGATCTTTTTCTAATATTTTTTTTTACAGATTTGTATTTTCTCCCCTGCTGGCAGATTTCTTCCATAGTTACTGCTCACATTAAATGGTGATTATCACAGGGAAATGTAAAGACCTGACTGATAATGATGGGAGCATGTTTTCCCCAACTCTTGAAAATCAGTACTGGCAACAACTGAGAACAGAATAGGGGATAAGAATGGGGGGGGAGTAAATAAGGAGTTAAAAAGAGACCATAAGGCTGTAGAACATCTTCATCTATCAAACAAAATGTTCTCWTCCACTAACGATCTATCTCTGTCCTCATTAAATACAGTGGGAACCTTTCCATTAACTTAAAAGGGTATTGGATCAGCCCCAGTTGGATCACCCAGCATGCTGGGTGAAATGGATGCAGTCTTTAAGCTCAGAGTTGAGCAGAAGTAATTTCATGATTGAAGAGTCTGAGCAAAATCCCAACTCCATTGCATCCTGTGGTAAAGCTCCCATTAACTTCCTTAGGTCTGGGGTTTTGCCACTAGACTCTGCGTGAAATGAAATCAATGCTGTGGGAGGCAGCGGGATATTTGACAACGGAGATGCTAGGTATGTTTTATCTGTGCCTGGAATGCTAAAGCATAAACTACTTTTGCTGTTAAAGGTTCCCACTAGTGTTTCCTCTGATGCACAAGAACCAGTAGAAATATGAGTGAATTAAGCACAACAGCAGATGTTTGCCTTGTACAGATTGAAAATCTGGAACAGCACTTGGTACAGACTTACTTTCCAAAAATGTTCCCTCTGGAATTGTCCAGTTTGTCCAGAGGCAGCTGTATCAAATACGCAGGGAATAACCAGAACGTAGTTCACATCCAGCAGCACAAACCACACCGGTAATACGAAGCCCAATGAAAGAAAGCGCAAAGCAAGAGTTAAACTAAAGATAAGCAACTTGGAAGGAAAGATGCTTATGAGAAGGTACCCATCCAGCTGTGCTATCTGCAGGAAAATGATACATTTTTGAATTGGAAAGAGATGTGTGTGTAAAAAGGAGAGCGATTGGAAGCACATGCAAATRGAAAGGATTTTCACCAAGCTCTCCCTCAATCTAGAAAGCAAGCTGCCCGTTATAATAAATTGCAACATAAGCCCCAGAACTACATGCTACTCTGTGAGGCCAGATCCCTGRGGATGCTGGAGGCCGAGAGGAGCGCAAAAGGAGGCACAGGAGTTCAGGGGTATGTCARTGCAGTGATTTCAGTTTTTAAGGGGCTAGTGCAGGATTTTTTAGAAAGGGCTGAAAAATCTATTTCCTTTAAGCTGTTTGAGCTGAATTCCAAAACCCGAGGGATCCTGAAAGCCGRGGTGCTTTCGTGATTCTTTTTGTGGTTATTAATATCTAACCCAAGCCTGCTTACCAGGCTGCCTTTGAAGTACTGCTGCTGAGACTCTGCTCTACCCTAGGAGAATCCTCCAAAATTATAGTGGTGGCATCTGTGTGATTCACCTTTCGTTTCTCCGTGTTGTCTGCTGGTATTGACGGTACCTTCCTCAAAGGAGAAGGAGGTGGTAACAAGGYGTCAGTCCTCCTTTCGAATGGCACCGATGGGATGGTTCCTGGGACCCTGCAACTTGCAGGAGCACCCGCTGCCTTTCGGGCCACCCTGCTCAGTGTCGGTGATGGTTGTGCTGGTCGTCGGTACCCACTGAGGCCGCCCCGCGGTCATCCTGACAAGCCTGGGTTTGCTCAGAGAGAGAATAGTGGGGGGCCCTGAGCCTCACTCTCATCACAACTAATGCATAAGTGAGGCCCCTAAAGGAGGAACCTACTTGCTTCAGGCTCCCTCTGTGGCCACYGGAGATTTTTGTCCGTTCTCCAAAAAGACCATGCAGGCCAAAATGCTTCGTTTTGGTGCCTAGGTTTAGATGGACTGCATGTGAGCCTGAGTCCTCCTTGTGTTTAAATGGCTCATCCCTTCAGATGTTATTTTTCAGATAACTCCAGCTGTGGTATTTGTGTATGGAATCATTAAAAGGGGAAATGTTTTTTGTGCGGTGTAATACTAAACATGCTCCCCCCCCCACACACACACACACATACATTTTTCTTCCTAGAGCATCTGACTGCATGACTTCATCTGCCTGTTTATCGTGAATCTGGGGAATGCTGCCTTTGGCTCAGAAACTGCTCRAATGTGCTGAGCTAACATCACT
>NW_028186823.1:2822214-2840490 GCF_003343005.1 Rhea americana | reverse complement strand
GAAAGTTTCTGTAACTTTCTGGGATTGCAGTTTTGCACAAAGATTGCATTCATTCCTTCCTAGATTGCAACTTCATAATTTTTTTTTTTTTTTTTACTGGCAGTGGTGGTTCCTGTCATTGCGAGTGTTTCCTCTGAGGCCTGCAGTGGATTTCTGAAGCGTTATGCGGGTGAGGGGTGTTTCACAGAAGGGAACAAATTGCTGCGTCTTTGGCGACACAAACTTTTCCCTAAGCAGAACTATTTTTTTTTTTTTTAGTCAAGTCATTCCTTCTATGGACCACTGCTGTCTTTGTTTGTCAAGTGGCTACAGTAAGCTGAAGAAATCGAATGGGAATGAATTCTGGCAGGCATCTAATACGCGCCATTCCACAAGAACTCCACGGAGGCCGCTGCAGGAGCAGCACGCGCAGCACCTAAGACTTGTTAAAGGACGTACTTGTTGCCATGGCCGTTCTGACGCTATGCAGACTGCTGAGAGAAACGAGAGGAAGTTAGGATGGCTTAGATCCTCCTGGAATATTAAGGAAAGGTATTACATTCCTCTRTTAGCTGATAATATCCAGGTGGTGCAAATGCAAACTTTACGGTGTGCAAATATCCCCTTCCGCGCTCTGTGTAGAAGGTGCGTTTTTACAGCTTGCTGAAACACAGCAAGAGATCGAGCTGCAGTTTCTTACGGTCAGAAGTCATCCAACAGAGGAGGACTTGCAAAAGGAGAGTAACTTCTCGGGTACCCTGAACCTTAGCCTGCAAGGGCAGAGAGGCTTACAAACATTTTGAACTTCCTGCTTTAAGATTCCCGAAACATTGGCCTGCCCCTGTTCGTGCATGGCAGAGGCAAATAACGCAGATGGCAATCACAAATACTTTTCAAATCTCAGTCAAGCATGTGCTTATTAGTCTGAACAGTGTCAAGGTCCCAGCTTTTTGCCCGCCAGGCTGTTGAACCCCTGCAAGTTTAGGAGCTGCCAGTGCATGCGAGGCCACTGGCTGTTTTCTGTCATCATTCTTGTGAGGTGCCTGAAGCTGAGCATTACCCTGCTCTTGCAATGGGCACTGCCAACACAGTTTTTTGGGGTTGGATAAAACAGCCTGGTCAAATTAGGAAGTGATCCAAAATCTTGCTAATAACCCAAACTAAATAAAACAAAAGCTTTTATTTCAATTTAGAAGAGGTTTAAATCTCTTTGGCGTGAAGCGCTCTATACTCCCTCCTAGTCCATCATGCAGAAGTTGTTACAGCTCAGCCAGAAATGCTTAGCAAAGAGATGGCTCTAAAAGAGAAGTTATCCTCATGGATGTGAGAGGATGAGCTCGTCCAGAGCTGTAACCTGGCTTCTAGGGACCGTTCAGATGGAAACTTTGAACGTCGAACCTGCAGGCTGTTTTATCCTTSATCGTTTCCCTTGAGATGGATGCTAAAGCCAGTGTAAATGTGGAAATCTTTGCATGTCCCAACAAATAAAAAAGGTAGCTGTATCACAGATGATGAAATTGAAATATTTTTTCATTGAAGCAGCAGGYAGAGAAAGGTTATGCAGGACAACTTCTGATTCTGGACATTTTAGAACAAGTAAATTCAAAAAATCTGTATCTAAAAGTTTTTAAAGAGCTGGAGGAGGTGTCTTTGGACCTCTAAATGTTGCTTTTTAGTCAGTGAGTGGAAAAAAAMCCCTTATTGTTAACCTGTTATGTGAAAGTAAATCAAGTGATTGTGATAACTATAGGTCTGTCAGCTTCACCTTGATCTCCAGCAAAATAATGGAATGACTGATTCCAGCTGAAATGTATGTGTTCTTTAACATAAAGAATTAAAGGAGGACCACACTGTTAATGGCAGTCTACCTTGGCTTAAAACAGGTCTTGTCAAATTATCTTGATGAGTTTTACTTTACTGAGATTAGCAGCTTGCTTGATAAAAGATGCAGTGATCTTCTGAATGAGAAACTTTCACATCTTGATCAGGAAATAAAATTTAGCACCCAACAGGAAATAGTTTTGATTCCGACAGATCTCAAACGTAGAGGTACAGAGGGAATCGTCTCTGAGCTGGCGTGCGTTTAGCAGGGATCTTCTGCGATCGTTTGCTAGCTTTTCACTAGCTGTATCAACAACTTGCTAGAGAATATAAAATCATCACTGATGTTTGCAGATACGCACACGGACTAGAGAGTGCTGAAGTAATGAACGATTCAGGTCACTGGAGAAGCCATCATGACTGTGTGGTAAACTGGGAGAATGCAAAAAATGCCTTTTTTTTTTTTTTTTTTTTTTTTTTTTTTGTGGCTCTTGTGGCACAAGACTAAAATATGAGGACTTAGATCTACGGATAAAGACGTTTATCACATTTGCTGGGGCCTGAGGCTTTCATCCTGCAGAGCTGTGACTCAGAGATCCTGAAGGATAGGAATGGGAATATAAATCCCAGTGACATTTTACCGAAGTTTGTACTCTGCAGTGTAGGTTTTGATAATGCACAGTGGTACATGTGGAAGAAAACATTAGAAAAGTAAACTCAGTACTGGTAGAAGGAAATGGATTGTTTACAAAGTCACTGTATGTTGGATAAAATCCACTTTTGTCAGAGGACCAGCTCAGATAATATCACTGCTTTGAACAAGATTTTTGTCTTAGGCTGCCTCTCTGTGCAGGGGTGGATTTTCCCTTTGAGCCTGGATATGTAGTTGTTGAGGATGTGCTACATCTGGATTTAAATTCTTTATTTACTGTTTTCCTGGCAAACATTTTGGTAAATGTTGCGTTAAGTGGACATTTGTGTTTAATAACATTGACATTTATCTTGCTTTTCTCCTGACATTTTTAGCAACTTCACAGATTTACATCTGCATAGCCATTTCTGTTCTAAAATTTGTAGTAATTAATTGCTTTTCTGTGTATCTATGGGAGCTGCTATCAGCAAAGAGAAAGGAAGGCACTACAGCTTTGCATTTTGATTAAAGATAAATTGAAATAATTAAAGATGTGGTATTTGACTTAGGTACTTTAAGGACTGAAAACCAACATCCTGATACCCACAGAGAAATATCTTACTCCACAAATAATTCCTGTTCGAGTAATTCGAGTAATTTCTGAAGCGACTAAGGGTAGTATTGGACTGCAGCCTGCAGTAATTACTGTTCTGAGACAAAAAGGATGCTTTCCGTCCACCCAGCAGGGAATTATTTGGATTGCTCTTCTCCTGCTGCGCAGCATTGTATGTATAATTCAAGAGGTACAATGCAGCCCGGAAGCCTTGGAGAACAAGATCATCCTCGCGGGCAGCACTGAGAAAGCTAACGCAAGCGATGGGTGAGCAGATCAGCACCACCGGTCTCAGGAGCTGGCTGGTGTCACGGACGCTGCACTGTGTTTGCGCAGCTGAGGGGGCCGCACATCTCTCAGTCCTTGGTGTTGATCATTCCAGGGGTGAGACCCAGCTCRCCCAGATGTGACTGACCTGCAGAAACCTCCCAGAATTAGTGTTTTCTGAACCGCCTGAAAGCACCGCCTGAAGCCGTGATCGTGTCAGGGAAACCGGTCTGTCACGTCAATTGCTGATAAGAGGAATTAAGTCATTCTGCAAGCACGTTATTGAAATATAAACATGCGTAATCAATTCGGTGTCTCTATGATGACTGAGTAGTTCTGGAGAGTCTCAGAAAAGCTCTTGGAGAGAGCTGATAGCTGGCTGATATGAGAGATGAACAGTGAATTGCTCATGTCGTGGAGCATTTGATGCTGTGGCGGTTTCATGACATCAATCAAAGTTCATGGATCCAGACTAATGTTTTCTCTTCTAACCCAGCTGAGAAGCTGACTTGGAAAGTTTAGTAAAAAGTGTTAGGTAGGCCCCCAACATCAGCCTCAGATAAAATTGTTTCATTGTTGGGTTCATTTGAAAATGCCTATAAATAGAGTTCACAACTAAAATGATGTCTGATGTCTAATACAACTAAAAGAACTAGAAAAAGACTGAAAAAGGATGTCTTTTCATTTCTGGAGCCATTCTACTTTTGCATAAAATCAACATTGTGATCGAGGCATTCTTATTATAATTGTGGAATTACGTGTTTGTAATGTTTGCATTACAATGTATGATCCTACACCCCATTTTTTTTTCCTTTATAAAATTCAAAGTTTTCAATTCTTAAGTAAATTAAGGTTTCAGATTGACAATTCCAGATGTAGATGCTGACTGTTCATAATGCAGGCGCCTATTTAATTTCACTTGAGCACCTTAGCTCTCATCCAAAGAAGCCCTCATGCCAGGAGAGGATGTTAGCAGTTGTGATTCCAGTGTAAGTATGAATCTTTACAATACAGAAGTTGTGCAGCTTAAGTGACCTAACTGATAGTCGTCTTCTGTCTCTGTCCTCGCTTGCTGATTATAACAACCTGCTCCCCTGTCCCAGTTCATAGCAGCAATCCTACTTCTGCACCTGCCGGGCTTCAGCAACTTGTTTGAGGAAAAAAAAATTGTTTGATTCTTTAGCTTCATGCATTTTCTTGTCATTTGTATGGGAGGGAAGCCTGAGTCCCTAACACAAAGGCTATTTAAACTGTGAGTGTAACTTAAAGGCTAACTCAAAGCTTTGCCTTTTGAATGAGAGTAGTGCTGCTTCTTACAGGCACAAGGTGTCCCAAATACATTTATARTTCAAAATTATTTCCAGCAATAAGAATGTAGATGGGGCCAATAATCAGTTCTTGTTTTTAGGCTTTTTCCATATTATGATGTGTGGGGGGGGTGTCTTTCCTCTCAGCCTTCTTTTGAAGCTGTGCTACAAAAATCAGGCAGGCTGTTCAGCTTCCCTCTCTCCTGGTGCCCAACATTTTTTGTGTTGGGCCAGGGGAACAGTGGCGCGTATCTAGCACCAGGATGCAGACCCCTATGCGCAGRGCCGGGGGATAGATGGCAGCGCAGCCTCTTTCACATAGGACCCTTGAAGGGGCTCRTCCCAACTCCAGCACGTGGGAAGAGCAGTTGCAGGGAGGCTCACGCGGAAGCTCAGCAGGTCTGCGCGTTGCCTTGCTCTGGGGCTGGATCACCTCCTCCGGGCTCAGGCTGCGCTCCTGAAAGGGAGCTTTGGCTTGCAGCGGGAGCAGAGGTGGTGAGACCCGGCTGCGAAGCAGAGMTCGGCCCCTGTGTGCTGGTGCACATGGCGCTCGGTCCAGCCTGCGCCTGTTGCTCGTCAAAGCCCGTGGAAGGTTTCTTTTTCAGCAGCCTGACGGGAGATGTTTCAATCTATTCTAATTGAATATTTCTCCAAAACAAAATGCTATTTAAAAATCAATTTTTGTCTGTACACGGCTGTTCTCGCCTCTTTTACAATTTTCAAGGCATGGAGTTGAATTACAAGTTCTGCAGCACTTGGGTAATGACTGGCAACGGGACACATTCACAAAGGGCCAAGTCCGGTGTTACTGAGACCAGTGGAGGTTAAAAAACAAAAACAAAAACAAGTCTTTTAAGGAAATCTGGCAGCTAGAACAGACCAGCACAGTTTCTCTGCCCCTCATCATGTCTGTGGCTAGCCACTGGGCAGGCTTGTTTGTGGGGAGCTCTCCCTACCCTCCTTCTCGTGAGCGCACACGTTGCTGGGCACAATCCGTCCCTCTGTGCTGCCTGCCTGAAAGGCYAGCAGGGGCTATTAGACAAGGACCTGCCTGTACAGCTGGTGTGCTGGTTCTCAGATAGAAATGATAACAGATTTTTTTAAAATAAATCATTTATTTGATTAGATTAGACAGTAACTGTGCTCTGTCTTCAGAGTCATTTAAAACCAGATTAATGGAGTGCACTTGTAAACCATAGCATAGTAAGGCAAGTAAATCCTTTAGCCCAACTCTCAGAGGAGTTACTTCTTCCCTGCAGAATATATAGACTTGTACACCCTTAATATGTCATGTATCAGTTACAGAGCCTTTACTGCAGATGACACCATTGGTAGACATGGAGTTTTCTTTTCCTCATTACACAGCGATATGTTTGCTGTCCTGTGATCATCCCCCATTTCATTTTAATAGGGACTCGGCTATACCATCAGCATAACAATGTTTCACCAAGGTCTCTACTCACCTAAGGACAGTACTTAGAAAAAAGCTGGGTTTGGATTGACAAATGGGAAATTACTAGACCAAAACTGGATTGTACAGAGACAAGCTGGCCTAGCTTGTCTGCATTCAAACCTAATGCTGCTGTTGCTTTTCAGGATTAATATCTGGCAGAAATTCAGGCTGGATGCAGTGCTGCTACTGTTTGCAGCTGGATGTGCAGGGAGAAGTTTGTTGCTTCATTATGCACTGCCGAGCACCGCTAGATGCAGCTCTGCTTGCGGGAGAGCAGAAGATGCAGCTCCTTTGGTCCTCTTTCCCCACTGAGATGAGGCTTGAAGACCTGAGAGGGAAGTGTCCTGATGAGCAGAAAGGCAGAGCAGCAGCCCCTCAGCTGCCTCTTTGAAATCCCTATCCAGCCTACACAAGAATTATGGYGATTTTCCAAAACCTACTGACAAGAGCCATGAGTTAGGTGGCATCTCAGCCCATCAGGGAAGCAGGTGCCGTTCACTTCTGGAAGGCTGAGATTGCCCTTTAGGCAAGGGCTCAGTTTCCCCAAGCCCCTCTGAAGTTCTTACAGGCAGTATGCGATGGGGATCTCGCCTGTGTTGCCACAGGGTCGGAAGCCTTCCCACACCTGGCTCTGCAGCCTAGCACGCTTTATCTGCTGTCAACTATCAGCTGTCACAGGGCCGACCTGGTGTTACCTGCTGCTAACGCACTSAGTGCAGTCATTTGCACAAAATCAGTAGTGAAGGGAAAGGCTTGGAGGCTCTTAACTTCAACAGGCCTTGGTACTTGCTGCTGTTGACTCTCAGTCACTGGAGAACCTGGCATGTTGCTCCTGATAACCATTTGGATGGGATATTTTTGAGTAACTGCTTTGAGKATTGCCCTCAGCAAGGGCCTAATCCAAAAGCCTGTTGAAGTCAATGATAGTCTGCTGAATAGTGATTTCTGCTCATTAATGTAAAGCCTGAAATGATTGGACACAGGTGGCTATCAGTTCTCCTTGAGCAGATGTTTCTGGCTAGTATAACATGCCTCTTGGGGTGGAGATGAATAGAAATTAGTTGTAGAGGATTCCAAGAAAAGGCAAAAATAAAAGCWATTTCATTGTAAAGTAAAGGTTTATGTTGCAGGAATAACTAATACGTTATAAGCAGTAGTATTTTGGGGACATAAAATAGAAAATCAAATATTTTGTGCAGGGAAAAGCTTTTTGATAGATTCTTAATATTAGATTTTATGCTGGAGTAAATTTGTACCATCAGTTCTGTCTAAAAAAATGTGATTATTGAAATGAAAATGATAGCAAGACATTGTCCCATAGAGACCATGATGAAAGAGGGGTTTTCTCTCACCCTGGATTTGCATGCAGAAAACTTTGGGGGTTTTCTCCCATTAATATCTTGACCAAAAACCCAAATATTTTTAATACCCACTCTGAACACTTCTTTGCAATGTACTGCACAGACTATGTCTAGCTGACTGAAATAGACTGATGGGGAAAGCATAGAAATTATTGTATGAAGAGAGATTGTTTAGATATCTTTATTTAGCAGCACTGAAGTATGTTGCCAATAGGAAGGAGCAAAATGGAGACCCAGCTGTGTTTACAAAAGCAAAAGAAATTTTCCTGAAGTGAGGCCAACTTTGATGTGAGYTAATAACTTTGCTTGATATTGTGGGGCTAATTCTGAATGTGACTTGAATGTCATGTTTTTCAGTGAGGGCATAAACAATTTATTTCAGTTTGAGTTAGCTTTGCATTCGTGCTTCTGAAAACTGATATTTGGTTTTGCACTTGGTGACCCAGTAATGTGGCTCAGATTGCAATGGGCCTTGAAAGAGCTCGCGCCCCTTCTCAGTGCTGTGCAACCCAATGCACCACGAACCGTTCTGTATGTTTTGAGGGAAGCAGGGATCTTTGTGGCTCCAGAACAGATTCTTGACACTAACACTACAAGCATTAAATGCACTGTGTTTTGATCACATACTTTTTCTCTCTCTTCTTCTATCCTAGCAAATTTTTTCCTTGTGGGCTTGATCCAACAAGCCATTTAAATGCCTGCAGAACAGTAAACGCACAATAGGACTACTAGCACATCTTACTGTGTACTAGATTGTGTTTTTAATGAGCTGAGATTACAAAATAAAACAACCTCTTTGCGCCCACTTCTCCCTTCCRCAGCATGAGCCTTGTTCATCCTGAGTTATGAACATCTTTCCAGAGCACCAAACTCAAAGCGATAAATCAGGAAGCATCAAATTAAGGCACAAGCCCATGCAGTGCTATCTCTGACCCTCTGTAGATGGTTATAGCTGTTGAGAATTACCTGCAGCACTTCAGCTTTATTCATGCGAGTGGTTTTATTAAGCACTTGAGGAAGCAGCTTAGCAGCATGGCAGGGCTGCTCCCGAGTCTCATCTCCCCATGAGCTCAGTTGTCCGAGTCATGAGATCGCTAGTGACACTTGTGCTGCTGGTGATCCATGCTGTGCAGACTGTCTATGGCAGGTTGTCTGTGGTGTTGCTGCTGAGACTGCTGTCGATGAAAGCTAGATGAAAGAGGTTTTGGAGATCACTGGTGGGCATGTGATAGTTTTCAGATAAAACAAAATAGGGTGTGAACTTAAACAGTGGGTGATTTTTTCCCTTGCTCCTTCAGCCCATGGAGTGGGCTCAGTCTGTGGCTGACCCTTGGCATAGGCGATTTCTGTTCAGGATGGGCAAAAGCAGGATATGACTGTGGGCACAGGGAGGAGTGTGAATTTCCTATAAAGAAGTCCTAGACCTGTTGTCTGCCATGGAAGCTTGGCATTGTTATTACCTAGTGGCTTGAATAACTGCAAACCTATATGAAAATTTGAGTCTATTTCAGTGTCCATCCCACCTCATACAAGCACCAGACACGAGTCCCAGTACATGACCTCCCTTTCTCATCCCACGAAGCCACTCACACACTAGACCCATTAACCATCAGCTCAAGACTCTTGCTTTCTGGCACCTTTACTGTGGCATATGTAGGTGAGAAGCAACAATGGCTCTGATGAATATCCTGTATCTCACCCCCACTCTCATCATTGTCCCTTCCCTTTAACTTGAGCCCTTGGCCTTTTCCTTTTCCCCCACACATTTCACTACTTATTCTTTTCCCCAAAATTTCCCCACCACCATGATCCYCCCATTTCTCTTCAATCCCTGTTTTCCTCCCAGCAGGAATTTATTTAACCGTAAGTGCTCTTTGCATTTCCTGCCAAACTCCAATTACAGCTCCTCAAAGCAAGTCCTTCCCCCACCTCCACACCTTCTTAATAGCCAGATTGTAAGAGTACCATTATTTTTGTTCCTTCCACTTCCTCATTCAAGAACACATTTAGTACGTATTGTTCAAATTTGAAGGCTATTGCACATCCCATTAAATCTATTGAGCAAAAGAGAAAAATTGAAGGCTCAATCTTCCTGACCTAGGTGCCCGAGCATGCATGCTGTGACCTGTTCAGCCGTACCCCTTGTACAGGTGACTGTCCACCAAAAGAGCCGAACTGTTATGGCAATACATTGTTGAATTCTCCATACTCAAGGTGGGAGGGATTGGTGCTACTTAAGTGTAAATGTCAACAGATTTGCAACTACAAAGTCATGACCAGAATCTGCCTTTAAAAAGGCGGTGGTAAAATCGGTCCACCTTAAGAAAACGATAGATTTGCCTGAAAGTTACAGTCTCTGACCTGCACAGCTGAGAAGCCTCAGGCCCATAGAGTTATTTGATGATGTTCATTTCACATCGATGTTTTTTTCCTGTGGAGTGCTATGAGCGTTCGTTGGATGCAGCCAAGTTTGATAGATTTTGGTGAAAGTTTATTTCAGAGAAGGACTTAAATCTAAAGCCATCTAAAAAAGGTTTGATTAACACTCTGCTGAGGAAAGTGTAACAGATTGGCAAGATCCAGCTCTTACTAAATTTATATATATATAATCTACTACTGTTCCTAACAACTGAACTTGGCTGAGTCTTGGCCAAGGACCTGGACACATGACCCAAATGAAGTTCCCAGGGGAGAAAACTTTTTGCAGCCTAGCCCTTTCTTTGGCATTCTCAAGCTGATAGAAGCTGTAGGCTTTTTTTCCTCTGCCAACCTTAAACCCAATCCCTGACCATGGCTGATCATTAAACAAGGTTTRCTAGCATTGATGACCCATATCAAAGAGTGCTCAGAGGACAAACCTTTTTGCAGCCTACACCTTCCGTGAGCAGCTACTTGGTAGCCCCATGCCAAGCAGAGCTTTAGGCTTTGACCCTCTGCCACSCCAACCCTTAACTTAACCCTAACACTAGGCATGGAATGAGCTGGGCCAAGATGCCCAGCTTTCATTTAGATAAAAAGTTGCCAAGGAAGAAATCTTTTTGCTGCCTACTCCTTCCTCTGGTAGCCCCCTGGCAGTCCCATGCTGACTGGAGCACTAGGCTTTGTCCCTCCCCTAACGCTATCCCAAAATCTTACTTCAGCTTATCTACAGCCAAGGACCTTCATCCATGGCCCAACTGAAAAAGCTGTTGGGGAGAAATCTCTTTTTCCAGTCTACATGTTCCCTTGGCAGCTACTTGGCAGCCCCTCATCAAATGGAGCTTTAGGCTTTATCCTAACACTTCCAACTTTTAATATTAGGGTAACCCTAACTTTAACCTTATCCTATTCCAGGCTTTTGCTATTCAAGGATAACCGAAGTTATTCCAGTGCTGAGATGCTGACAATTTCTAGTCTTCATTGTAGTTACAGAGCAACTCCCTTTTTAGACCAATATTCCTTTCAACTCTTTTTTAGTATCACAGCTATGCATAGCACAGTTAAAGATCATTAACAGAGCTATAGCTATGTGTTGGTAGTGTTTTCCTGAGTACTATTTATAGTTCATCTTCTCTAATTAAAAAAAAGAAAAAAATCTGCTCTGTCAGGTAGCACTGTKGCATCTGTGATTAATTATAGGGAAAACGGAAGACCAGATGACATCCTTGTGAAAAGGAGTGCATTTGTCCACTGATGTACACAGACTGATAAGGCTATGTGATGAAGTAGCAATGACATGTAGTCTAGATAGGAAAGATTTTCCTGCTCTTGTCTGTCTTTTGCTTGGTGCAGGGCAAGAGCTGTTTCTCCTCCTCTTGAAGACCCTCTCCTGGCATTCAGTTGGCCAGAACAGATGGATCAATCCAGCTCCTTGTTCTTTTGCATCCTGCTCTTGTTGTTCGTGCCAATAATGCTGAGAGGAAGACAGTGTGTTTATTTTCACATTATGTCTCCCACCCATAAGCTGAAGTGAGCCATGGATCCTCGCCATGTGAATTCTGAAAGCAATTTCCCTTTCCCCTCTTTGAGTCTCTGTATCCATGTGGGGAAGTAACATTAAAGAAAARAAAAAGACTTCCCAGGTTTGGAGGAAATAATTATTTTTCTATATCTTCTAGTACAAYGTGTTCCAATCTGTTCAAGGTACAGTAGTCCAACTGAAAGCCTCTAGATTGAATCCATCATTTTTTCTCCTGCACTTCAGTGCTGAGAAGGTTAGTGTATCCATCCCATGGCCACGTACTGAAACCTCGGTACCCATCTCCCCGTAGACCAGCAGCCACCATATCTATGTAGGAGGAGAATGCTGATGACGTGATGCTAGAGCATGGTCCATAAACACACATCAAAAATCACTCGTCTGCTCACAGGCAACTGGCAAATGGAGAAGTTTGGGCCTTTTTGGGGTGGAAGAAGCTGATAGGCAAGAGCTGTCAGCCCCAACAGATCTACTTATGAGTTGTGATCCCTATTAGCTAATTAGACTGCTACTTTTCTTAAAACTCTTCCCACAACCAGAGAGGTCCTCTCCACTATGTAAGCAAACCATAAAACCTTATGGATGTCTGCAAACAATGTCATTTATACCCCAGCTCAAACTCTGGGGCCATGGGTGGATAAAGGAAAGGGTACTGGGAACCAAGAAGATGGCRTTGGATAACCAGAAAGAGAAAGCAAGGATTAAGAGATGTATCYAGGAAATGGAACTGCAAATATTAGTGAATCCTTGTCCTCTGGTGATTATTGTTTCAGATGCCCCCAAATGAGGTTTAGGTCTGGTACCTTTTCAGATCCTTAGCAAAACAAGGACACTCTGCAGCATTTAAAGCTGTGAGTTCCTAATCTGAGTCACAATATAGCTTTAGGAGTGAATCTAGACTAAAAAGATGGAAATCAAGATTAAACCTGCAGCATATGCAAGTGCTTTTTCAGCAAGTTTGAGGGTGCGAGGCCAGGAAGGGAGAATGAATCTAAAAGCTGGARGGAAAATGGAAAGACTTGCTGACATGAAAGAAAGCTCTACTGTATTAGAAATTCCCTAATTAGGGCTCATATCAGGTCGTGACCTGAGGGATGGCAACTGCCTAAGGCTCACTTGGGTTGYTGTGATGTGGGAAATAATAGACAACCGTTGAGCATCCTCATTCAGCAGGAAGAGCCCTGCTGTACTTTCTCTTGACGCACAAAGACTTACCTAAGTGGTTTTGGTAGTGCTTAAAACACATCCGTTCTAATTAAATCAGGACAGCCCACTGGCATGAACTCACTTGCAGGACCCAGTTCCTGCAGGTCTRCTAGAGAAAGCCATGTGGACATGAACAACTCTGAACTGATACAGCTACAACTCACAYGAAGGCTTGTACCACTGTGATGACACCAGCAATAAATCACATCTTTCCACCCACAGGTACTAAATTGATGTAATAAACAAGCAAACAAAATCCCCAAACAATCCATGTATCATAATTAAAGAAGACAATCTTTGTCTCACTGAATTTTTAGCTTCTCAGCTCCTTTGAGACAACATCCAGAGATATATGCAGAGCCACACAGAGCAGAAGTGGGGAAAGGCAGGGTAAGGCAGCAGTGAAATGGCTGCAGCTTGATACAACACACAATCATGCCATGCATACCACAGAGCTGTTATTGCAGAATTTAATAGGCCTTGCAAAAAAAAAATAGATTTCAAGGGAGGATTTGGAGAGGACGGTGTTGCTGAAGGGCTATCTGTGCGAGACAGTGACAGAAAAGGCATGGAGTGGCATAATGAATGATGAAGCAGGCCATGGGTAAAGCAGTTGGCAGAGTGTTGAGGTGCAGTAAATCTTCAGCCCTGGCATACACCTGGTTGTTTCATTTGCTTGCTGCATCAATGACAAAAGACTTGTTCATGGAACTCTTGTATCCTGAAATATGCCGCATGTTAGTCAAATAATACTTTGGATTGAGATATATTATTTATTCTTGGTCCTTTCAGCACAATCTGAATATTTTTTTGTGGAACTTGAGTGAGTTAACAACCAGACTGTGCTCTGATAGAGCACTGATTTCTGCCATGGTGCTCAGGGAATTCTCCTACCCCTACCTGCACAGGGGAGCTTGACAGCAGCTCTGCTCTGCTGACACAACAGCTAGGTATGGGGCTGTGCCACAGGGTCAGAGCTTGAAAGAAACGGCTAGGAGGACAAAGCAGTGTGCATGAGCGTGCGTGCGTGTGTGTGTGAGTGTGCGCATGTGGTTGTTTAGGCRGCACAAACAAGCAGGCTAGGGTGGGAACTTCAGCTGGTATTGCCAGTAAGCCCATGCTGTCCTCAAGAGTGAGTAAGCAGTCATATGTACAGACTGGAGAAAAATAGATGAGGGAACAGGCAGAAGGAACAGTTTGCAATAATCGATGTGACACATTTCAGTTAATAGTGTTTRCAAAAGCTCACAAAAGATGACATACCATTCACAGGACTAAATCAGCCAGACCAAAAAAAATTTCTAGACCAGAAAAAGAGACTGAGTTAGCTGGATTATATATTCACAACAAACAACATGGCCATTCTCGACATAGAGATCAGGYTTATGTCTGAATGTCCTGCATATCCTGTTGTCCTGCTCAAGATGCATTAGGTTTAATTGTTAAGAAGCTTAAAAAGTGCGCTTTCATTATGATGCATGAAGGAATTGCATGACCACCACTCATGCAACAAACTGAAAACRTACTTTTATATTGTGGACTTCCCTGCACACAGGGATTTCTGGTGAAATTTGGAAATTTGGGGGATCTTGTCAATGTGTACAAGTATCTGAAGGGAGGGTGTCAAGAGGACAGGGACAAACTCTTTTCAGTTGTCCCGTGTGACAGGACAAGAGGCAATGGGCAGAAACTGAAGCACAGGAAGTTCCGCCTGAAGGTGAGGGGGAATTTCTTCCCTGTGAGAGTGACAGAGCACTGGCACAGGTTGCCCAGASAGGTTGTGGAGTCTCCTTCTCTGGAGATCTTCAAGGCCTGCCTGGATGCAACCCTGTCTACCATGCTGTAGGTCCCTACAGGTGACCCTGGTGAGCAGGGAGGTTGGACTAGATGATCTCCAGAGGTCCCTTCCARCCTTACTGATTCTGTGATTCTATGATTCTGTAAGAGCCAGAGCAAAGCTCATGAGCCTGGGAAGTGGCTGGCTGCATAGAAGTGATTTTACCCTTCCAGGAGTAAACGACAATTGATTTACAGAAACCAGTTATTTTAGGACAGATCCATTCTTTCTCTATGTCCCAACATCTCTGTCTCTAATTTCCCACTACCACTACYCTCCTGTAAAACAACTTATCCTTAGGAAAATTCCACCTGGAGACAGAGATCAGGGCCAGAGGATTACCTCAATGGATCAGACCACTTCTGAGGCCAGTTTAGGGAGATCTGCCCCATATTCCTTAYTGCACAGGTTTCCTCTTTGACCAGCAAGGCTGGCTGTGCTTCACACTGTGGCACTCTGAGGACTGTAACCTCTATAAAAATTATGATAAAACATTCAATTTGATCATYAGTTTATATAAAAGTATAAAATTATTGTCAGAGTGCTCTAGCTGTTGTCAATAAACTGTACAAGATAGGAAAGCCTGCAGGGTGCTGGAGAATGGGTACCAGCAGACCTTTTTCTTCTACATGGAGTTTACTTTCAGTGTTGTGGCACCACGGTGGCTACATGCCCAGTTCCCCAGTGGTTTGCCCAGGGGAGCAATCAGGATCTCATTGCAATGCAGGAGGCGCCACTGGAGAGGACTCTGCTGCCCAGCCTGCAGAGCAAGGAGTTGCCAGAACTAGCCAATGGGAAGGGGTGAGGGAAGGGGAACATCTTACRTGTTACTGCCTTTGCCTGTAAGAAAGGGTCAATGTCTGATTCATAGCCCTGACACTGGAGTTAAATGCATTTGCTGAGTCTTTCACAAACAGAGGGAAGGTGGAAGAAGGGGGTCTCCTCCCCACAGAAAGCCCTAGAGTTTGCACAGGATGTGGCAGACACGGGATAGTTTCCTGCTCTCTCATCCGTGCTCCCTGGGTGGGTCCCTCGTGCCTTCCTGTTGAAGCTGTTCCACTTTGTTTCAGTAGTCATTTGGCTAGAGGAAAAGAGCAAATGCAAAGCTATCTCTGAAGCCCGGGCTTTCATTTGGGTCCTGGCCCCTTTTCCCATGCTGCCCCCTGTCCAGCCCCGAAGCGTGAGCTGTGGCGTGGGAACGAGACTCTGCCCCTTGACTGCCTGGCTGGGCAAGGAAGGTAATGCGAACAAGGCATTGGAGCAGAGGTTCTCTTATCCTTCATGGTCTGGACCCTTCTAGTATTGCAGGTTAAACAAAACAAAACCAAAAACACCCAAATGAAGGCTTAATGTCTCCAAACAGCCCAAAACAAGAATATTTTAGCCATTGACAGCTGTGGGGCCACACTGAGATATGAATATTTTTCTGATCAGTTTTTCCTCTCTGCCAGAAATAGAAATGAAGAGTTACAACCATCCAGCTCTGCCAGGGAGTGAACAAAGATGATGCTCAGAAATCAGCATAAAGATGTGTGTGTTAAAGGTACAAATTATATCATTCAGGTGTATTCATGTTTAACACAATATCACAATATAAATTCAAAATGTAGGAAAGGAATCAGAAGGAAAGACTATGAAAAAATGCTGAAAAATTTTAGTGTTTTCAGATGCAGAACTTTCCTGATCAGAGATGTGAAGAGTTGGGCTAAGGTCAAGGCTGAGCTGAGGAATAATGTGGAAAGTATTACCAGTGAGTGCTTTCATAGCTTTTGCATGTCACCCCTCTGGATCTGAGGAGGGAGCAGGTGAGGAAGAACTGGCAGTGGTGGCTGTTATGTCCAGAAACAAAACAAAAAGAAACCTCTCATAAAAGCCTGATCTTTCCTTGCCCTTGCTCTGAGATCACTAACTATCATTTGCAACTGCTCAAGGTTCAAAGGGGAAAATGCTGAACTAGGGCAACTCCTCTTGCTCCAGGAGATTTATTAATCCAATGTCTTTATTATTCAAAATATTTGAACAAGTGGTAGTGTGGTTACCTCCCTCTTTTGGAGGCCTGCTGATGCCAGCCATAACACACAAGAACAAAGCAGCAGACTTTTGCTAAGCACAAGATCTCTCCTCTTTTCTCTTTCCTCCTGCGTGGAATGACCTCTGAGCAAGGGCAGGTGAGGACCTGAGCTTTAGAAGAGATTATTCTGTTCACCATTGGAACTGAAAGCAAACACTCCTGATTCTCCTTTGATGCCAGCTGACCTGAATCAAAGCTCCGAGACCTCTAGCTGATAATGTTTACCAGATGCAGGAGTGAAAAGGGGTTTCCAATATAGCTTCCAGTTTGTTAGACCTCCATGCTGAAAATATAGTGCTCAGGACTTATATTAGGAGGGGTAGGAATTGGCTGCTGAGACAGAGAGCTTGCTTGCTGGAAGAGCAAATGCGAAATGAAACAATAATCTTTTGGCATAGCCAACATTCAGGTTCTTTATTGATRTCTTGTAATAATCAGGGAAAATAGAAAAGTCCTTGCTACAGATTCTGCAGCACTTGAATTTGCTTGTAGCTCAATCTGTACTGAAATGTAGTTTACCATTTCAAGGAGAGGGGGAGAGGTCTGTGCAGTGCGTCATAGTCATCGGCAAAAGGCAGAGCTGAGTGAAGGAAAGGAAYAGCAAAAGCAATGTTAATGTTTTTGCTGACAGAAGCATAAGAAAATGGGAAGTGTCACCTGAGGGATTCTCAGGGGCTTATACAGGCATTGGCAAGGTTTGAAGGAGTCAGGAATACAGACATCTCTGTCGTCTGCTGCGGAAAGAGAGAGAGAGAGAAAGACAGTGACAGCTTCACAACCACCATGTGTTGAATAAAACAATGTGATGCAGATATTACTTCATAACCAGCAATCATTTTCTCCAGCAGGCAGTGGAGAGGCCAATTCTGTCTGCAGCTCTGCTAAGACAAAGCATATACGTGTTGGTACAGGGGGATGAATGAAGTTGTCTTAGGAGAAAAGCAAACAAAGGCGCACAAATGCCAGACTTTCAAAGAAGCAATCTGTTATGCAAGCACTTCAGCTGAGCCTATTGAGAAGGGGAGAAGACGAAGGAAGGGGGAAAATATCTGCATTCATATTTCAGAGGCCCAGCTGCCRAACGCGAGCCAAGACAAAAGGCGCTCTTGTCCAATTGCTCAAAATAACGGCAAGACCCGGCTTTTGGGGCAGCGGGAGAAAACTAAGCACTGCACGATGGRGCACGTTCTGTCGTTCTGAGGGCTGGAGCCAAGTACATACAGCATTTTGTAAGATGTGGATAAAAGCTGAACAAAAGAAAAAAAAAAATCCAGGCCCCCTTTCCTCCCCCGCAACTTCCGCGTGTCCTTGTAGTGTGCGTTTGTGCCTGTACCCCAAGGACACAGAAACTTGCCAGTCAGGCAGTCACATCAATTACCCTAGTCTCCTGGGAATGCGCTGTCCTAGGGGAGAGACACTCGTTTCACAAATTGCCTTAAAAAGAAACAGTGGGATGGGGGCAGGGAAAACAGCTAAAAGATTTAACGTGGTATTGAAATCTTCTGGACTCATTTAGCAAGCATAAGAGAACAAGGAAGCCGCTTCTGCTAAACAAAGGCTCACGCAGCTGGACACGTGTGAGTACAACCCCCAGCTTGTTGCAGGGTTCAGGGTATCAGCAGACAATCTGCATCGCTTGTAATCTGGCACGGTTGTAAGTCATACATCCGGGGAGGTGGTACATAAAACAGGGCTGTATCTAGGTCCCCAGGAATGCCCTCCTATCCCTCTTCTCCCTCTGCCCTCCTCTTTTTTTTTTTTTTTTTTTTTTT
>NW_028186823.1:2821076-2822157 GCF_003343005.1 Rhea americana | reverse complement strand
GATTGTACCTCCTGAGACACCACGTTAGGAAAGTTTGACCTAGGACAAGACCTCTTGTCTATCTCCACTTTTTAAAGAATGATAGAATAACCACACCGTATGGCCAGAGGGGATTGCATTGCCCTCCTTTAATTCCTCTGTGTTTTAAAAATCATTACCTAGTTCTTAGCTCTATAAGCCTTTGTATCTGTGTCAATCTGAAAGCCAAAGACCACTGTGCGATATGTGTACAGCTTCTCCAGAGCCTGAAATGCTAAGGGCAGCTAAGGGCAGCCCTCRGGAATCCTGCAGCCTGRATGTGAAGGAGAAAGTCCRGAGAAGGGAAGACTTTCCTTTGGTTGAGGAGAATAGGATTAGAGACCTTTTGGGCAGGCTAGACATCCATAAATCCATGGGCCCAGGTGGGATGCACCCACGGGTACTGAGGGAGCTGGTGGATGTTATTGCCAAGCTGCTCTCCATCATCTTTGAAAGGTCCTGGAGAACTGGAGAGGACTGGAAGAAAGCCAATGTCACTGCAGTCTTCAAGAAGGGCAAGARGGAGGAGCCAGGCAACTCTAGGCTGGYCAGCCTCACCTCCATCCCTGGAGAGGTGATGGAGCAGCTCATCCTGGATGTCATCTCCAGACATATGGAGAAGAAGGTGATCAGGAGTAGCCAGCATGGATTCACCAAGGGGAAATCCTGCTTGACCAATMTGATAGCTTTCTATGATGGAATGACTGCCTAGGTAGATGAGGGGAGAGCAGTGGATGTTTTGCACCTTGACTTCAGCAAGGCTTTTGACACTGTCTCCCCTAACATCCTCCTAGAGAAGCTCAGGAAATGTGGGTTAGATGAATGGACAGTGAGGTGAATTGAGAACTGGCTGAAAGGCAGAGCTCAGAGGGTTGTCATCGTGGTGTGGAGTCCAGTTGGAGGCCTGTGGCTAATAGAGTTCCCCAGGGCTCAGTCCTGGGTCCTATCCTGTTTAACTTATTCATCAACAACCTGGATGAGAGGATGGAGTGCCTCCTCAGCAAGTTTGCTGATGATCCCAGGCTGGGAGAAGTGGCTGATACACCTGAGGGCTGTGCTGCCA
>NW_028186823.1:2720804-2820546 GCF_003343005.1 Rhea americana | reverse complement strand
AGGGGACGAGGACAAACTCTTTTCAGTTGTCCCATGTGACAGGACAAGAGGCAATGGGCAGAAACTGAAGCACAGGAAGTTCTGCCTGACTATGARGGGGAATTTCTTCCCTGTGAGAGTGACGGAGCACTGGCACAGGTTGCCCAGAGAGGTTGTGGAGTCTCCTTCTGCGGAGATCTTCAAGGCCCACCTGGATGCAACCCTGCCTCCAGGAACTGTGCACAGGAAGTTCCGTCTGAATGTGAGGGGGAATTTCTTCTATGATTCTATGAAATGACCACTACATGGTAGCTATGCCCTCCCTGAACTGCCAAACCTGTGCCAGTGTTACATCCACTGTGCGCTCCTGTGCCAGTCCCCATATCATTGCCATACAGAATCACTGAATCACAGAATGGTTGAGGTAGGAAGGGACCTCTGGAGATCATCTAGTCCAACCTCCCTGCTCAAGCAAGGTCATCTAGGGCACGTTATACAGGAGCACATCCAGGTGGGGTTTGAATATCTCCAGAGAAAGAGACTCCAYAATCTCTCTAGGCAACCTGTTCCAGTGCTCTGTCACTCTCACAGGAAAGAAGTTCTTATATTCAGGTGGAACTTCTRGTGTTTCAGTTTGTCCCTGTTGCCTCATGTCCTGTCACTTGGCACCACTGAAAAGAGTCTGGCCCCAYGGCTTTATTCTCTTCCCCAGCACTGGCTCCAGCTGCATCTTGCCACCATCTTGTCACAGYGTTTTTCCTGTGATATCCTCCAGCTCCTTTAACTGAACATGTGCATACAGGACCCTGCTGGTCCATGGCATGCTGGTAATGTATCTTTTGCAAGGACTGAGAGGCAGAACCCCTCTCCTCCTCCTCCCAAAAGTCTGATTTTTCCTCTCTCCACTTCATTTCAGAGCCGGGACGACGTCGGTGCAATGTCGAAGCCAAAATCCCATAATGGTCTGACTGATGGTTTTGTTCCTGCCCGTTCCCTCCGTGCATTCTGTCACAGTCCTCCACAGCCAAGATCCCAATGTTGTGTCTAGGGTCTTTCAGTGTTTAAAGGTTTTTATTCTGAGCCTGGCCTACCCCAGGCCATGGACTATGTACTTTGAGAGCCTTACCAAGCTGATGCAGTTCTTGCTGGGCTCCTCTGTAGTCAAAGTACTATATGATCCCTAATGTGCAGGTGAGCAAACAGGTTACAGCTCTCACTATCTGATCCTGAATCCTAGCTATTTTTTTGCTGGATAGCAGTATAGGAAAGATAAAATAACTCCATCACCTTGCCTACACTTCTCAAACTCAAAACGTTCCAGGTCCATGGTCTGCAAAGCACCGTGTAACACACAGCTTCATTGTATTAAATTCATGCAGCCAGCCTGCYTTGCGTGGGTCTTATGTTCCTCCTGATAATTGAAAATGCAGCTAATATTTCTTTCACCCTCCAGCTGGCCCTGGCAGCAGTAGAACCACAATTGTATGGGGACACATCTGAATGCACAAGCTCTGGGACAGGGAGAGGCCAACCTKGAGCCAGCCCTGGCTGTCCTGCACCATGGTCTATCTGGATTGTTGGCCCTGGCTGGAGGAAAGTGTCTGTAACACACACAGAGGGAAAGAGTGTAGTCGGYGGCAAGAGCATGCTAGGGTGCTCACCCAGGTGTGTTTTATCACAAGAATTTGAGTCTCAAGMTCACATGTAAGCCAAGCCTAGCCCAAATTCACCCTTTTCCAGTCAACACAGGCATTTGGTTTAGTCTTGTCACCTGTGGCAGACACATTTTGATGTGCAGTCTACTTCACTAAAGGCAGGGGAAATTCTACATCCCTGCCTTCCAAAACTGTCCTAGAGAAGCCTGGGGAAGAAGTTTCATGCATCGTAGCTGTGCCTGCCTGTTTTCCCAGTCCCTGCACAGGGCTCTCCACATCAGTCACATACTAAGTAGCATAAAGGGACTTCACACTTGATGCCCAGCCTGCCTGGGGCAGGGAGGGCCAGGAAAACTGCACCACGGCAGCTTGAGCCCTGCATGGGGGAAGACGTTGTGCTGGTGCCCAAACCAGCATGGAGCTGCATTGCTCTCTGTGAGCAGTGAGAGGATCCCATGCAAGTGTTTACAAAAGTGCTCTGAGTTCTGTCAATAACACGAGTGCTAAAGATGATAAGAATTTAAATATTTTTAGCATTTTGTGTGTATTCAGTCTAGCCTTTGTTTGAAAGAGCAGTGTGTAGGACAAGAATTGACAATCCACATTATTAAAGTCTGCAAAGAGATATAAAACCAAGCATTCAAAAGTAAACCAAATCATGGACAAAGGAAGAGCCATGTGTCTGCCACAGGTAAGCAGCCAGACATCTGCTTTAACAAGTATTGTTTAAAGCCCCCCAGAGAGCACACCCTTGCTCAATTGCCTATCAAAAGGAAATTTGGTCACAGGAGGATTTTTTTTTCCCTGAGAAGTTTTCCAGCCATATGTTACAAGACTCAAAAATTCATATCTGAATCATTTATTTTTAATAAGCAAATATCTTCCTTCTGTTTCTCCCTTATTCTTCCTTCCTTAGAGGCAGCAGAACAAAAAGATAATAACATTTTTAAAATAGAAGAGACAAAGAGCCATCCCTCTTTTTCTCCTTTGGATTTGTGGAAGTTTTTCATTTAGAAGTCTCCTCAGAAACAAAAACTTACCATGCTCTTTTCCTACCATGGTGCTAAATGAGGAAGCCCAGCTCCTCGCTGCTCTGGTAGGCAGTACATAGCTGCAAGCAAACTTCCTTGCTGATCGGGAGGTTATCAGGGGATCCCATGCAAAACTCAACATCAGGCACTTATTCCATGGCTTGTTTTTTTTTTTTTTTTTTTTTTGCCTCAGCATCTCCCCCTACCACACACAGCTGGAGATGTGTGAAACTATTCCGGATAGTCATGTACACCAGTGCTAACACTAGCCATACAGCTAGTAGGCATAAAATGCACTAACCGCCCCCCCCCCCAAAAGGGGGGGTTGCAACCACTATCTTCCTCTTGGGGGTTGTTTTGAAGGCAGTTGTTKTGAAATCTTCTTGAGACATTGTAATGTTTCCTCTGGATGAAAAAAGAGAGGAAATAAAAGTGGTAGGGAGCCATGGAGGAGCAGGGGAAACATGCGGGCCTGGGGCTGCCCCATTCGAATCAAGCAAGGCTGAGCCACATTCCCCTGAATCCCCATGCCAAAGAAACTAGYGTGGTAGGTCTGCTAACCATTTTGCCTGGGTTTCCTCAACTACCTTTTGGTCTATACAGTGCCTGATTGATCACTTTTGGACAGCACGGTTAAGTCCCTCAGAAATTACAATCATGCCATAATATATATTGTATTTATATAYACACACACACACACACAAACATATATATATGCACATATATAGACCTTTTTATATATGTGTGTGTGTATGTATGTCCATATATATATGTGTGTGTGTGTGTGTGTGTATATACATATATACATATATGTATATATGTGTATATATATGTATACACACACACACACACATATATATGTATACATATATATATGTATATACACACACATATATATATACACACACACATATATATATGTATATACACACACACACACATACACACATCTACATAATTGCACTGTGCACTACAAGTCAGGCTCGTCCTGTGAAGTTCAGTGTGGTTTGTTTCTCTTGGCTGTATTGGGGCATCTTTGGAAAATATCCTCATCACTTCAGTAATCTTGTTTGCTCTCAAACTTGTCCACAATCATTTCTTGCAAGCTGGAAGTRCAACTGTGCCTTCTATCTCTCCTTTTATCTCATAAAAGCAAATAATACAGATAAATGCATGCCCGGGCGAGTGTGGTTGTTTAAAATGTGTTGACCGTTTGGTTGTTATTTACTCACAAAGTAGCTGAGCAAGGAAATCAGCCCTGCAGCTGTCCTACCCCTGGTCTTTTTAGTTTACCTCTGTCATTTCAGTGCTGAAATATCCTCACAACAAGGGCTTACRGGAATTGTGGGAAGGTGCTCTGCACTGAACCTTGTGTGCTTAGTTTAGGCTGAAGAGTGATATACTTAGCAGAGTTTTGTACAGTGCGCAATTCTGAAAACTAAGCATCTAAATGTCATGTACCTGCAAGCACATCTGAATTGCATGGTGGAATTGGGTGGAGGAACTATCTGTAGGGATTACATGTGCATCTGCAGGAAGTACATGTAAGCAATTAGATGCATCCAACTTTGGAATTTATTTTTAGTAGGCAGCTTGGCAAAGTCCTCGGTTTCTCTCAAGATTAGGAATTCTGTTAATAGATCCACGCAGTGTCATTTGTGAAAATAATTTTTCCTTTTTTACTCAGAAATATGAGAGAAGATTGTGCTGCCATGCTTAAATCTATACATGTTTTGCTGACTTGGAAGTTGGTACCATACTTCAAAGACTAGCTCACTAAGCTTTACTGGTGTCCTTTATCTTTTTATGTTTAAGAAGCTTTTCTTCTTAAAGTCTCCCTTTCTTTCAAGGTGCTTCAATGAAAGTGTTCTTCTGCACATCTTCAGAACTGCATGTAGCATATTTCTGTTCTCCCTGATTTATTTTATGTATTCTCTTCACTAACAGCAGATCATGAATTTGCCCTAATTTTATAGCTTTATAGCTGCTGCTTTTCTTTTTCCTTTTTTTTTTTTTTTTTTTTTTTTTTTTTTTTTTTTTTTTTTTTTTTTTTTTTTTTTTTTTTTTTTTTTTTCTATCTTTTGGAGACATTTCATGTTAATGAAATTACGTATCTACTTGTGTGTGATCATCCCTCTGAAAGTAAAGTATGATGTTTTACCAATACAGCAAGGGCATCAAATGCATCARCTTGAAGAAGAATCAATTTACTCCTCACTGTATTTTCATCAAGCATCTGTCCTTTTTTTCTTAAACTATTACTGCTTATGTTCAAATGCAAAAAAAGTATGTTTAAAAATAAAGTGAAGGGTCAGACTCTGACCTTGTCTTCTGTGGGAACTGCACTGATACGGTGTTTAAGCCATGGTCTATTCAGAATTCCACATTAGAAAGATGAGAATTTTGTTTTGTTTTGGGTTTTTTTGGGGGCAGCAATAGCTACAGGGTAAAAGACCCACTTACGTCTTGTTTGAGAGCTTTAAAACAAACTATAGTCTTCAGTGACAGTTCTGGGACTTGTGTATTGCTTCATTTCTGTATTGCTCTTCTAGCCTTTTGTTACTAGAGGTATTTGCAAAAAAAAACTAGACTAATAATAATAATTAATATTATTTTGAAGAGGCCATCTGCTCCTGCTCCATCTCTCTCTCCTGAAATCATTATTTTCTGTTTGTGACATCAAAATTTTTGCTGTGGAGATGTTTATTATCATAAAAACAGAAGAACATGACAACATGCAGGAAAATACCAGCAGGAGATAGGAACCTTCTAAAAGTGGCCTGATTTCTACTTTTATTTTTCTAAAATTCTGATGTAAACTGTGTCTCCTTGAATAATTAATTTAGCAGATAATAGGCCTCCTAGCTACCATGGCCTTTGCTAGCATATATGACTTTCCCAAGCTTTCATGTTTCAGTGTGAGGTGATCACAAATGGCTTAAGACTTAAACTTCCAAACTGAGATTAATCATAAGAATGCAACTACATCCTCAGCAACAGATGCCTTAGCAAAGTGCTCTGTTGGTTGAAATTCTCACCAATTTGGATAAACATTAATTAATTCCATGCTTCTGCTGGCCCTTTCTGCTGCTGTGTGTATACATATATTTATATATGTAAGGGTACATCGCTTCTTCCATTAATGCTCAGTTTAACTTTAGAGAAATAGGGAGGATTTAGACAAGAGGCCATGGTTGACATTTCTTTTCCTTCTGGGTATCAGAGACTGGCTACAGCAGAAGGAGAGAAGTTAGACAGAATGCAACACACCTCCTCGCAGGACCAGGCAACCTCTGGAGTAGCTGATTAGTCTGCCCAGTCCTCAGACTCAGAATTAAGGTGATCAACAGGTTAGAAATCAGAATCAAATCGGGAACAAACAGAGCTTTTTCCTCCTTAGGTAAGGTATGGTACAGTCCTCCTTTGAAGATCTGGGATTTTTACCCTGGCAGACTTCTTGCACTGGCATGGTCCTAGGATACTGCTAATGCTTTTGTTCTTTCTTTCTGTGGTCCTCCAAGTTGATTGTTTTGTATTTTGTTTTTGCACTGAGGATCTTAAGTTTGTCATGGGTTAATGAAGTTCTTCGTGGCTGGACAAGGAGAATGTGTGGATCCTTCCACTACACAGTTGCCTGTGACTGCCAAAGACTGGATTTAATGACTCACCAGGCTTCTTCCAGTTGCATTACTGATATTAGTTGTCCAAGACAGGCTTGTAGGAGAATCTGGAATGTTGCCCTGGCAATGCTTTACTTGCATTTAGATCTGGATTGGAAATAGAACTCTTTTAATGAGCTCTGGAAGTTGAGAGTTACCCCAGAGAAACGACGTGAAGCGAGTATTCGATTGTTTGAAGTCTGCAGCCTTCATTTATTTGAAGCCCTTTGAATCTGAATCCAGTATTCTTCTGAACTTCATTTTTTGAAGCAAGGATTTATCATAAATCCATGCAGCAATAGAGTCCCTCTGCTGCATATCAGACCTAAACCTGTCAGAGACCTTTGGATGCTTTAATAATCCAATAATAGTTCAAGAAACAAGAAAGCCTTTTGGCAGCCAATGCACTTCTGCAGACCAAGTCATCTCCTTGTTCAGTGTGCCTGCTTGCTGCATAATTTGACTGAACTTTTATGGGACAGCTCTTTCATATCTTCTTTTATTCTGGGGTTTTTGGAAAACTCTACACGGTTGTTGCTTTTTAACACTGCCTCCTTGTGTCTGCTAATCTTGTTACATTTGTTCCCTCTAGTGGGATCATGCAGTCTCTCAAACAATGGAAGTCTAGAAGCTGTGTGAGTAGCAGAGTGATTACATCTTCACCTAACAGACTTTTAATGAATGTGCATGGCTGTATTACTATCTTGACCAGGAGACAAGAGGCTATTAGAAAATTCCCTACTTTCTAATCTTAGGCCTAGGTTCTTTCTGTCTTTATTATGGCACAGGTACTGGAATGCAAATTATCAGAGTACAAGCAAGAGCTGAGGCAGAGGTACCCAAATTGCTCTACAAGGTTTTGCCTTGGATTCACAGGGTGAAGTTATGTGAGTGTGGCATTAGCCATGACAGATGACTTATCTGCTACGCTGTACTCTCAGTGTCTCTGGGCATCTCAGTGGCCTTTGGGAAGTCAAGAGCACARGGAACCATGATGCAAGTTTGTCAAGATAGCTCCTCAGAGAGTCTAAGGGAGACAGAAAGATCAGCACTGGTCCAATGATGATAAGCCCTGCATGGCTTCTTGACTGATATCAAAGAAAGGAAGCTACCCGTGTTCACCAAACAACAGAAAAAACTAGGAGGCAAAATGTTGTCACAGCAATTTTAGAGGGCTGTCTTAGAGAAATCTTGATAGAAAAGCAGTCCTAAATGTACACACAGATAATGGGAAATGGAAGATTTAGAAAAAAAAAAAAAAACCCAACTGTTATGTGGAGATAAGGAAATGCCACTAGACCAGATTTTACAATGGGAACTTTATCCTCATCTTTTTATTTAATAGAAAAGCTGATTACATTCTCTTTTAGGTGAAAAAAAACAGCTAAAAAGAAGGGAATGGTAAATTGTTAGCTGCCTATTTAAAAACACGAGAGTTGCAAAGAGTTATTCCAAACACATTTTTTCATGCTCTTCACTAACTCGTAACTCAACTGGAATAGCTAATGACTTTCAGACATTCTGAAATGCACAAGTGCACTTCATAGAGTCTCTTATAATTGATCGCTCTATAGGGAGAGGATTAATTTATCAAAATTAGAAATACTTGATAGGGCTGTTTCACATTTCCTCTAACTTTAGTGTGAAAAAATAAAACAATGAATCAAACAAAAAAAGAGAATTTCTCCAAAAAGGCCGCTCCCCAACCAAATCAGATTGCACCTATTGTGATAATTAATCCATTTTCACCCTGATAAGGAAGTTAGAGAGCTCAGAAATTAAGAACCATATATAAACAAACACCAGAAACTCCACGAACTAGATATTGTTCCTAAATGATTGGTGTGAGGTTTCAGCACTTCATGCTAAAATGTTCAGCAACACTTTGAAGCATATACTTAATTTTAGCCTTGCTCATTCCCAGACTGACTCTGAGAAGCACTTTCACTGGACAAATGGCCATAGCTATTGCAAATGTCACCAACCAGTCCCTTTGCTATTTGATATCAATCATTTTCCTGGGTGCTAGTAATCACAGGTCCCATAGCAGYCCCTGGAGTGAGATATGACCTGTGACAGCGTGGAAGCCGCTAACTCTGAGGCAACTGAGCATGACTGTGGGATTCTAAATACGGCAAATGAGGAGCACCACATGTGCAGTTCCACAAGCTCCAGCAGTTACCTGGTGCACGTTCACTTACAAAACCTGATGTCTTCATGCCCAGGATGCACAATGGGATGTTGGGTTTGGGGGCTTTTGAATGTTACAACAACACAAATATTGAATAATTCATGACAAATAAGAACAGGAAAATAAACAAAAACTTGGTTCAAACTAAGCAGAACCTTTCCTTCGAGCTTCAATATTGAGTTTCAAATTTGGACAAATTACATTTTCCCAACAAACAAAAACTAAAAACGTTTCTAATTGCTTTGTTCAGACTGTGGGACTTGTTCACATTTTCTTTGCATAATTAAGAATTATAAACTCATTCATAATCATTAACAGCAAGCAGTAAAGAATAGAGTTTATATAGTAGATATTATCATGGAGATGATGAAACTCAGATGACATTTCAAGAAGAACTTTGAAATCCTTTTTCTTTAGATAAGCTACCTGTAAGCAAAATTGCTGGGCTACTTTTTTTTTCCTTTATTTTCATTAACATAACCATTTGCATAAAAACCAAGACACTAATTTCTGAGAAGTTCACATTCTCCTGCTGCTTGTTCCCCTCCTGAAGTTTTCATTCTCTGTTACCAGCCTGAAAAATTACTTCTACTAAACTCAACTCTGATGTCACCCCCAGAGGTTTGGCACTTCAGGTGAGAAGGRACAAGCTGCGAGCATAGCCAGAAAACTTGCAAGAGTACAGATTTTGTTCCCACATCATTTGTTACATTAACAGTTTGTACCGCATGTTTGAAAAAAAGAATAAAAATAAGATACAATAGCAGGAGAGTATATTCTTTACACACCTCAGATGCCTGCAGCTGAGATAATGCGTAATTATGAGCCTCAGGTAAGGCCTTCTGAGGCTAGTGGAAGGACTTTCATCAAACGCAGTGAGTTTCAGATAGGGCTGTACATTCAGAGTGAAAGAGAACCACTATGCAAATGAGACAAGCAAAAACCTGTGGCACAAGAAAAGGAAAGAAAAAGGGAGAGGGAGGAGAGGGTGCAGGAGAGGGAGAGGAAGAGGAGAGGTTAAGTTTTAGGCAGTTTTGCTGACTTGAATATAAAAGTTCACAGTAGAATCCAGCGAATCCCAAGCAGATCCATATCTATATAGAAAGAAGGAAATCACTTCATTTGAATGAGATTTTGCTGATCCTATCTAATTAACATGGTACAGTCACTTTAGTAATTAAACTTTAGCTTTAGGAGTTAAATTGTTATTAAACAAGCTGCTGGGATCTACCTTTGGCACGCAGATCAAGAGTCTTTTCTTCTACACTGAAAGAACCTGGAGCATCATTATGACAACAAGCGCTATAATCTAAACCAATACCAGAAACAGATTTGAAGATGAGCCTCATATTAAGCTATAGTAAAGGACACCTGCAGGGAAAACAAACAAACAAAAAACAAACAAAAAAAACTTTAATGAAGAAACTATTTAACTTTACTATTTAAATTGTTAAGTGTTAAGATCAACCTATTTTGTAACATAAAATTTACAGTGGAAAAGGTAATGRATGAAACTGATGATAAAGGACATGTTACTGAGAAGGGATAATGCCTAGTTAAAGAATAACCATCCAAAATATGCTTGAATATTTCTAAAATAGAAGCAAATTTCAGCTTGGAATAATTTCAGAAGTCCCTATAAGACAGGACAGTCTTATAAAGGATGTGAGAATCATTATGAATAACCTGCTTGACTTGATTTTCCAGGGTAATGTTGTGGAAAGCCTTAGTAGTATAAAAAGAGGTATATTGAACAGTAGTAGATATATGACCTTGCCTCTGTATGCAACACTGGCAAGATCACTTCTGGAATAGCAGGTCCAGTTCTGGGCTCCACTGCATGAAGGATGAGGATATAATGGAGAGAGTTCAAAGGAGGACATTCAGGATGAAGCTAGGTGTGGAGAACCAACCTTTCTAGGTGTGACTTCARATACACAGATTGACTTTCTCACTGGGGAGGAAGTTGGGAGGTGACTTACATTCTTATGCACCGAAAAATTATCCTCTAAGGGAATAGAGAGTTGCAGACAAAGGTGTAACAAGATCTGGAGGTTAGAAATTGAAGTCAGATACACTCAACCTTGACAGTAGATGTAATTTCCTACTGCTTAAGTCAATGGGATGTCAGAATGTCTGAACAGGGGAGGTGGCCATTCACTACAAAGCTAAGCAGCCCTGTGACTTTTTGATAAGTCATGCCCCTTTCAAAATGCTGCTCTCTGAAAATCAGTGTCACAAAACTGTAACAAAATCACAGTAACAGCAAGAGAGAGCACGCTATGGAGCATCAAGTGCAGAGGGGCAATTGCAGCGGAGGAGGTTCTGGGACATTGTGGTACTGACACATGGATATAACTTGCACTACTGTGGGTGRCTATAGACATGAAAATAGGGTGATTCCCCTGTTTGTTCCTTCCCTCTTGCTCCATGGAGAGGCTGGAGAGAGCTCTGCCGCTACCAGAACSTGGGTAACACTGGCATAAGCTGTTAAGCCCATTATTACAATGAACTTTCATGCCTCAAGGCTTCATGCAGTTGTCCGAGGGATTCAGGAGAAACACTTTTCCAGYCAATGATAGTTAGTTGTAACTAACTAACTACATATTGCATACGAAGGCAGAAATAAGAAATATAATTACAAATGAGCACAATAAATCTGAACAGGAAAAAGATCACAGGACACTCAAACAACAATGTATTGCTGGAAGATGGTATTAAGAGTCCTTTTACATCTGTGACATTTTATCTAGCCAATTACGAGATGTGGATTTAGATCAGAGGAAACTTTTGGGTAACTTTTGCTGGTCTCTGCGATATAGACTATAGATTACCTGCTAGTATCCCTTCCCACTTGGTTCCAGTCATGGCAGGGACCTTAGGCATTGGGATGCAGTGCCTCCTGCTGCCTATTCCTGCTTGGCAAGAACTTGGCCTCCAGAGATACTTTAGCCCAGGCTTCATTCCTGTGCTCAAAACGTGAGGTAGTAAATGAAATTCAGTGCTCTGAAGGGGGTTAGATTGGGTTTTCTGGCCTTAAACTGCCTGAAATCTGAACAGAAGTGAAAAGCTGTGGTTAAGGACTGAGCTTCTCTGTCTTCCTGCTGAGCCTGCCTACAGCCCTAATTAGAACAAGCTAATTACATTTGACAGAAGAAAAGAGGCTGTCAAAAGAGGCTGTAGTATGGGAGAAATTCTTTTTGATTCAGCAGAAAACATTTTAACCTCAGGTATCCTGTAGGGAATAGGTGCAGATAGGAAGCCTGCATGTCCGAGAGCTGATCTTTTAAGCAGCATTTCCTCTTTGTTGGGGATGGGTGGCTGAAAGAAAGGAGATAGCAGGGCTGCCTAAGCAGCTTTCCACCTTCCTGCTTTCCTTGTGCTGTGGGAGCGGAGCAGGAGGTGAGGGAGAAGTGGTATCAGGCAGTCAGGGTGGGGACTTCCAGGGCATTCTTAGGCTGCCATTGGACATGAAGAAATGCATGGTGAACCACAGCCTTAATTTGTGATTTAGGATGTGCAAAATGTCCTAGTGGGGTGGTTGGAACTGGCAATTTGACTTGTTTGCTTAGCAAACAAAAGGTTTAGCCTGAGCTTTTCAAAAGAAGCTGCCATGGGTTAAGGGCACCTCAGCCCCATTAAAATCCAGTAAGAACTGGGCTCCTTGATTCCTTGGGTCTCTTTGAAAATCCCAGATGTCCTCTCCCTTCTGACAGCTGTGGAACTAGGACAAGCTCTGGGTACTGGTAGATGATTTGCCTGTTATTTCGTAAGGTGGTTAAATAATTGTAATATCACAGAAATTAAACTTCCAGCCCCTAAACTCAAAAAAAACTAGCATAATGTGGGGTTTGAAAAGCTGGCGATCTCAAATAGTTAACTAATAAGTGTTTACAGTGCCTCATGATAGTTCCTGGCACTAAGACAAGGGCAGTAAAAAGTGGATTAGATGAAGATAAATGTGAGACACAGGCAGAAACAAGTACTCCAGCAGATGTGTGTGGAAATTAATGGGGTGGTGATAATAACAAATTCTGATTTGCCACACAGTGAATGTGTCTCTTGATAATCAGTTTCTACTACAATACCAACTGGGTAAGTAAGAGACAGAAATCTAAAGGGGTAACATCTCAGCATTGCAAACAGATTGCATAGACACTAAATTCTTTAAAAATGATAGCTGGAAAAGTTGTTTTTATTTTGTTCTATGCAAATTTCCCTCCTAAAAAAAGTTACTTTTGATCACAGCAGATCTATAATCCAGTCTCTTTACAAATAAATCAGCAGGACTATAGGTGAAAGATGATCTTCCAACTCAAGCGTAAGGCTGATGGTCAAGAGATCTTGGTCATTTTCCAATATCCGTCAGAGATATCCTGTCTGAAGTGGGCTGGGGAGTTACTGCCCTCCGCATATGTTTGCTAATCTACCAAATTGGGATGTGAAAGCTCCCACACAGCACAATTCTTTGCCAGATGTGTTGTTGAACTTAATGTGTTTATGTTTGTAAGGAAAACATAGGATGAAAGGCATTACAGAAATGTAAAATATGATTTGTTATGATTTAAAAGTCATTCTGTTTTAGCAGTGCTACTTTAAAATATTTGCACCCTGCAGGCATTTCCACATAAGGACTCAAGCTCGTCTTTTCTTTTCCAGTCCCATGTTTAAAGAAACAGGACAGCTTCCAAATCTTCTTGAAAATGGACCTTTGAGTTTGTCCACTGTAGTCTGTGTGACAACACAGATCAAGCTGTGGCTCTGTGCTGTAATTTATACCCTGATAAAGCCRCTGTGAGAGGTTATCAAACAGCTGCTTGCTCTAGGGGTGAGGAGCAGTAGGAGCTCTAAACTTGGATCAGTGAAAACAATCTGGGACAAAAAAAGCCCAGAGTTTTCCTTTTTGTTTGTTTTTAACTCAGATCATTTTACTTACCCAGTTTGAAGTACATGCTCACAAACAACTGCAGCACACTTTAGACTGTAGTTTGATGTGCATTTGCACCCTGCTGAAAAGCAGTCCCTGCACTCATCTGCCTCCCTCTTACCTACAAATACACTTTCTCCCTGGGCTGCTTTTAAGTTAGCTCAGGTATCTGAGGATCAGAGTAGCGCAGCTAGTGCAAACCTGTCCAACTCTTCAGCTAGGTTGATTCCCTGAGCCCGTTTGCTGGGCAGCTGTAGAAGCACTTGAACTAGCACAGCCCAGAGGGTTGAATGGCAGGTAAAGGGTGTGGGGGAGGCAAGGGCTTACGGGATGACACACAACACTCTTTTGTGATAACTGTATTAAAAATGTAACTGCATGCCTAGAGCGCAGTGTGACCATGTAGATCCGCAGTGCCTTTTTCTTGGCAGGGAAATCATTCAAAACAGTCCCATTCTCCTATCCTTCCAGTCTTGCTCACTGGTTTCATACCCCAAACTACAATTTGCTACTGCTCAAATTGTGCAGACAAAACTCTATGGCAGCTTTGCACATCAAGTCCTTGAGAAGCTCCAGCTTAACAATAGGCCACAGAGGCTTTCCTTTGCTTGCTTTGTTTGGAAGGAGGATATTTTAGTCAGGGCCAGTTTGGTGATGCTGTTCACAGAGCAGCTCTGYAAACATCTTCCCCAGTACAGTGGCAGTTGGGGAGATGAGATTCAGCACGGAAAGGACCTGACCATCTGTGCTCGGACTGCCCTTATGCTGGTTTGACATCAGAGAAAATGCAGTGTGGAGCTAGGGCTGTAGCAAGAGAGGGAAAAGAAGGGGAGGAAGGAAGGTCTAAGATTGGCCTTGCCACTCGGGTAATGGTAAGAAGGACCCACAAAAATCACTTCTGTCCAGGCCCCTGGACTGAGATTGGATGGCAATGGGAAAAAAAAAAAAAAACTGTGGGATATCTATGAGAAATTGCTTAAAACCCAGTAATCAAAAAAGAAAAAAAAAAGTGTACTCAAGACAAAGATAATGGAATTTATAGATTTCTATGTCTTTTACATGTTAAAACAAATATGACATTTTCAACTTCCAGAGTTCCAGAGAAGACACAGAATACTGCTTGTAACTGCAGTTTTCTCTGCTGGACTCTGTGGCTATGTATGACTGTACTGCTCTGCCCCATGGTCCCTCTTATCTAGTCTCTCCATATTCAATTATATCAGTGTTGGGCCTCCCTGCCTCCTCTCCGTTTTAGAAGCCCACCAGGGCTAGGTATTGCTGCCATTTTACACAAAGCAGTTGCTCTAAGAGAGGGCAGCATGTGTGGATGTGTGTGAGTGGCATCTCCTGCTGCCTGCAGCAGCTCAAGAGCCAGGAGTCGGGCAGCTGAGCATGGAGGCGAAAGCTCTGGAAAGCCAATAGCAGACACCTCCCGTTCTGGACTGCACACTATTTAGCCCAACTGAATGTGTCTAATTTCTCAGTTACTGCTTTTCGCACACATGACCTGTTAAAAGGATTAAATTAAAAGAATTCCCAGAGCTAATCTAGTGATGGTATTATGAGAGACAGGAGCTCAAGTGTATCCCATAGAAGGCTGATCAGGTTTCCTTGAATRTATTATTTATAGGGCCATCTGCTTTAGACAAGCATTGCAGTCTGAAGGAGAGGAGGATTTTGATGGAATTCAGTTATTTAATTGGGACGGGGGGGGCTGTTGGGATTTTTTTTTCCCTCTAAATGCTGTTGTAATTAAGTATGGAACAAAGCTGGCACCAAAATACCTGCATGCTGGTCTCTTGAACAAAATATTGCTAAGATCTGAGAGCTCTAAGATGTCCTCACAAAAGAGGGCATTCATAATATGGTGTATTAGTATAAGGCAGAGAGATGTATAAATGTGTTCCAGCTTGAATTATTGGTACACAGGCTGTGAAATATGGTTGTATAAACAGATCTGTGACTGGAATGTGAGGAGGCATAGGGAGCAGCCAAAAGAGGCAGAGCCTATAGGGAAACAGGAAAAATTTCCCCAAAATAGCTAGTTTAGTTACTGTATAGCTCAGTAAATGTAGAATTTGTTTACAGCTATTATAGGCAACACAAAGTGACATCACAAATGTAAAAAATAAACCATCTCACTTTCTGATTTAGACTGACAGCCTATTCAAGTAATATGGATCAAGAGATGTGAAATAAAATACCTCAATGAACAGGATTTGTCTTCTTTCCCTTCTTGTCTCTCTCCCATGGTGCTAAAAGCAGACGTGCTGCTGAGATTTCCCTATCACAGTTGTATCGTCAAATTTCTAAATATCAAAGTTTCCTCAGGCTACTGTCTAAGCCCTTCTTAGTGATCAAGAATGAAATTTATCTCAATGCTCTAGTTAGGAAGGTTCTGCTAAACCTTTGCATAGAACTTTGCTGGAAGCTACCTGTCAGTTTGCTGCCCATTTTCCAGTAATTCACATTAATGACTCTTCAACTCTTTTTTCCTCCCCTTCCTTTTGCATCTGTCTAAAAGAAGCTTTCTGCTCCAGTTACTGGTTTAATAATGCAATGCTATCTACTGAGGCAAAATTCTCACCTACTCTTACTTGATTTGTCTCATGACTGTTTTCATAATCCTTATTTTCTTAGCTATTACAAAAAAAAAAAAATCTAGACAACTCATTGTAGCGTTTAAAATTCTATACTTCTGAATTGGCATATTTGTTTAGGAACTGCTCTCCTGAATCCTGGGCCTACTTAGGAAAGTTTTGATTATGAAAATGCAGAAAGTAATCACAGACTGTCTGAAAGGCTGCTGTATATAAAATCTGAAAACTTTTTACATAGAATTTTAGTTTGGCCGAAATTTCAGTTACCAGATTGTRGAAGATTTCTCCCAGAGTTACAACCTGTCTCTGTTTTATCCAGACAGTCTAAGAATTAAGTTTTTGTCTGATATGTGACTCAACATGTGACTCAGATGACAAATATTCACACACCAGGCAGGGAAGTGCAGATTAAGGAAGATGATTGAATGTGCGATTAAGACTGGAATATGACAGCATTGTTCTCACTAGCAAGCTTCACTGTTTTTTGTTTGTTTGTTTGTTTGTTTTTTGATATAACTATACCATGTAGCTGTACCACAGCCCTTCCTGGATGTGGCAATCTGAGATACCAGCAGGTATCTCAGAGTACACAGGTATCAGCAGGTGTTGGTTGGGCACCAGTGCTGTCAGTTGCATCAGTCAGGAAGGGGGTGCAGCTAAGCTCATGGACAAATGCGTTTCAGGCTGCATGTCGACATGTTGTCCCTACCCAGATTGTTGTACATAAGGGCCTAATGAAAATGGTTGTATTTCCTCAGCATCCCCTTCTCTGACATTTAAAATGTAAGGATCAGTGCCCTAATCAGAATCAGGTCATTATAACGGGAGGAAGGAGAGTCATATAATGCCCCAGGTGTGGAGGCCACATTGGTGGAGTGTCTCTACTTATGCAGAGTTACAAAACTATGAGAGCAATCATTTGGCCTGTGCTCCAGCTTCTAAATACMCAGTGCTGCATGCAGCGCAGACGAGACACAAATGTTCATGAAAATCAGTGCTTGTGGACAGAAAGGGACAACTACTATCATGTAGTCACAGAAGTCTGAGTTAGCAAGACAATAAAAAGCAACCAGGCAGCTGCAGTCTCTTTTTGTTCGCATTGCTACAAGTCTGATGCCAGTGGCAGATTTTTCACTCTTTCTCTCAGCCTAAAAGCCTCCTGAGGACTGGATTCTCTTTCCTGAAACTGCTCTGGTTCGCTGCTCTACATCTACTGCAGGGAAATGACTCAATTAAAAGTTACAAGACCGTTGGGCAGGACAGAGGGCTAGGGATTTCACAGTCCTTGCAAGACAAAATATTGAAGGTATTGAAATCAAGTAGCTTGTGAATAGGCATCTCAGCAGAGGTATCTTCACCTTCCTGCAAACCAGGCAGAAGATTCGTGACAGCTCCTTAAAGAATACCTACAAACAAAAGGCATCATGTCTCCCTATATGTTTCTTATCACAAAGCATTTGGCTACTACCACTTTATAATTAAACAATGTTTGGAATCCAGCCTGCCTGACTGCAGAATCATTATCTGCCACTGTGATCGCTCTGTCACATTTGGTGGCACCTCTTTTGCTCAGGGTAACGCTCTACTGGATGACTGAAACAAACTTGCAGTTCACTGTTACCAAAGGAGAGCACCATCCCTTGAATTCAGCTGCCAGTTCCAGTGTCCTCCCTTGCTCTAAGTCAAACACTTGTTGGATGCATCACTGAATTCAACTCACTAAGCCAACTAAGAAAACAATCCACTTCTGTTGTTGTTGGGTTCATCTTCGGCTGGCTTAATGAGCTAAACTAGCTGAGTGAACCAACATGAAGTCAGAGCCAAGACAACGTAAGCAGTGAGAGCAGCTTAAAGAAGGGATGAAGGAAGACTCAGAGGGTGTCCACCATAGTGAGCCATCAGAGTGGCTCAATCTCATGTAACTTCATCCTTGCTCTTGCCTTGTACCCTCCTATCCACTGTGCTCCCTGACTGTTCAGCCAGTGGCAAAGTATATCAGGGGAGCAGATCCAGGTGAAAAGTGATGGGGGGATGGAGGTAGGATTGATTTTTTTTTTTCACTCACAGTACTTTCAGTTAAAGCCACTTTGCTGGTGTGGATCACTGCATGGCTATATGAAGAGTTGTGYGAGTGCTTAACTCACCACTGCTGTTAAAAGAGGTCCAAAAAAACTGAGCCTCAGGGACCAGACTTGAATCTAAATTTTAGGCTACCTAAGACAACAGAACTCTAGAAGTAAGCGCTGATGCTTCCTGTTGAGTCAATGAACTTGAAAAGAAAAAAAGAAAAAAAAAAAGGGGGGGGGAGGGCTTTGGGAGGCTTCCAGGTCTTTTCCTTTAGGTTTCTGTGCCTACAATACGTGGACTGGGTATTGCACAGTAAGTAGTCAGCCACATAGGTGCTTTCTTCGAGGTCTACATGACGTTACTTCCTAGTGGCTGCAGTAAACACAGCCGAGAATCTCAGCACTACTGCATGAGTATGGATGTAGAGTGGCTGAGGGCTGTGCTGCCATTCAGAGAGACCTGGACAGGCTGGAGAGCTGGGCAGACAGGAACCTCATGAGGTTCAACAAGGGTAAGTGCAGAGTCCTGCACCTAGTGAAAAATAACCCCATGCACTAGTACAAGCTGGGGGCTGACCTTCCGGAGAGCAGCTCTGCAGAGAAGGACCTGGGAGTGCTGGTGGATGACAGATTGACCATGAGCCAGCAATGTGCCCTTGTGGCCAAGAAGGCCAATGGTGTCCTGGGGTGCATTGGGAAGACTGTTGCCAGCTGGTCAAGGGAGGAGATCCTGMCCCTCTWCTCAGCCCTGGGGAGGCCTCATCTCRAGTCCTGTGCCCAGTTCTGGGCTCCCCAGGACAAGAGAGACATGGAGCTACTGGAGAGAGTCCAGCGTAGGGCTACAAAGATGATCAGAGCGCTGGAGCATCTGCCCTATGTGGAATGGCTGCGAGAACTGGGCCTGTTTTGTCTGGGGAAGAGAAGACTGAGGGGGGATCTGATCAATGTGTACAAGTACCTGAAGGGAGGGTGTCAAGGGGATGGGGACAAACTCTTTTCAGTTGTCCTGTGTGACAGGACAAGARGCAATGGGCAGAAATTGAAGCACAGGAAGTTCTGCCTGACCGTGAGGGGGAATTTCTTCCGTGTGAGAGTGACGGAGCACTGGCACAGGTTGCCCAGAGAGGTTGTGGAGTCTCCTTCTCTGGAGATCTTCAAGGCCCACCTGGATGCAACCCTGTCTAACATGCTCTAGGTGACTCTGCTGAGCAGGGAGGTTGCACTAGATGATCTTCAGAGGTCCCTTCCAACCTTACTGATTCTATGATTYTATGTTTCACCARTTGCCTTTAGAGCAGTGCTGACAGGTGAGCTGTGTGTGGGAGTATACAGGCTCTTACTGATTGAGAATTACAGCTGCTTAGTGAACATAACTCCAGGTATGTGCCACGGTCACAAATGTACACTACCATTTGGCAAGTCATCCTGAGGGGTGATCCAAAGGGTATATCTATTTCCACAGTATATCTTGTCTTAGCTGTTCTGGCACTAAAAATATATCACGAACCTCAAAATACAGCTGTAACTCCATCGCAAGTTTCTTTAAATGGATTGTGATTTGCTTGGATTATTTAGAATGTTACTGAAATGTCTCATTGAAAAGCAGAACTTTATCATTTGTAGATGCTATAATTGTTGTCTGTGCTTGATTTTTTTATAGATTCAGAGAAATTATTTTGATATTATTGATTTTGATTATGTTCATCCTGTCTTAATTTCCATAACAAAATGTAAAGAGCATTCAGTCTGAAGCAAAACATAGTTTTAATGCTGCAGCCTTGAGAGTTTCTGAGCACTCTAGGCATTTACTAAGAACAGCTTTCACAGAGGTCTTCAGTAAATGTAAATCTGTCTAGTTCTGCAGGTCATACTTTCTCCCTCTGGCACTTCTGCTAACCTTAGGTGTGTCATTCCTACACACAAATACTGGATGTTCAGTTTCAGCTGTGCTGTACTAGAATATATTTGCTTCCAACACCTGCAAGAAATTAAAGAACATGAAAATACTCCCTGAAGTCTGTTGCTCATCATACAGCCTACACAAAAGGCTGAATTCTTTTTACATGAGAACATGAGTACATCTGCTTGCAATCATCGTTCTCCAGGCAGCCGGCCTGATTAAGCAGAAATGTGATTCTCCACACTTTGCCCATAGAATTCTTAGTAGATGTTAGCAGCAGAGGGGCTGGGATTCACAAGAAGTCGAATAAATGTGCCTTTCACATATTGCTTCCCCACCAGTCTGGTGACTCCAGCATTTGGAATCTTGGTCACTTCTTGCCCTACTTTCAGAAGTCAAGAAATGTTTAAATAAAGAGAAACTTGTTCTATGACAGAAAAGGTCATTTCTTCTGGCCAGGCATTTGGAAAGGAGACAGGAAGCATATTATTTTAAAGGTAAACTGATAAAATATTTGTTTGCTGAAGGAACAGGAGGAATGTCAAAAACATGTCAGCATTCTTTAGATACTACCAGATGAAAAAATTATTGTGATGTCTTATTCCTGTCCCGAAAACAACTGCAGGATATTGTAAAGAAATGTATTACTCTCATGCAAGGTATTTTCCTTGCTGTAAAAATGCTCTTTGTCAGTATGTGCACACGTGCCCATGCAGGTCTGTGTGTGTGTTTGGTGTATGTGTGAATGTGCATTCAGTAGCTAAGAAAGTGGCTAAAAATACTAGAAAGTAAAGGATAGTGAGTGGACACAGAGGAAGAGTCTCTTAACAAGGTAATGCTATTTTTTATTTCTGAATATTTTATCCATTTCAACTGACTACCAAGAATACAACTAAAAATCACTTACTTACTTAAATGAAAGTTGAGTATTCTGAGCAATTGCAGTTTGTAGCACAGATGCATTATGGTTTAAGTACTTTTATAGATTTGTCAGATTACCTTTAAAGGGTTGCCTTTCATGATGCAGCACAAAAGSAGTGAAAAAGTAATTTATAGGAGCAATTAAGAATGACATGTTAGGGAATAAAGAAAGGATATTTTTAACAAAAGCAAGCTTGATAATTGAGTAGGTCAGCTTTAGCATGATTCGTGAAAGAAAGCTGAAGGCAGTGGATGCAGTATACTTTTTATCCTCAAATTTGATTGCCAATTAATGTGCTTGTAACGGCTAAGCTCCCTCTCAAGACTGTGTTTGACTGGTTCATAGTGCAGATAACCTGGTGAGCAAGGTCTGCAGGAGTACTTTTCCTGTATAGCAATGCAATTAAAACTGTACTGCAGAAATGCGTACTACCCCTAGGGCACAGGCAACTCAGACCAGCTGCTACACCTTTTTGTTCATGTTACTGCATTGCCAGGAGAGGCTTTTACTGGAGTAATTAAAATGGTCAGAAATCACAACTCACCATATCCCTGGCTAATATGGCTGTGCAGGAAAATGCTGCAATAGAAGTCTGGCCACGAAGCTTTAGGTTAATGCAGCCTGCTTTGAATCTGATGTTTGGAGGCACATGCTTAAATCTGGCATGGACTTCTTTTAAACTCCTCAAACTGTACTCTTTTCAACGAAATCCTGATCCTAGCTCTATGAAAAAGTAAAATTATCATGGCCATTGCCGTGATCAAGCTCTGTGCTTGGCCTGAGTGCCAAATAGAGAACTTACTTACTTCTCTCAAGTATGTCTGGCTCTGAGCGCTCTTAAAAAATCTAATTGTTTTAGGGAAGTCCTTAAGACACAGAGACAATGTTCATGTCTCCCATTTATTTTTTTCCAAAGTGTGTTGAAGGGTRGAAGAGCATTATCTGTCCCTTAATAAGTGCAGCACGATACCTAGCAGAGGACCAAAAGATTGGTGATCACTAGGGAAAGAAATGGCACACACGTGAACATTTCAGAGGCGAGGGGGAATCTTTTGAAATAAAATCTATGAAGCCAGTTAGCAGATTCCAAAAGTYTCTACAGATGGAGGGAGATGCTGTTTTCCTTTGGCAGTCTTGCCAGCTACAGTCACTGAGATTTATATTATCACCTATTTGAAGTCTTGACACATTTGAAGAAATAAAAAGCCTTTTTGCTGCATTTTCTAATATGAGGATACATACATACATACAGATTGTCTTCTCATTTCACCACATCTTGACTTCTTCACTGAAACACAAATGAAATGCAAGTGTCTAAGCAAGAGAAAGCACATCCCTACAATATGTCAGAAATGGTTTGCATACAGGGTAGGTATAATGCAAAATCTCTATCCAACAGTCTTTTACTATGAGTCTGTTTTGTTCAGCATTTGTTCAGAATTCCAGTTAGATTTTTGTGTTTGAATTCTCCCCAGTCACTGGGGACAATGGTGGACTGGAACTATTTTAAAAAAAGCATTTCTGAACAAGGGAGTTTATTCATGTGCATTCACATACACACATATATAGGCAGAATTTTAAGCTGACAGTAAATGACCTATTCTAGTGCCTGAAGATTCAAAGGGAAACATATTTCATTAAAAAAACARTGGGGAAGAACATTTATTTTGCAGAGGATGAAATATAGAAATGTTCTCATGCTGTGGTTGGGATGACTTACTACAGACAAAACTTAATGACGTGCAGAAGGATTGTCTGAAAGAAACTGTGCAGGGTCTGATATTTTTGAGGGCTCCTCTCTGCTAGCCTTTCCTAAATGTTCTTTTGGATGTTGCAACACACTGACATTCTGTAATAAATCCATTCTGGTCTTATTTAGAGACCTCATACTCAAACCTTTTTGTAATATGCTTTCATTCCCTCTGAACGCTAATGCAGATCATCTTGACTGACCTCGTCCTAATGATGATATACAGAAATGTGAACCTCTTCTATGGTACATACAGATAGGATTCCTTTAGCTGCGTCAATAGCCTTTGGAAGTACTGATTGTAAAGTGTGATTTCTGAGGAAAGATGCTGAAGCCTGTACAGTTAACAGAGCATGSGTCAAACCTAGATTTTCAGTTATGGAAAGGATAAGTCATCCTTACATTAGTACCCAGCTATGGCAGTCAGCCAGTCTTATGAYTGGATCTCAATGTAGCAGTGGGAAAATGCATAGACTTATTTTTAAAGTCTGTGCTTTCCAGAGAATATTCTTACCCCTTGCTGTGCAGCTTTCTTCCTCAGCAGGTGGCACAAGCACAAGTGTTTTACTTCTAGGAGTAAATGTAACTGGTCCTCATCGTCAAGACCATAGGCAGTTCTGTCTCACTTACCCCTTGGTCTTCCTGATTTGCTATGTCACGCCTTTTTGCTTACTCTGCTGCTTTCCTACATACCCTCTCCTTTCCGTAGCACTGCAACTATAATCAGCCATTGTCAGATACCCTCTTAAGCCAGTGTTGTGCAATCAATGGGCAAATGGCAACTCGGTGATGGTTAAGCCGAAGGAAAGTTGGCTTTAGCTGACATTTTTCTATATATTTGGAACAAATAGTTTCATAGATGATTCGTAAATGTAAGCTCTATACTACTAYCTGTCTTCTTCCTTTCACATCCTAGAGAGATGTGAGAAACTTTAAGCCTAGAAGAGATCACTCTGCTCTGGCCACCTGCATAATTCAGACTATTAGACATTCCTGTACAAACTCCTGTTTCAAGATCAAGAAAAGAGCTTACAACTGAGATGATTGTCTTTTAGCAAGGAAAAAATCCCCTCCCCTTAATTAAGAAAGATCCAGGTACTGCAACACAATCCTTCTTAAGTTATTCCAGTGTTGTCCAAGAAAAATGTCTTGCACCTTCCATGTGCTTGTTAACACTCATCTGGTATTTCTCCTCTGAAATTAAACTCTCAACCTATCACACATCCAATTAGATATAAACACTCCAGAACAGAGATTGCTTCTCTATCTGTGTAAACATCACCAGGGCACAGAATTCTAATATTAGTAAATGAAATAGATATGTTTCATAACTGTAATTGTCCTTGTCACAAACAAATCCTTGGATAATTTTGGATAATATATTCCTAAAGCTGTTCAGACAGCCTAGGAAGTGAAAAAGCATTTTCCAATATATTGTTAATAATGTTCTCAGATCTTTGAATAATATTTCTGTTTTGTATTGTTTATTTACATATAAGAGTTTAGTTCTCTCAGTGTGAGAGCTTCTTTTTAAAGGAAAATATATGCTGTTTAAATGGAAGCCAGAGATGAGTATGTGAGAGAAACCTCTGATGAAATAAGAGGAGATGGAATGTGTCCATAATGAAACCAACATGTAAGAATCCTGTCAGCCTTTGTTTTACTTTTTCTCTCTTTAGCCTTGTCTAGAGTTGTCTGTGCTCTTACAAGTAAATTAATCTGTGCCTTGGGCAGYAGGAACTTTCTATGGCTAGAGGAGACTGATTGATTGCCTCAAATATTGAGAATGTAGGTTTGATGAGAATTGTGTAGCAATGGTGACAGCAGTGGAGATTTGAGTGTTTTTGCTTCTTTACTAAAATATATACCTTACAACCCAGGCATGTTTTTAGCTAAATAGAAAAAGCCCTCTCTCTGTTTTGTATTTCTCTCTTTGCTCTTCAAGCCTTTCAAGTATGGCTTATTTTAAACACAAACTAAATTAATTAAGTCACACAAGATTATTAATATGGAAAAGCTTTTCTATAGGCACATTTAGTGGCTTGGTAATGATTCACTGATCTGGATATATTGCGGGGAGTAGCGGTTTTTTTTTGGGGGGGGGGAGGATGCAGCAATTATATCTCACTAAAGGGCTAAGCCAGACCACACAAAAATTTCATATAAAATGACCAAGGATAAAATGCTGACTTTGGTAAAACCAAGGGTAAATGTTGCATGTGAATCAACAGGACCAGGATTCTTGTCCAGGTACCTAAAATTTGCTCAACAAGAGTTCCAGGTTAGGTCTCTGAGAACTGTGCTCCCATTTTGGGTACTTCACACTTTAAAGTATGAACCCTCTGTGTTCCCCTAGTCTTCTCTTCACTGAGAAAAGGCATCAAACACCCTATCTTACTGTTTCCAACTAACAAATGCTTATCAAAAACAAAGTTATATTGCGTGTCATGTGCTGTCACCGCCTGGACATGAAAATCTATATTAATCAGCATGAAAAAAATTTGTTAAATGATCACCTTTGAGATGATGTTCTTAACTTAGGTATTACTTGAGTGAAAATAATCATACACTACTGTGCAGCCTCTCCTGCTCTATCATATTGTCATTGCTGCACTTGTGCTATTTCTTTAAGGTATAAGAACTCCTCAAAGAGTTTGTCTGTATGTTTACTCACTCCTGCATAGCTAAACACTAATTTGGAGACAAAAGGAAGAGCAGAGATCAGTGTTGCCAAAGTGTAACTGTACAAACAATTACCCCACTCGGGACCTACCCAGCTATCAATACTACTCAGCCACTACATATTGGACTTATAGCCATTGCATCTTCAGTAATAATTACCWGGTGACGGCATCTTTCTGTCATGGCCCTAATGGAAAGATGGGATTTACATTCAGAAGAAGATATTGGGCAACAGAAACCGGGTATTGTTGGCAACTGAAAAAGGAAGTTACTGTCCTATGCTTAGGAAAGGTACTATAGACCTGCAGTGCAGCATGTGCAATAGAAGATATGTAACAGTAGGAAGGGTTTTTTTTTCAAATAAAAAGCAGTACAGTTTCATGGAAGAGGCAGTTTTCATTAAAAAAGGGAGGAATAAACAAATATTCATGGTGACAGACCTTGAGGGAGGAGGAGCAAGCAAGATACCTTTGTGCTGGCTTTGGTAGCAATAAGCTATTAAATTGCTCACCCCACCCTCAAGAACTGCAGGCTCAGAATTCCCATTTTTGAAGTAGATTAGCTTTCTGGTACCTGATAGCGTATCAGATTGTAGCATATCTGAGCTGGCCCAAAATTGGGTAATCTAGCTCAAAACTGGGCTCTTTCACCCACCAGAGCGTTTTTGATTGAAAGGCCACAGCATGCTGCAGACAGCAGCATATTAGCTCCTCTATGCCCCAGCCATCCCCAATGGCAATAGTTTCAGTGCTTAAGAGCAATTATGCAAAAGCCTAGAGGAGCAAGTGGGAACTTTAGGGGCCTGCCTAGATGAACAAATGTAGGGAGGGTCCTCTGCTTGGGTGAATGAGAGGCAGCTTTAGTTGAGAAGTCATATAGCCCTATTTGCATGTGTTTGGGACACAGATAATGGGTCCTGCTGTGAGTCGGGTCAGGCCCTGTGCCCAGCCAGAGCATAGCAGAATTGCCCTCTGCCACCCACAAAATGTAACCACACAAAAGCAAAGAGCTGTGGATGAAATGCATGCATTTACATACTAGCTACATTTCTGTACTATGGCATTGTGCAAGATCAGAGTGTAGCAGCAGCAGATTGGAATTTAATATTCCTGAAATAAATGGGATTCCATAGTGCTATTATGATTAAAATTAAATATGTGCATGAATATTTGCAGGACAGAAGGCTAAATGATCACAACAGGCAAAAATCTCCTGTCAAATTTCCATACTCTGCAGCCGTGCAGTACTGTACTGCCAGGTTAGTAAACACTCCATTTGAAGTCACTGGCATCCAAGCATAGCCTGGTGCAGTGGGATTTCATGCTAGAAGATTAAAGATGTCATGATCTCTTACTCAGAAGCAGTACAGAAAGTACTACAAAAAGTGCACTCTTCTGGAAACAAACTGAACTGTAAATCAGAAACATAATCCAACATCAAAGGAACAGAGGCCTAGATTTTTTCACAGAGGAGGCTTAGACAGGGCATTGGTGGTACTAGAAAGCACAGATATAAAGCRGAGCCAGGGAATGTGGCAACAGAGCAAATCAAAAGAAGTAGAAGGTCATATGTGATAACATCAGAAAGACAAGTAATGTTTCTACTCTGATAACCTCAGAATCCCACTCAGAGCTGAGATGTGCCACCTGTTATTAAGGCTCCCAAAGCCTCATGTTCAAAACCGAGGCGAGATAGATCACCTGTTCTTAGCTGGATAGGACTGCTGTATTTTTACAGTTTGGGCAGAAATGTCCCATGCCAGGGGCCTGCCTCAGGCAGAGTGGTGCTGCTACTTAAAATTTCAGTCCATGTTATTCCTCTATTTCCAAGAAGGCAGACAGAAAAAAATGTTTTGTTTCATTCATGCTAAAAAATTCTGCAGTCTTCAGGCAGTGTTCCAGTTTTGAAGCAGGGGCATCAAATTAGGCAAGAGATGACAGTGTTGTCTGGGAATTTCCCCTTTAACTTCCTCATGAAAATGCCYCTATTTCGTACAATTTAAAATCTCTCTGGGAACAAATAAATAAAAAAATAAATAAAGCCTATTCAATAGGCACCTGCTGTGTCACTGCAAGTAAAAGTCCCTGAGGATTGTGTCTACATTAGTGATGTTGCAGGGTGGGACTCGTGGGGCTCGCACTGCTATCTGGGCATTTGGGCATTGCTGCAGGCTGGAGGTGATGGGACTGAGACACAGGGAAGGCAGCTTTGCTTAGAACTAAACACTGCCACAAGCCCCTTGCTGCCCCACTAAGCCCTTGGTTCTGCTAATGAACTTCCCCAGGCAGGCAGAAATCTATTTTGGATCTGCATAGATTTAACTGGAATCTGATTCATAGCTAAGCTGTCATGAAGACAGTGGTGGACACCACTGATTTGATCTGCAGGGACCATTGCTAGGCATCATAAAGCCTCAACCAAAACAGGAGGAGGAAGTGATCTGACTGGGGCGCTCAGGCAGGATAGGCTCAGTGGATTCAGATCACTTCTTCCTCTGAAGTGGCTTGCTCTTGGGAGATTGCTGAAACCCCATCTCTCCTTTTGGTGCTGGTACACTTGGTATAGAATAATGGAATATTGACTGCAGCTTACAGTCTGCTGTTCTTTGAAGTGGGGTGGATATAACAGCCTCCTTCAACAACAACAAAAAAAAGTGATAGTCCTGGTACAACAGTTTCATCCTATTCCAACTTTTGGCCATGGTCTCCTACCGCTCTCTTACTTGGCCTCCACCACCTTTCTAAGCCATCACAGATTACTATTACTGAAGAAAACTAATCCACCAAAAACAAACCTGAATAGAGGTCTGCTGGTTTAGCACACTGAATTGGCTCCAAAAAATACCACAGTCAGTGCTAGTAGGAGAGAGAAGGACCAGGTAGCAGAGAAGAAAAGAGGGGGAGCACGATATCTCCGTTTCGATGGTAGCAGGCCACCACATTGACTTAGCTGTTATCCACAGTCTAGGGAACAAGTCCGCTGCCTAGGGAAGCATGAACTGGTTTCCACCCATACTCCAATTTGTACCTGATTAATCATAACCTGCTTAACTGTATGTTTGAAAGGCTGTGTTCTCCARTTTCTTAGTTTAAAGGAACAAATATATATGCTTTTTTCTGGGAAGGGGTTTAGGGATACACATCCCAAGTGGAGACTATATTCCTTCAGCCTTGATGAAAGTTCCTGTGTCTGAAGATGGCTGGGTTTGCAATAAACTCTTCTTACTGATTCCTCTGGCCTAGCTTAGGCATGATGAGGGAGCGAGAGAAAGTAATGTTTAGGGGTGCTAAAGAGCTCATGCACATGCTCYATGCATTATACAGAGCTCACGGAAAGCAGCATTCAGCCTTGTAACGTTTACGTACTTGTGGACATCTAAGCCACTCTCCTGTACACACAGGGACACAGAAGGAGAGAAATAACAGCTAGTTGGTACAAACTGAAAAGCTGAAGTGGTTTGCAGAGGAGACTTGGGAGTTTGGAGGGATTAAACTTGGAGTAGAAGGTGGTGGAAAGATATGGTAGAGTGGAATAGCCAAGGAAGGGAAATCTGGATTGGAAATAGTGCAACTAAGACTGTGGGAGTAGCAGGAACATTAGGATTAGGGTTTTAAGGACAGGGAGCTTGAGTTTAGAAAGACAGGGCAATAAATACAAGATGAAGATGAACAGGTGGCAAGGCAGAGGAAAAAGCGGGGAAGGGGAACAAGACTAAGAATGGGAGCGAAGAATGGCGTAGAGCTGAGAAAGGAAGAGGTAGGAAAGCTAAGACTGGTTAAGCAGGTATATTGAGATGAGCAACCAGGGGAGTAAAGACTTAATAAATTCTACATGAGAAAATGTAAGCTTTGGGGAAGACACTGAAGAAACAGGGACAGAGTCAGAGCATAAGGACTTATTTAGGGTAGAGAAGCAGGACAATGTCTTCATCAATTGAAGAYACACTATTGTGTTTTTGAGCCTATTACACTCTGGATGGCTGCACTGCTTCCTAATGTCTATTCTTTAAAAAAGTCTCTAAAATCCTTGGTGTGTGATTCCACATGAATGGAGCGAACCTACGTTGGTCCCACATGGTTCTGCCAGGCTCTGGTAACTGGTGCTGACGTGAGGCTGCTGTGTCCCCAGACCAGTTTTCTGATCTGACGAAGGAGAAAAACACAGACTTGAGATAAGGATGTGGTCTGTGAAGAACGGGGGACCGCAGCACCTGGGATGGAGGAGCTGACTGCTGTGGATGAACATCAGTAATGCCTTCAGGGAAGGGTCTGATCACTGTGATTAGAGCCTCTTCACTGACAATAGAATGTAGCACAATGTCAAATAGCTTTTCTTCATATGAGTGCCACCTACTCCATGAATAAGTCCAGGGTTTGGAGGAAAGAAAAGAAGGGTGTACAAACCATTAGGATAGTAATAATGCATAGGATGAGGGATGCTAAAACCAAATTGCCAAACCTAAGATTTAAGGCCTTGTATTATTAACCTCAGAGTATTTGCAGACTTTTTTTTTTTTTTTTTTTTTTTAAACACAGTGTGCATGCATTCTGGATGTGTCTAATAAAAGAAGGAAATGAATATAGGTCAAAAATAGCTCAGGAATAAGAGTTTAGAAAAAATGTTTTGAAGCATGAAAAGAAAGCAGTGAAATAAAGTATTTGAAAGAAATCATTCAGTGGTAAGAAGTCACGTTTTAACATACTGCACAGTCCCTCTCAATCTCTTTTTGAGTTAGACCCTACTCACAGACTTGCTGTATATATTTCTTCCAGTTTATGGAAAAAATGCGTTGCAGGCAGTGGAAGAGAAACGGGAGGATTTCTTAGAGAATTTATATCCCTCTATGGTATGTCATCTAATGAAAGGGAGCAGTTGTGACCAGCTAACATTACTGAATTAACCTGCTTCTCGCTGTTCTTATTATAAGAACAAGAAAGTTAACTCTATTGGGAGAGCAGCAAACTACCATCAGTTAGCAAAAGGAGGACCAAAGGATACAATTTCATATCTGACAGGCTCAGTCAGAAGCTGCTATAAGTATCAGCAGTAGCTGAGCACAGGAAAAAAAAATGAAATACTATATTTTAAGATATTTTCTATTGAAAATATAAACAGTAATGTTTATCCATAATATGGACAAAGTAATGCTGCAATCAAGCAGGATTCAGCGGATGCAGTTTGTGCTTACCGGACAAACCATGGACCAAGATCAACAAAACTCACACTCAGTGACAAACAGAAACCTTCCCTAAAGCAAAGGTGTTTCACTTGGGATTTGGGGCTGGTCCCATCACTATCAGGAGGACTTCAGRGAAGTTAGAAGAAACAGTATAAAACTCAAATGCTTTGGAAATAACTGACTTAAATGTTCTTCCTTCTGTTTGGAAGAAAAACATGCCTCCTGCAGTTTTCTTGGAACAGATTGTAGAAAACARTTTGGAGTGCCAAGTGTCTATACCCTAAGGCTATCTACCAGGGCAATATGGCTGGGATATTTTGTAAAAACCTTATTAACAGAAAATAGCAATTGTCTAGGTATTTGAACACCGTTCAGTACTGTCATGGTCTTGATCAAATGGGGTCATTAAAACTTCACAGTGCTTTTTGCAAAAGAAAAAAATGTTAAAATCTCCTGCAATCCCTAGCCAATTTCCAATGTATCTATGTATCTACTAAGTTATGCTGATGCCAAACCTCACTATTTCATCGTAAGTCTCATTATATTTGGTGCTTTGTTTTCTTAAAGATCAGTTTCTGGCATCCTGTGATTATATGAGCATCTCATGCAGACTACGTTTAATAACATGGTTATGTTTAAAATCTTGAAATCACGAAGTCTTACATGTTAATGAATATAACACACTTCTCAATAGCTACTGAGACCAGATGCAAAAGCAGAGGTGTCTCTCTACTGATTTATTTTCTCAGTCAAAATGTACAATAATAATAAAGTGATTCAGACACCTAAAAAATCAGTGATGCTTTGGGGCAGACATTTTTTCCTTGTTTAGCTCAGATAACTGAGCAGCCACACGTGTCAATGTCACCTCAGTTCATTTTAGAAGCCAGTGGGCTTAAACAGGCTACCCTCCTGGCAAACATTTAGTGAGTGGCAGAAATTTAAAATACCAGATAGAATCTTATTTACCTACCAAGAAAAAAAAAATTGTACACAAAGTCCTATACACTCTGAATACAATGTAAACTGACAGTAGGTTCAGTAATCAGGATTCCTCAGGTTTACAGCTCCAGTGAGCTCCTTGCCTAGCTTCTGCTTGTTTCTCAAGGTCAGGCACAGAATGGCTTTATGTTGGATTTCTCCCAAATTTCTGCCTCAGCACACAGGCTTGCAAAACCATATTCCAGACCCATGCTGGGCAATCCGAGCAATGAGCCAGCTCCATCCTGTTATCCTGCCATGGGCATCCCTTCTATTAGCTGTCTCTATTACATTAAGGGGCTTAACTGAGTTTTACACTGTGTCTGAAAGAGGGCCTGCTCATGGGTCCTAATCCTGAAGTTGTCTGTGGAACAACTCTGCAGATGACACGAATTACCATCTTTCAACAATATTTCAACAATAAGAGTTTAGCACTGTCAACAGCAGTGGCCAAAGACATTTAACCAAATGTAATCAGTCACCAAATGTAATCCTTCTGCTTCTGCCTCAGCAGCTCCGTATCTGCAMTCCTCCTCTCTTTTTGAGAGCAGTACATAAAACTTCCTTTCACTCTCTATGTGTAACCTGTTTGATAATGTTTTGCTAAACATTGATTTCCTTGATACTCTGTATAGATATGGAAGTCATTTTCCAGGGACCTTGAAAAACTATAAATTTGACCAATCAGCTCTTTTGACTAAGAGTATGACATAGCTAGTGCAACATAATCTTCTTACTGAAGAACTTGCTTAGCTGGTGTCATTTGGGATGCTGTGCAGCTATGTTGACAGAAAACTCCCAACATTAACACACGAGCAGAGACAAAACTGTAAGACAATTTTTTAAATCCTGTTCTGAAAAAAAAGAGGGTATTTTAAAGAGTGTAATATCACTGTTAATAGAGACAATCCTGGAAAACCCCATAGTATCAAAGTAGCACACACAGTGACAGTGTTTTTAAATGGTAAATACCAGAGGGGAGTACCAATGTTGAGTGACTGTGACTAAATACTTAAATGAAAATATGTACTAATAAAGATGCAATAATCATGAGCTAAGCAGAAAAAATACTTCTTGCTGCAACAATAGGRTAACAATGTGTTAGTGCTTAAAACAAGGTGGAATAGAAATAAATACCAAAGATTGCTCCTGGAAAAATACCAGTCATCTTTCACCAATCTTTGAAAAGAAATGGTGTTATATTTTTAACAACTTTTTTAGTTTATACTGAAAATTCCTGTTCTCTGAACTGAGAAAGTGACCTCCTCTGGAAAGATATTGCACTCAGTTTAACCTTGAGCATTACATTCTTCTGTCAATCATTTCTTCCACCAACAGAGCAATGATTTTCTACAATAACCTTGCACTTGAGTCAATACATTCCCTGAGTTAYAGGAGATAGCATTTTATCCAGGCAGTTTCTTGAGCTGTGGTGATCTATTTGGTACTGAYGAGCTTTTGTGCTTTGTATTCCCTTGGCCCAGATGCTCCAAGCATCGTCTTAAAGTCTGTAGAGAACGAACTCACATGTAAGACTTGTTTCAAACTAACTGAACAAAATACTGGTTTGTCATTATCAATATAGCAGTGGACTGCAAATATTTAAGAATTGCTTCCCTGTTTTTATAAATGACCTGTATTATGTATGTTTCATGTAGCCATATATACATACTCTTCACTTATGTCCCTTCTGGCTATATTCTGTAACTAGCTACCCAAAAAACCTCAAWTGGTTTTAGGAATAAGAGTATCAATGTTAAACTAATGAAAGAAAGCATTGATTCTTAAGACTAGCTGTTGCTAAAACACACTGCATTACACATTAAGACTGCTGACACTTGAAACATTGAGCTAGATGGAAAAAGCTTTCAAAAGCAATGACAAAAACACCAATCTAATTTTGGTTCACCATTGTACAGGAATTCATTGAGGGATGGTGGAAGGGGCTGAAGGACCTGGGACAAGTGCCTGTATGTGAGTGCTTAAATTACAGGGATCTAGAAAGTCCTGCTTTATCCCCCTTCCCACACTGAAACTGTGGCTCCTGCAGAAAACAAAGGGCAGTTGAACTACACTGGTCACATAATGTTTTCAAGCCTTTCTGCTGCCACTGGCATTACAACTGGGATAAGCAGAGAGGACTGAGCTTTAGCACAAGTGTAGAATCGAGCACCTGGGGACAGAGGGAGGCAGGAAAATGGCTTGGATGCAGCTCCAAGTACTTTTTTCATAACAGAAAAGATTCATGGGAAACTTAGGAGTGGTCACCTGAAGCTGCATTAAGTCAGGCTGGGGAACTGCCCAGTACATTCTTGTTCAGTTTCTGCATTTTACAGTGAGTGATAAACCTAGGCATATAGCCCTGTCCCATCCACACAATTAAGCCTCGTCTGAAATAACACAAAAGTGTTCCACATCATATGACAAGGGGTTGCCACACAACTGAATGGCTCTTTCCTTCCAGACGCACATACACACATACACACACACATATATATAAATCTGTGACTATGTATGTGCTTATACTTATAAAAGTGTTTGTGTGTTTATACATGTTTGATATATGCATTTATGTTTCAGCTACATCCAGTGTGGAAACAACCCTTGGACTAGGCAGCAGAGACCCCAATACTTGCCATTTTTCCCAAAACCAGCTTACATAGCTCAGCTCTTTCTCACTTACCCTCTCCTTCTCTTTAAAAAAATCTTGCATTCTGTGCTGTACAGTAGCACAGCTTCCAGGAGAGGTGAAAAGATCTCAGAGGCCCCCTGAATGCTCTAGGTCTCTGCTGCAAGTGAAAGAGGTTTCTGTCCAAAATGGATTAGGATTTTGCTGGGCTTAATCTGGGTATTTCTGATATTTGCTGAGAAAGAATTTGGGAGAAAATTCACTGAGAAATTTAGAACTGAAATAGCAAGACACAGTGTAAGTTTGGGAACCGCTCTGGTTATGATCCTGCTGAGCAGGGACTTAGTCTGTAGTTTTGGATTTTGGCCTTGCAGTTCTTGGTACATGCTAAACTCATTTATATGCAGAAAGATAAATTTCTCATGTAACAAAAAGCTGTATGAACTACTGAAAGGTCTCTACTTATTATATGGGATTATGTCCAACAGTAAAAATAAATATTGCTAGGAATTTACAAACTGCAATACTAAGGATGCATGTCCTGAACTACATAAACATAGTCAACTACACGTTCAAGTGCAAAAAATATAAAAACACAACCCCATAGTCACAGTAGCTAACAGGTACTGTGTACAATGCAGAAGACTACTGCATATTGAAAAAAAAAAAAAAAAAAAAAAAAACTCTGTTAGCAGATGATTAAATATGGTTTGATTGGAAAACCTGAAATACAACTTGGCAAGGGAATACATGTTCAACGCTATGGTGAGAATAACTTTGTTTAAGAGTTCCGTTCAAATTTTTTTTCTAAAAGTGATCCGTGGCATACTGAAGAGGCAAATATTTAGGCTGATAGTGGCATATATTCATGTTTGCGTTATTTCAGGTGATTCTAAGGTTAAAAAATAAAATAAAATAAAATAAACAGTGCCTGCTCCCATGCTCTCCCGGCGAAACTGCCCGGGAAGTGCCGTTACGGCCGTTAAACGGCTGCGCGTGTCGGGGGCGCCTCTGACAGAGCCCGCGCAAAGAGCCGCGTAAMGGGCGGCCCGCGCGGGGGGCGGGGAGGGGCCGGCCGCCCCCGCCATTTCCAGCGCGCCCCCAGCCCCGCCTGGCCCCCTCCCCTCTCCTCCCCTCCTTTCCCTCGCCTCCGCGGCGGGCCGGGCAGGAGAGGCCGGGGGCCGGGCTGGGGGCACGGCCGYCCTTTTCCCTCCTCTCCTCCCCTCCCGCCTAGGTGGGGGAGCCGCATCGCGCCGCGCACCTCGCCGCCATGCCGCCGCCGTGGCCCCGCGGGGCCCTGCCCTGCACCGCCCTGGTGCTGCTGCTGCTGCTGCTCTGCGCGGCGCCCGGTGAGTGAGCGCCGGACAGCGAGGGGGAATCCGCCGCCGGGGGGAGGGAGCGGGACCCGCCGCCGCGGCCCCGCTGTCGCCTCCCTGGTGGGGAGGGAAGTGGCAGTAAATCCTGAGGGAGGTGTGGGGGGCAAGAGACAAAATCCCACCATCACCGCCGCCTCCATTCTCCCCAGGCAGCTTAGGTTCCCTGCAGAGGAACGTTTTCAGTCACACCGAAGAAATTTATGCAAGTCGAGCATTTTTTTTCTTCTTACGAAACTTTTTTTTTTTTTTTTTTTTTTTTTTTTTTGAGCGAATAATGCATTCCAGAAGAGCGAAGCGCTCGCAGATTTTCTGTGAAACCAGCAGCGTGGGTAATCCTCCACAGCTTGCACTGAACCACTGAATTCCTTCTGCGAAATGGTTTTAGCAGCATGACAAGCTTTGCCATTTTTTGAGACTGCCTGGGAGGAAAAATAAGTCCAGTTGTTAACATGCMCCTCATTCAGCCACAGAAGTGTTTTGGGATTATCATGCAACCCTGGACACTGTATCAGTGTACTAACATCAGCAGCAGTTTTCTGCTGAAAAATATAATAATTGCATAATGTGAACAAGACCCGTATCACRTTTCCTTGCCAAGATGAGTTGGGGAAAGGCTGTTGGAAGGACAAAAGCTTTCCTGTAGCATGTATTAAACAGGAATGTGGAAATTGGTGCTGAGATAGGCATTGATGGAAACTTGCTTCAGAGTTTTGCCTGATAAGTCAGGAGTTATAACATCTCTTCTGTATTTTTTTGTATGATTATTGCTGTTATTCCTTCCTCTTAAATAAAATTGATAGCTAAAGTATGCATTTTATTTTTGTTTCTATAGAYGGTTCAAGAGGAAATATGCTTAAACTGATGCTTCAAAAACGAGAAGGTAAATAAAGAGACAGAAAATTGCTTTCCTGTATTCTTCTGTTGATAAAAACTCAGTTGCTATGGATCGAAACTTTAAATGCGGTTGTCTTTGTATTTCCAGCTGAAAGACGGTAGTCAGATGTGTGTATGTGTGTATATATATGTATATATACACACACAACTACATCGTATAGAGCTCTGTGTGTGTGTACACATATGTATATGTATGTATGTATGTACAAACACACACACCAGTTTATAGCTGGTAGTATACAGACATTCTTGCTGTGTATCACACCTAAAACTCCTGCATATACAGTGCCAACTCTGTGGTGCCTCCCTGTTTATTTTGAAGTAGTTACCTGCTGTGTTGGAGGCTATGCTTATCACAACATCCCTCCTCCTCTTCAGTACTAAAAGCCAACCAGCTGAGAACAAGGATTCATGGCCTCACAGCAGACCTACATTTTGCTCTGCATGTCTGACTATCATTTAGCAGGATATAATGCATACTTTCCCAGTGTATGCATAGTAGTCATGGCATTTATTTCTTACATTCTGGGAGGTCACAGGTTTTCCCAAGGATTTACAACCCATGGAAGTACTGCTGTCTGAGATGCAGAAGAGAAAATGTGCAAATTAGAATTGCTTTTTATGCGTTAACTTGTTCCCTATGTCCCCTTGGCCCTCCATACTTCCTTCTTGGAATACTACTCTCTCCACATGAAAGACTGTGGCTGAGGGCCCAGTATGCAGATGAAACAAATGGCTCACTAGTTGAGGGAATGGGATGGAAATGGGAGCGGGCCGGTGACAGGCAGCCCTACAGCAGATGGAGAGGCAGACTGAAACACCCAAGAAGTTGTAGTGACCTGCCTCCTCTCAGCCTGCTCTGTAATTGAGGCAAAAAACTTACACCTCTGCAGAGGTGACTGCAAATCTCCCACTTTMAGGAAGTCTTCTTAACTTCTCCCAGGGTTTTTCCTGTGCCTTCACCCACACCTCCTGCCATGTGTCCTGGTGCACTACTGTGCACTAGGACTTTGTTTCTTTGCACTTCGTCTGTCTACCTCACCTAACTCCACTTTTCCAAATGAGTAGGCTAAGTACACAGTACTAGTTGCCTTGATGGCATTGCCCCTTGTGTGACTCTCGTTTATGTGACATTTGTTCAACTGTTCTACTTTCAGGAGTATCACCCAGCTCTAGTGAATGGCAGGCTATCAAAGTTTCCAGTTCATCATCGCAGGGCAGCATGCTGTTTCYCACTATTTGTGTAACAACTCTTCTCTCCCTCCTACCATTTTCTCTCTTGTATCTGCTTCCAATTGCAGTTCTCTGCCTCCCCCTGTGATACTGCCTGGCTCCTCCTGCAGTAGTTCTCTCCTCTCCACTCTTCTTCCCTTTCTGCCCCTGGCCCTCCCTCCACATCTGCTGAAAGTCCCCATTCCCCATCCCTTTTCTCTCCCTTTTTGCAATGATCTCTCCCTAGCCAAGATGTTCCTCCTGCTCTATGCATGCATGCACTTTTTCTCAGAAAGAGTAAGCATGCCAACAACACAAGGAAACTTGTCTCCTCAGCATGTGGCTTGCTAGTCAGCACTTTCATACCTTTCAGAGGGGTAAATTCCTCTAGCAGCAGCACACAAGCTACTTGTTAGGCAGGGGCAAGCTGAATCRCACATCTGGGGCTGGCAGGTTGAAGACATTCCTGTGCATTTACCAACTTATGTGCTATGAAAGCCTGAGGTATGGAAAGGGTTGTTATTTTCAGACCTACAGTGTKGAGCAGCATTCATTATTTCAAAGCTACAGGTTTACATAATAGATTCAGAAATACATATATATACTTCTGTGTGTGCCTCCCTTCACCCAAATAAATCATTTCTCTAGCATCCTTGGGCTTTTTAACTCTTATTTTCTTTCACATTCAAAATAACAGCAACATACACAGGTGATTCTCCCAATCTCTTGTTAAAGCACTACATATTGCTGTATATGCTCTATCAGTTTTGGTTTATTTGTTTAAATGCCTTACTTAGCTTGTATCTTTGAGATCAAAATAGTTGATAAAATAAATCCAAGAGAATGAGGGTAGCTGAGAAAACTTACTATATTGATGATTCCAGTTTTTACTGCTGTTGTTACACACACAGTGCTGCCAAGCACAAAGGTGATGACATAATGAAAAAAGCGTCTTTAGTGTAATACATTTCAGGGTGATTAAAAATTTCCTGGCATGTCTTTTGGGGGGAATTAATTTCAGCCCCTGTTGCCATTAAGCCTGAGGTGTCAGTGAGAGAAAACAAGGCCAAAGAGTTCTTAAGCAGCTTGAAACGCCAGAAGCGCCAGCTATGGGACAGAACTCAACCTGATGTGCAACAGTGGTACCAGCAGTTCCTGTACTTGGGATTTGATGAAGCTGTGAGTACAAAACTTTCACAAATATTTTCAAGTTCAGAGTAAGTGGATGTGAGTGTAGAGGCATATTTGTAGGAGCGCTCAGGTAAGTATAACAGTAAAGAATATTGCCTAGGGAGAAGCTGGTCTGTTTCTGCTTACAAATTTGATATTGTAATTTTGTTCTAAAGTAGTAAATGTTGCACAGAAATACAAGCTCAGTATTTGTTAGAAATTTCTGTATTTTATTAATAGAGAAAATGCTATAAAAAGCCTTACTGGAATTTTTGCCTTCTACTGAACTTAGAATTAATAAATTGTAGCCAGATTTATGAACAAAGTTTACCTTGAGAAATACACATAGAGTGATCAACTGCAGTTCAGGAAAGAAGTTTGGTAGTCTAAACCTAATCAATTTGATTTTAAACACATCTTAAAATCAATACCAAGCTGGGCCCAATTGATATTCTTCAACAACATTGTACTAACATTGCTTAAGGTATACAYGTGCCTGCATAACCATCACAAGCACTGGCAGCTATATTTCAACTCTAAAATCTGAAAGGAAAACTATTTAGTAATGTGCAGCCAACTTCCCTTCAAATGGTAAGAATATATATTTTTAAAACAGTTAATTTGTAAAAACATTGAAGTGGAATCAAGAGTTTCCAGCTCATATGCATACTGCACAAAGCTCTACTAAATAGGTCACTGAAATAGAAAAATGTGCATGTAGTTGCAGACCTATGTGTAGAATAATTTGTACATAAATAAGAGGTAAAAATAGCTATAGCTGTTCAATTCTTGGCTTTTGTCAGCCACAAGAATATATTTAATGAGAYTGAATTGGCACAGGCAAACTGGAGTACATTTTAGACCTTCATACTGTGTGAATTGCTTATGAGAGGAATACACTCATTTTCAAAGCTGGAATAATTAAAAAAAAATCTTTTGCTTGGACAGAAATAATGGATACATTTTTTGTTGCTTCTGGACATTATGCAGGTATAAATTACTTTTTAACAGCTTGGCTATACCCAGACACAATAGGATAAATAGGAAAAGTGATTTTGAAGCTCAGAAACTAAAGACTATAGGCAGTTACTAAGAGGTAGGTAACACGGCGTGCCATGCAGATAAGATGCATTCTCTTCTGAGAGTGTCTGTGCRCATTTCAGAAAAATGAGATGCAGCCTGTTGTGGGATACAATGAATCCACTTGGTAGGATTTCTTGAGTAATAAGACASAGTTTTAACAATGAAATAACTGTTTGTTCCAGCAATGTTTTAGAAGGGACTTGGGCCATGCTTACCCATTGTGTATTTTGCAAAATCTTTTTCAAGTCCCAGCCAAAAACATTTCCAAAGAGTCATTCAGATGGAAAGACTTTGGCTTGGCAATTATTTGATATTCTTGTGCACTCTTTTTCTTCTGCTGTTGCGAACAGATACAGAATTGAATTGCCTACTACATTTCTACAGCTAGAAGGTTGCACTGTATTTCATTTTCACCCATGCAAAATGAAGGAGAAGCATCACAGGCACAAAGCAAAGGCCTGTTGCACCCAGGGACATCAGAACTAAAGGGCATAGGGCAATGGAGAACCAAGCCTTTAGTCTTTAAGGACAAAGCATTGAGATGTTTTTATAGTCATCACTGAAAAGGTAAAAGATATACAAAAGGTACCAGTGCATATTTCAGTTGAAGGCTCTCTCTGTTTAAGCACTTTCTAGTGAGCCARTGGGGATACCAGGTAAAGCTGCTCAGGACAATTAAGGCTTATTAGYGTACTCAAAGCAAGGATACATACCATAGAGAAAGTAGGTGCAAGTCACAAAACCCCTTAGGTCAAAGAAATTAGTTTTATCAGGATCAGGATTTATGAAACAAGAATTTATGGAAAGCCAAGTATTCTGTTTTTTCTGCAGAAATTTGAAGATGATATCTCCTACTGGACAAGCTTAGGCCGGGGGGGTAACGAATACTATGGTAGATATTACCAACACCACTACGACGAAGATTCACCAATTGGTCCACAAAATCCATATACCTTCAGGCATGGAGCAGGTGTCAACTATGATGATTACTAATGCCATTTATCCTGCTATAGTTAGTATCTATATGGCTATGTTGGGCTTGGCTGAGTCTTCCCTCAGTCAATGATGCTGCTTTCCTACTAGCTATTCACATAAAACAGCAACAATAAAGGAAATGCGAGATTCAATGCGACTTTTTTAATGGTTGCTTAGTAGTACACTATATATGGTGTTATAGAAATAAAGCTTTTTTGATAAAATAAACAGTTTTCCATTTATTTTGTAGAGTTTTTTTTTGGCAAGTTTCATTCCAGAGCAGTGTACTACTGGAAATCGTTTTTTAAAGTGCTTTTTTATGTGCTTTCCTACAATTAATTGCCCAATTSCATTATATCATCCAGTTTGGCATATATCATATAAACCAATATATTTCAGATGTGTTGCTCGTTCAGATTTGTGTCAAATAAATCCAGTTATTCCAAGGAGAAAAGAAATTCCTCTCAGCTGAAATTCTCAGCAGAAGCCTTGTTGCCTCCCTTGCTGTTTCCATACCTACTGTATGCAGCCTTCACATATTATTTGATACAGCACTTTTACAGATCCTGTTGGGGCAAGGAGATGTCCACAAAAGCTAAATTTAGCACAAGGAAGGCTATCTCTAAAGCCTGTGAARAGAATGGATTCTCCAAGGCAATGGTCCAAAGCAGGAACTTAACTTCAGGGGTAGCAGCCGAGGTACAGAGCACCTAACCTAAGTGGCCCCGTATTCTCCCAGGCAAAGGTTAGCTTTTAWGAATAATTCTTATTGTGTCCTGTTTGCTCGGCTGTATGCTTTCAATCTAGCTTGAAATGTGAATTAAAACAACAATATAAGCCATTTAAAAATGGCACATGTAAATTAAAGGCCTRTACATAGATACCGATGATAGCTTCAGATACTACCCAATGCAGTCATCAGACATGTATTTCATTCATATCATAAAGTTCTCCCTACACCCAGTTCAGCCTGTATGCTATACACATTGGGCCTAGCATGAAAGAGTATCAGAGATGGGATTCATTAACAAAGTAGTGGATTAAATGGGGTGGATGTGGTTGGGTGCATTTGGGACCCAAAAATATGTCCAACTGTTCTTCCACCACCACCACAATGTTGCTTTTTGTCCCTTGTTGCTCTAGAGACAGTCCTTACGAAGACCTGACCAAGCAGTAAGAGAAATTTCAGCTGTCCTGGGCTTCAGGAATAGTTTGGTGGGGGAAGCACTCCGTAAGTTTGGCAAAGGTAGAGGACTGGGAAGGGACAGGTGAGAAAGGCTGGTTACTTCCATGATTTTTGGAGTGAAAGTGTCTGGATATAGAGAGAGATGAAATACGTACCACAAGTTACAAGAGTCACAGAAGAAAGGCAGCAGGGATGATCTGTCTGTAACTGAAAGCTTACAAGAAGTTTCCAAAGCATGGGCTGTGGTAACACCAGTCTTTACACTTCTCCTACTTCTTTCATAATTCAKTATATTTCCTAATCTTTTTTTATCACCTCTGTTGTGTGATGCACTGGTATCCAGCAGAGGCAGTCAAAGCACTATCCAGCTCCCTGCAGGAATGTTTCCAAGGAGGGAGAGCCAGATTGAACAAACATGTTAGTCACTTTTTTTCTGCATACAAAAATATGCACTAATCTAACATGCTCTGAAAGAAATCAGCTTTCTTCTAGGTTTTGGAGCCCTCACACTTAGAAGCAGCTTTGCCAATTAAATTTGTTTAAACTGGTGCATTTGCTAGGACAGAAAGCCTTTATTCCAAATATGGAATAGCCATTTATTCTGATTCAAGTATACACTCTTGCACAGTTGGAAAACCCCTATTCCTGGAAGAATATTTCCATTTTGTGTCCTACCAAAAAAGTTAACAGAATTTGGCAATGTTTTAATAATCTCCACCATTTCCCAGAATTTACAACAACTGGGAATTTAGACCTGCTGAATAAGGCAGAATAAAAAAAAAAAAGCGTTGTAAATAAATGCCATTCCTCTTAGGCCTTCGTAAGCCATGTCCATTGCTGCATCGTGATTCAGTCCAGCAGCTTTCCATGCCTTGCAGGCTAAAAGAAAACTTTACAGAATCTCTCTTCTGAATTCTCCAGGAAAGAAAAACCAAACAAACCAATCAACCTCCCACCCCGATCTATGTTTTTCATTACATCGTACTGCATGCAAGGTTCCCAGTTAATCCGTTTTCTTGTGGAGGAGTCCACCTGACTGAAGAGTACAGCAGTCACAATGATGCAAAAGCACATGCAATAAGCTACAAACAAAGAAAAGGGGTATGAGTCCTCACAGGTTTGGGGAAAAATGAGAAAAAAAAATCCCTTTAAATAGAATATACARTTTGTCAAATATCTATGGAGTGTCTCTCAGTTAAGGAAACATAATTTGAATATTTCTGCCCAAAACACAGACAAAACTCTGCATCCTCTCACAAGCAATCAAAACTCAGAGCAACTGAAAGCAGCAGCATTTCTATTTTGTTGTGCAGACTGCACATTATCTCCAGCCACCCTGGCTGTGACATCCCATAACCCCCCCACCAAATTGTCCATTGTGCCTTCTCGCAGAAGAGGAACAGTTCAGTYATGCTCTAGCTTTTAATTTTTAAAGACTCAATGATGTCACATGCCCCAGTTTGAGGATACCAGGTTGATTAGTCAGTCAGACTGACATGTCACCCTGGCTCCTTTGCTGAAAATACTTGAGGCATCGCTTTTTTTCAAACTGGAGAACTACTGCTGGCTGTGACCCCCACAGCCACTGTCATATACTCTCCCACAGCTACACKCAGATGATCTTCTCCCTCTCCAGGTATAGTCTCTTCATCATCAGCCTAAATTACATCATTGCCTTGAAGTTCCTACTTGTAACAAAACACACAGAGTAAGTGGGAAGGGGCAGGTGCTATTATGCTAGGACTGTTTGCCTAATAGAAGATGGGGTTTCCTGCTCAAACCAGCTTTCTCTGCAAACTTCTTGAAAAGAGGTGACTTCATAACTGCCAAATTGTAGTCATGATGGTCAACTGCCAATGAACCTTCCAGAGTCCATAGACACCCAAACACAAGTGAAGATCAGAGTATGATTTTACCACATAACAAAGAAAATCCAACCAAAGAACACAGTCTATATACACAAGGCTTCTCTAGACTGTATGTTCATGGAACCATTATTCAAAACAAATTATGTCTGCAACCCCCACTGTAGCTTGTCTGTAGACCAGTAACATGGTGTACAAAAGCTTTTGAGCAGTCCTGCACGTGGAAATAAACAGAAACAAAACATCAGGTAAAGAACAAACAAATGAAAAAACCCACTGTAGATCTCGCACTGTGATAACTTCCAGGCTGCTAAAGTGGCCCTTGCGAGGTTCAAGTAACCACAGTAGTGGATGTCTTGCACATCTCTCCTACTAAGAGACTGACTTCGCTTGCCAGCACCAAGCTGGCTGGTTCAGCACAGACCTCTACTCTATTGCATAGCCACTATCGAGTGAGAAAGGCTTTAATCTGACACCAGCTGAACTGCCCTTTTGTTCAGATCAGCATGACTGAATAGGCACATCAAGTCTGGTCATACTAGTTTTACCGTGCCTTCTCAGCTAAGTGACAGCAGAAAATCCCAACTCTCCATTTTTTTGAGAACAAGTACCAATAATACATTGTGGTCAAGCATGGAAATCCAAACGTGGTTTGGCTTCATTTACTCCAGCATCCAGTATTTCCAAGCTTTCAGACCTGCCACCTTTGATTCCACCACATTCTTCCATCAAACATGAGTCTTCTGGAATGGCAGCAGCTGTTTCTCACGTGTGGTTCCCCGCAAACTTGATGCCTTCTTTCTCCTACTGAGGAAAAGTGTAAGGCCAGGTGGGAACAAAGAGCAGCAACACAAGGGTTTGCAGGGCACATCTCATTAGCCTTCTCTCATGCTCAGCTCAGACAGGACAGAACTTGAAATTTTCCCTCTTAAGCACCAGAAGACTGTTTTTAATATACACAATTCATGTCTTTTGAACCTGCTAGAAGACCACTCACCTGCTTCAAATGCACAGGGCAACAGCAATCTCAGTTGTTTCTAGAAGACACCAGGAAGAGAATGGTAACTGAACCAGGAACCACTGAACGAGGTAAAAGCAATACAAAGACATTAATAGCCTGTCAGGCAATAGAGTCCATTGCTCAGGCCCTGTTGGGGGCACACCACATACTCACAAATGGGTTTTATCAGTACCAGCCATTTGTCCTCTGTCTGATTTGCTCCTTTTATGAAGGTCAGGCAGTGAAGTAATCTAAAAAGCCTTTAAATTTTTATCTTCAGTATCCAAACATTCAAATTTTCCCAAAGAGTTTTTTGAAAATGCACTTTTTGTGCTATAGTCTCTAGAAACATGCTTATTCCCATGCAATTCAAGTATTTTGCATTTAAGTTACTGGATTACACAAAAAAAGTGTCTTGGAAGCAAGAGCTGAAACCCTGAGTCCCCTGTTCTTGATGACAGCTCTAATTGCTAGACTCAGATTGCACCCCATGTGTGTTATCTCTTYGTAAAGAAAGGATTTTGAATCCCATGACACAATTTGGATGAGAAGAAAAGATGAGAAAGAGCACCATCCCCAAAACATAAAAATTTAAAAGATTAGCGTTAAAACCACTGCACGTGGAGGTTGATAGTTATAGCCATAAACTCTTCTTCTTCTTCTTTTTTTTTTTTTTTTTTTTTTGATTATCCAGGTAGGCTGTGCTTTGTGCCTCTATCAGTTAACGGTAAGCTGGACCAGACACATTTGGAGCACACAGATAGGGGTATACTTTCAGGCACCTTCACACGCAAAAAGTGCCCATAATATCCAGAAGTATTATGCATTCAGAAAAATGCCTTATGTGACCTCCCACAAGCTGCTAAATTGTGGTAAGATGGAGGCAGGTGGCCATCTCTCAGTTGAGACAGAGAAATACTCCTTGGCTCTCCATCGCAGCTGCATGGCAGATTTCCACTAGCAGAAAACCTGAGCATGTGGGCAGAGAAGGCAGTACTGTCCCTAAAAGGACCACAGCAGACCTGGTCCAGACTGGGAACACAATTGAGCACAGCAGCCGCATCGTTTCTAAAGTCCTAAGGAATTTCAGCAGATAAACCAAATGAGCCTCCAAGTCTTACAAGCATGCAGAGGTTAGGAATCTCCAGCTTTGGSAGGTGGTATGCTCAAAGGAGCCTAAATACCACACTGCGCACAGAGCCCTCCRTGGGTTTTGGTGTAAGCCTTCTCTACAGGTAACTCCTACTTTGTCAAACAACCTAAAGACACTCAAAAACTAACGAAACAAAGCTTTAACGAGATAAAGTCAACTCACTTCACTTGATAAGATTTTTCAGTTTTGATTGATGAGGCTTTTCAATTTTGAGCGGCACTAAGATAAAATACCTTTTAAAAAAAGTCTCTGTCAGTCCTTCCTCCAAGGTATCCAAGCCTAGGTAGGTGTCATTGTTAAAAACAGGGGGAACTAAGTGTTCATAATTCTTTTAGAATGACAGGCATAATTATCAAAGTTAGAACATTTGCTGGCAATTCAATAAAATACTTAAAATAGAAGTATTTCCTCAATTGGGGAGGCTGACACCATAATCTACAGTTTGAAGAAAATCTTACACTTCGACGTCATTATCAGCTGCTTAGATTGGAATAAATCATGATTTGTTTTTGTCTAACCTATTTCAACAGACATCCTACAGTCCTTCCAATCTATCTATTAAGAGACAGAAAACACTGTTTTTAGCTTTGAAACCACTATTTACAGATTGTTATTTTTCTAATCAACACACAACATATGTGAATATATGTGTAATGAGAGAAGTACCTACAGTGAAACACTGAAACTGGAAAATAGAAGTTTCAGTATTTTATTAAAATAGCATATTCAACCACTGTAACCAATAATACATTTACTTTATTCCCAGAGTACGCACAACACAGTAGTGATTCAAAATATCCTTATCCATGGTAATCAATGAAAATATCTCAAATTCAAGTGTACAACTAAAACTAAACCTTTGAAAAAAATCTCTCATTTAAAGAATACATAAAGCTCTCATACAGAATTCTTTTAAACTCCTATATACTAGATGTCAGAGTTTCTCTCACCTGACAATATCACTCACTTTTTTCTTATGCATAGTAGAACATCTCATATTTTATAGTACCCATTTTATAAATAAATTGGCATTTTCCATCCCATTTGTGTTCATCTTCAGCTTCACAAAGAAACCAGTAAATAAAACTGTCAAGGACAGTCACAACAAAATGATCTCACAGCAAGATATAAAACTTGAAGATACTAAAAGATGCTTCTACTCTATTTTACATAAAAAGACAGATTTAAAAAGTGCAAGGCAAGATTTGCAAGGGAAGGGGATTTCTATTTTTTTTTGTTTGTTTTTAGGCACATCCACTTCTTTAAAGCAAGCTTCAGAATGAAATTCCAGTTTGTTCTTCATGATACCTGTTCTAAAGTCTCTCTTAAAAAAGAAAAATATTACATCCCATCAAATGTCAAGTAGGGAATTTCCTGTCCAACTAACAGTCTTCAGTTATGTCTTGTTCTTCCTTTCTTCATCCTTGCGGGTTTTGGTTTGGGAATATACTGATTGTTCGCCTGATACTCAAGTTCTTTACGGAAGTAATGAATGGCTTTATTCAAACCTTCCTCCAGTGGGACCTGTTCCCAAAAATGAAGAGAGAATCACATCACCAAGTTCACATCAGCTCTTTTCACAATAGTATCTTTTTAACACAGCTACTACAATACTGCTCTAAAGTATTTTAATTCTTAGCCAGTATAAGTATTAACAGCACCACATACTGGTTACATCTCTGCACTGCTAATGTATGCTAGCTTTCAAGCATCAGATGTATCTTCTGATGTAGTAACTTAAAAAAATAAAGTTCATATCAAAGAGTTGTAACTGGTCCATTTTATGTCCTGACTTACAAAATTCTTTTAGTACACAATGGAAGAAAAGGTAAGCACAGAAATTTAAGCCCTTCCTGGTTTTAATTATTTATGATCATCTTCCACAAAATCTCTGTAAAGGTAAAAAAGTTTTTTTAAATTGCACCACTAATATACAAAAAATACACAAACTATCAACCAATACCTCATTTTTTTTTATTTTTAAATTCTATACAAATAATTGTAATTCTTCATATTCTGTGCCTGTGTTAAATATTGCAGTTTGCAGAAAGGAACAATAAGAATATTACCCACTTTTCTAAGGTGCCATATGTTTTCCTTACTGACACCATCATCAATATAAAAGGATAAAATAGCAGCACAAAAAAACAAAAAAAAAAAAACAAAAAAAAACCACTTACCTACAACATCATGTGCCAACATAGTGCTGTAACTTAAGGGTAAATTCTGACCCCCAAAACAGAAGGTCAGAAGTATATCAAAATTAACTTTTAAATCTTTTGTGATACTTAACACTTTCCATCCTCCTTGTGCCTTAAACTGCAGCAATCTCTGGTGTCTCTGAATCCTTTTGAAGTGGTCTAGTGGAGAGGGTGTCTAGGACTTCCCTGCTCTTAATAGGCTTACAGTTACTAGACAGGGTCCATACCTTTTCTGGAAAGGTTTTCATCTGCAAATCCCCAAAAGTCTACAAACCACCAGCCTAGCTAGAAAAGGGAGCTGGCTAAAAAAGTCTAGATCTTTCCGGGATTAAATAGGCCTCACCTTTCCCAAAGAAACCAACTCTTATCTTCAGATATGCTTAGAAAGAGCATAGCTATGTATGGTATACACTTCACAGCCTTATGAACAACTGTCTTATTAAACAGGTATTTTGATAACTTAGAAGATATTATTGCCATGTAACCTGGACAATACATTAGGTTACCCCCTCTCCCCATCATGTTTTTGAGCACAACAGCAATACAATTTTACATACCACAGGTTCCCAGCCAAGCAGTAACTTGGCTTTTCTGATGTCAGGTTTTCGTTTCTGAGGGTCATCCTGTGCTTCYGAGAGAAACTGGATTTCACTTCCACTGCCTAATAAACAGGATATCGTACATTACCATTCCCAATTCACTATACTTCGCATTTACATTTTTGCTTCTTCTTGAAGCATCAGGTCTCTCTGCAGCTTTCTCTTATGTAATTCCTACCATTGAAGCGCTTTCTGCAGGTGTAGCTGCACTGACTGCAACAGTCAGTGAACCAGCTGTCAATGAGCATTTTTGCACTGAGGAAGGACTTCACTTCCTCTTTGCTCACACTCTGCAGTTTGACTGTTAAAGATCCAATACAGTACTTGGCTTTCGTCATGACAACGTACGGAGACACCACAAGGTCTCTGAGAAAATCCAGCAAACTGCTTATGTGTCATCTGAGTGATGTAACGGATAAAGAACTAAATGACCTTTCCAGGCATCGTGAAAGAGACCAAGCTGTTTATGGRCACACAGGTAAAGGGAGGTAACAATTATTTTATCTGCTAGATGATTTTGGTGCTGTACCTTTTAATATTCTTCCCCAATCTGTGGACTCACAGATACTTTCCAGTGGGAAGAGTCCCATGACAGAATCATCACATGCATCAGCTTCCGTACCATACATTTGAATCTTTCTCAGGCGCCTTTTGTAGACCCCTCAGAAGTACTGCTGGGATGTACAGACTGAAAATTCTTCCCTAATGGCATCAGTATCTTTCATCTCATGAGGAAACCACATTATAAGACTGAGCAGCACTATTTACTTCCCTTCTTGGGAGCTCGATTTGCTATGGATCTTGGAGCAAGAAAGAAGGGAGAGCCACAGTGTTTTCTTCCTAGCCACATACAAGGAAGGTGCCAACAGCCCCCACCAGAATCATTTTCAGACCTTGGAAGAATCACAGGTACATCAGTGAAAGGTAGAGAATGACTGTCACCACAGCATGAGCTTCTTTTAACGGTTATTAAAGGAGAACAGCTTGCAGAATTTTGAAGAAACATCTTGCTGAATCTACTCTAGAAGTATCCATATTTCAATTAGGAAGTTATACCAGATATTTTCATTCATGCATTCTCATTAAATTTATGTATTGTCCTTGTGCCAAAAAGAAGCTAAAAGAAATCCCTTTAAAATCACTATCACCATTTTGTATGTATGCAGCAATCATCATGTATTTTTTTGTTAAGAGACAAACACTCTACGTAAGACCACAATGACACTTACTTGTCATCTCTATTCTGATATAACCTAACAGACGTGGGGAAAGGATTGAAGAGGAAGGAGGTGGCCAATAACTTATACACCTTCCATGAAGTAAGTACAACATGTAGTGAGAAAGTCTCTTCATTGGCCAGTAATAGCCTACTAACTTGCAGAAACAAAACTACTGAGCTAGACCACTCAAACACACACAAACAATGTATTCATTCTACAGGTCATACACAATTCTAAATATAATTGAAAGAGGATTTTGATCATCTGATTAATATTTAATTATATGATTAGGATAGTATTAAATGACTTTGATAAAGTTATTAAGAMATCCAAAGACTAGCTAAATTATCCTTATACTACACACATTAATCAAGTAACAATCATCACACAATAATAAACACTTCATGAGCTTCATTGAAGAAAGATTTATCATACTCACCAACAAGTTTTTTAATTAATTGGGCAAATTCTAGGATAGTATGCTCTTCTGGGTTTCCCTAGAAATGGAAGAATATTCATTACAACAGCAGTTAAACACCTCAAGATATGCTAGTTTTCTGACTTGAGATAATTATAGAGTCATGCTCAGCTTTGTGAAAAAGCTAAACATTATGCTTCATTTCTACTTTGAGGATAAAGAATCAGTATTAAAACAAAATACACAATTCAATATTAACCCATTTTCCTCCAACCAAGGCTAGTATAAAGTGATTTTTAATTACTGAAGTCTGGGTATTCCTTTTGTGCCATTTAAAAAAATAAAGACTTAATCGTTTCCTCTGTGCATTTCCCTTCACTTTTGTTCTTCATATTATAATTACATTAATCTTACAGCTAAAACAAACAGTAAAATCYAGTAAATTTCTCTTGTTCTTGGAACTACCAGATCCCAACTCAGTACTTTTATTTATAAAGAGAATATAGGCCTTATTCTGATGGAAAGAACATTTTTGTTGTATTTATTTCTTCTAAAAGCAAGCATCAGTGACAAGGAAGAAAACAGAGGTGATGGTGATGCTGGCTACTGTAAAGCAATGTAGTAGAACTCTCATACTCACCAAGTTGACAGGACTACTGACATTGCTGTTCATCAAGGCCACTAACCCATTCACAAGATCACTATAAAAAAATAAGAATAGATTGAGGCAGTATCCCATTTCCCTACAGATAATGTTCTCATCTAAAAAGAGAGTTGCCTCTTCAGAACTCAGTAAAGCAAACCAGTCAGCTGAGGAATGCCAAAACCAGATTGACTGTGTGTATTTCAATAGCTCCACSTTTCCTCAGCTGTTTGCTCCATAGTCACCATTGGATAAGATTTCCTGAACTGAAGGTTAGTTTTAAATAGTGATTACRCTTGCGATACACTGGATACAATTCCTCTGAGCATATGAAAGATAAAATCAAAAAATAAAAGTTCATGAAAGACAGTAGCTTTTCTTCTTTCCTCCAGTACCTAAAGTGCTTGCTTATTCAAAGGTCAATTTCCAATATATTTCAGATGGACTACAGAAAGTTTTTTAAGCAGAGGCACACACTGTGACAACACTGCCTGCTTTGCAGTTTATTGTTTGTGTTTGTTCCTTCCAAAAATTTTTAAAAATAGCTTGTTAAAAACAGTATTTTGGTGTCATCTCCTTTCTCCCCAACAAAATAACCCAAAGTTTTTKGGGGGGGTTATTGCAACAGACTTACTAGCTTAACCCTGGACATACAAATCCAGATGCCTTTTATTATGGCTTATTACCAGGAAAGCAATGGCTACTTCAAACAGATATGTGTTGCACTATTACTCTACCATCACCATTATTGCATTTTTAGTGGAAAAGACCAATATTTAGAAGTGCAGCTTTTTTTTTTTTTTTTTTTTTTTTTTTAACAGCCTTCCCCCCAAACCCAACAGCAGAAGCCTGGCACTGCAGTTTAGCTAGCACAATAGAGCAAAATGTACATCTTATTCAGTTGAAACAGACTTCAATACGGCAATCTGATCAGTGCAGATGGACTGCTGCAATTGAACAAATACTGCTAATTTCAAAGGAAATGTGTAGACATCAAGATCAAATTACAGGTTTGGCTTTAAGTATCTTAAAGCCAAGAAAGAACATGATCAAGTGAAATGTTTGKAATTAATAAAGCAGCTAACATTGCTTTTATCAGCCATAATAAACCGTTTCAAAACTAACCATATTGAATTTATTAGCTATTTTTCAATCTTTGTTAACTAGCTAGCAGAAACAACATAAGAACTCCTTCATCTCACGGCAGTCAAGACTTGACCATAATAGTAACATAATTCTCTTATTTCAAGTATTGCATTATTCTTGTGTATATCAATGTTTATTAATTCTAAACCAACAGCTACTATGATTTGTCAGCTGCTAATTATTATGTCACTTTGAAAATCTTTCAGAAGATGTTAATGTTTATATTAAACCTCCTCACAAAAAGAATTTCTAGCGCTTGATATGTCATTTTGGACAATCTGAATTCTAATTCAAGGGTTTGAATTAGAATTCATGCAACCAACTGTTATTCATGCAACCAATCCTATTGAGGATAAAGTTTAACTTCTGAACAATGAGCTGTTATAGCCTAAGTTTGGGAATCTTGTACTTTCAAACTGGTTGTGGTCATGTATATAGGATAAAAAGTATATTTGGGAATTAGGAAAAAACTGTAAGACTTGACCTGTATGTAAAAAGAAAATACAAGATAAAAAAGGAAGTAGGACTTTCACTTGCTATGTGTTTTGAACTTTAAAATGGGAATTCAAGGTGTATTTTCAATTTATCTTTTTCTTTTTTTCCCCCTCCATTAATGCTTTTCACAGGCAGAATGTTGCTTACTTGAAAGGATCCTATTCCATCATCATTCTTTTCTCATATCTGTCTATTTTTAACGTGGCACAGTCATGTAGAATAGCTGAAATGGCACATTTTCTACTTTATGTTATGGCACAAAACCTTCCTTTATCTTTAAGCGTTGTAGAATAACAAATCAAAATGTACCAGACAGCTCTCCAAATTGTACCACTGGAGGGCAAACAGGATCAACTCTAAGAATGAGTTCAGTAAAGTCATGGCTTGATGTAGGTTGCTAACCTCAGCCATTTTAACACACGCACGAAACCGTGAATGTCAATTTTCGGCCACCAGTTTGAGAAAGATTCCAAATCAAAACATTATAATTCCTTTTGTCACTAGCACAAACTAGCACAAACCTGATAAAACTTCTCTAGGGAGCCTTACATTTATACTTGCCTGAATCACATAAAATGATCAAAATTAACTCAATTAACCAGCTGTGTTTATGGGTTATCATGTGCAAATGTAGTTATTTAAAACAAATACAATGCATGCAAATTTTTCATAGCACTATATATATTCAATGATATTAGTTACAATGTCACTGAAATTCATTAGCAAGGCTTCCCTCAACACACAAAAATGGCTTGTTTCARGCTTCTCCAAATCCCTACTATATAATTGTATTTCACGATTTTCAAATATCAAGCATGTATTTTAAGATTTTTCTTAGCTTCCTGTAAGAAAAAAAAGATACTAGTCTAAAAAAAATYTTTTTCTTTGAATGGAAAGGGAAAACAAGTCAAAGTAGTCTTGAAGTCTGAAGTATTTGACTAAATGGACAATGTTAATTCTTTGTAAAAGCTGTTTTCTCTAAAATAGTAGCTGGAAATTAATGAGCAAAATTTAGGCAGTCTTGTGTTTAACACTGGGCAAAGAAAATACTGAAGTTATCCATTTTGGAGGATGCTGGCTTCTATCCATAAAAGGATATATAGTAATAAAGTTAATGCCTAATGCTTACTRTCTGAATTTTGTATTTGCTTTCAGACTACGCTTTTACTTGAAATGTTCTGTTTTTCATGCTCAAAAGCCTTGGAAAGAAGGGTTATCAGAAAAGAAATCCAGTAACTCTAGGTACAACCCCTCTGTATCAACAACAACAAAAAAGCACTTCGAATTTGCAGAATCCTATGTTTACATTTTTATTAGGCAATTCCACCTTAACCATCTGAAAAAAAAAAAACACTTAACGAAATCAAAATCAAGTCCCCTCATATTTCCAAGTGAATTCTAATCTTGAAATGTTTCTACTGTATACTAAGCTAGGCGAACTTTCAACAGATAGTTGAAAATAAAAAGCAGTTAGCATTCTTAATCACCTATAATCCACTCAGAGCCAGATATTTTTGAATGAATTCTACAGAAATCAGTTGCAAAACAGAATCAAGTTGACCTAAACAATTTGTCATTGCAAATTTCTGTTAATACAGACTAACACAGAAATATGGCATTAAAAAAAAAAAGCAATACACTGAAATAAAGGATTCTGGGCATGTCTTTCACTCTTTTTTTTTTTTTTTTTTTAAGTGAAAGAACATTCTTGTCTTGCCTACCCTGTAAATACTAACTAAAGCAATAACCCTTCAACCCCTTCCTTCTGACACACACAAACTGATAGCATCTCGCAAAGACACAAGGTGGCAGTACCGCATCAAAATGCAAGGACTTGCAACTGAGGCTTTAAGCAGCATGACAAACCTATTGGTTACTTGCTGTGCCTCGAGGGGAACAGCACATTAATACCTTAATCCAAAGTTCTAAATCAAATGATGTTTTGTTTCTTGGGTATTTTTAAAAAATCTTCAATGTTTCCTTTCTGAAAGCAAAGTTGTTCTAAGGATGGAAAAAAAAATTCTTTGAATAAAATGGAAGTGCATACTTGTTTTATGTTAACGTAAACTGGCCATGCTCAAAGAGCTATCAGGCTAAGTAAACAATATCAAACAGCATAGACAAGACTTACCTGACATACTGGAAAGCTCTTGTCTGAGTTCCAGGTCCATAGACCTAAAAATAAACAAAAACTAGAAAAGTTAGAGGAACATGAAAGTCTACTTTTCCCCTAATTCCTCACAATGCTAGAAGTCCCGAGGAGAAACACCTGGGACATAAAGCCCATATTACAGGGATTGATAAAGATGTGCTTGCAGAGCCTTTGGCAAAACAGCAATTCTTTGATGGTCTTTCTGTTGGAAGTGTCTCCAGGAAATATACCCTTACGCATCACATTAATCCAGAATTCTGGATGTACGAAACATTTTCTGAGATGTGCAACAAAGCAATGTTTTGTCCTCTTCTGGAGCACTGAAAGAGGCTGCAGCATGAACTTAGACAKAAAAAAAAGCCAAATATTTAAATCAACCTCAGAATATTAAAATATCATTATGACAACCAATTTTTATTTGCTCATTAAAAAAAAAAAAAAAAAAAAAAGGGCAGCTTAAAAGTAACCACCGAATGTTAGTGTCCTGTACAGATTTGTTTAGAAACCCTGAGGGGTTCCCTCCCTCCCCACTCTGGGGGGAGGAGGAGCGGTAGGGCACAAATTTTCCCTCACATTTTATGCTGACACTTTGGAACAACCAAATTTTTTAAGTCTAAAACAGACATTAAAACATAATTAAGGTACATATAATGGCTTGAGATAATGTTAGTTATTTCACAGCTTAGTTGGAGGCAGTACTGAAATCCCTGGAATATAAACATATAAAATCTTAAAGTTACCATTAGGCATATTTAAATAGAAAAAACACTTAGGCTTAAACAGGGACAAATACATCTTCCTACAAGCTTGCTACATTAGAAATACTTTTCTGAAGGGAAATGTACCAGAAGAGGCCAGCAGACTCTCACTATGCTCTCAGAGCAAATAGGAAGCAGATTTTATGTAAGTATAGAGCTTCCCACATACCCTTGATTAACTTGTGGAATAAGGTTTGCAGACAAAATTGTGTGCATGATTCCTGAAGAGTCATCCTTGTGGCTATACTTCTTAAACATAGGCAATGGCTGGAGAATACTCCGTGGTTTCCAAAATTCCCTTCTTCCCTCTGCACCCTCCCTCCCAGTTTGTCTTAATACAACCTTTACAGCAATAAAAAGAAACAATGGCCTCATCTACACAGGCTATGATTTCTTAAATGAGAATAATTAAAGGAACTGTTTTCACTTTGCAAGATTAATTTACTCCATTTGAACAATTACTTTGAACCAAAAAGAGACTGAATACATTTGATTCCAGAAAGGTTAACACTAGATATTCTTGTCAGTCAAACAAACTCTCTAGTAGTACACGAGCAAAATATTTTTTGGGGTCTCAAGTATTGCTTCTTGCTGACAATTCATTTTATTTGACCTGGTCAGTGAGACAACTCCACCCTCAGTTCCCTTCTCATATCCAGTAATTTTCAATGTCAGATAATTACTTCCTAAGAACAATGAYGTTGGGCAAAATGTTTAAAGCATTTTATCTTCTGTTACATTCCTGATAAGGTCTGGATGGCATGGCATTAGTTTAACAACAAGAACAAAAAAAAAAMCMAAAMMAAAAAAMMAAAMMAAAMMAAAAAAAMCCCTTCAATATTCCCTCCCACATGCAGGCACTGACTCCAGATTTATCTTACTGACACTCCGAAATATCTCAAGGATTGCATATTTAAAAACAAGATAATGTCTTCAGATTTAGTAAGGCTTCCCAGAACTTCCAGTGATTGTTCTCACTCAGTTCTACTTATGAAAGATACAAGGCTATTTTCAATAAAACTTGAGCAGCTAGGCATGAATGAGAGGAAAAAAAGAAAAAAAAAAAAAATCCACACCCACATTTTCAACACCAAATACTGGAATACTCTACATGCACTACTAGGGGAACAAACAGGGAAGACAAAATACCTTCTGACCCTCTGTAGGCTAAATAAACTTTCTTGATGGTCCACTGTGAGCCTGTTTTGTTTGAACACGATAGATTTGGGCAATCTGCTACAAAATATAACTGACTGCCTGCAACAGCAAAATGTCGTGTCAAGAAAGGGTTGGCATAGAGTAGATTCCTTCCATCCCATAACCCCAAAGCTCTGCCCATCAGTCCCAGGTGTAGGGCTTCACTGAACAAATGGAAAGAATAAAGCAGTCTTTGGGCAAACAATTACCCTGGCTGTTTAGAGACTGGCTTAACATTCACATTTGAAGAATATATCCATGCCAAAGCCTTGTGGTTTTCATCAGTAACTATTTGCTTCAGAGACAGAAGAAACAACACTTGGAACATTGTTAAGCAAGTATTAAAAAAARGGAATGTTCCTATAGGTTCTTCCAGCCAGCCAGCCTTGGTAACAGGTCCTCGGTCCTCAAAGCTTGCTAGTGGACACCCCAAGGCTTAGATATCTTTGCTGTCTGCAAAACACTTCTTTGCAAATAAACTACAGTAGTTCTGTTAATGCATAAGCAAGATAGGGATTATCATTTTCATGCAAATAATTCACTTCTTGCTATGATCTAAGAAAGGARGAGGAAATCAGTTTATCGTTGAAGTGCATCCAGCACTCCCAAATCACTTCAGACTGTATTTCAATGCAAATTTTCCCTGTGGGAAGCCATGGTACGGTCTCTTGACATGAGCATACAGTAGTATAAAATTAAAAGTTTGTTTATTTTTGATCATTATTGGCAAATGATGATTCCTTCACCTCCTCCTCCCTCTAAATTGCTTAGTATCACTGCTCCAGAACAGAAACAGCAGAATTCCTGAGAAATCAGGTAGGCAAGTGCTTATTTCTGAATAGGTAGGGTGTGAGCTTTAACTGGCAGACTTATTTTCCCAGCACCAGCACTAAATATAAGTGGTCTCCCTGTTTTAGGGCATTTTACATATGTCCTTTATTTTACAATAGCTAACTAAACAGGAACAGGACATAGGCCAGGTACTGTCTGTATTGTTGAATTATCAAGCAGCGTCTTTGGCATCATTTTGGCCCGTTCCAGCTCTTGCTCTCCCAGACAATGTTGTGACACCATTTAAGCATTAGCAAGAGCCAAGGACCCTTCACAACAGCCTGGACCTGGCAATTTGTTTTAGAGGCAGGAAAATTTAGCTGTATAGAGGCACGTTATGCCACATCAGTTTGTCTACAGTCACAAAAACTGGTCCTGACCTGCTTTATTTACTAATATACGATGTAGCCTGAGGGTCTTTAATGTTATTTTTCACATGGAAAATTTTGGCTGTTCTATCATCCTACAAAAAGGTATTTAGATCACTATCTTCCAAAAAGAGTTGAGGGAATAAAGTTCCTCAGCAGAAATACTAAAATAAGTTACTTGCTTAGTTGCTGTGGATCTTGCCATGCCTTGTTCCCATGGAAGAGCTGTGACAAAGACTTAAGTTCAGGGTAACTTAAAACACTTTCTCACATTACAACCAGTAGCCTTATTTTTCTCTGGGAAAGGAAGACCAATAGCATTGACAGARTGTATCCTTGCTTATATAATTCTGTACACTTCAGCTTGATACACTGAGATTAGATTTTTGGAGATGGAAAGCCTCAATGTTTACTAAAATCCAGCCTCTTTCACAGCACGTGAGGATAAGCCATACAGCAAATAGACTCATCACATCATTAAAAGGTCATTACTTACAGTTAGGGGTTCTCCCTGGAGAGCTTGAAGGATAAAATTACTGACAACTCTACCATCATTCATGTGCATCCGAGGACCAAAGGTATTAAATATTCTGGCAACTCTCACTTCAACCCCTTCCTGTGGGCAAAGACAAAGAAATGTTACTACTTTATTTCTCTTTCTTCCTAAAAGTGCAAATTAACCCCTCTCCCCCAAGCTTCCTTAAGAATCTCTCTTACAGATTTAAAAACGCATTATTTTCCTACCGTGAAACAATTCTAACCTCTCATCAACCCTACTGCAAACTACAGTGCATACAGCATGATGATTTACACAAAGTCTCACTATTTGTAATGCAAAGTCTAAATCAGTGCTAGCACTGCTGCTGATTTCCGTACACGTTTTTCTTTACCAAGAACTCCAACATTTTCAATAGTACCCTTCCAGCAACAACAACTTCCATCTTGGGCTTATCTAGACATAGACAGACTAGATAAATTAGACTGTTGTTTGACCTTTTCCAGGAAAGCAGGGGTGTGTACAGGAAGTGTATTAGTAGTACATCCACGGCTGATGGACACAGCTCACATACACTTCWTTCAGGGAGACCCTATAAACATTTTTTTTTTTGGAAATAAACGTAGGTTCACGTAGAAGAGAAACTTGCAGGCAAACYTGATCTTCTCTCTTGGGTTTCCAAGTGACTCATCAAAAAAATGAATCCTTAAAGGAGCTTTATTAAAGTAGTGGCATTAGTACTCCACAGATGGGATAATAAAAGAGAAAAAACACACTCTTAATATTTTAGATGTTAACTAGTGTTGACAAATAGGAAACACCAAGCAACTCTGCCCAGTGCTGTCACAAAATAACCTCACATTCTCTTTATACCACTGTGTTACCCTGGGAAGAGCAGAGGTCCCTGCTCATGCGAAATGCAGCAATTAGAAATGTACTCTTCATTTGCAGTTAGTTAAAAAAGCATTGTAGTGAAGATGTCTAATCTTTGCTTCCAGCATCATATCACTGACCCTTTACCAACATCATCACTGTATCGTAGACTATACTCTGACAGAGTTTCTTGTTCTTTTGTTTTCCCCAGCACTCTGTCCTAAAAGGACATTAACTCCTCCAAGAAGAGGCTGTATTTCATGGGGACTTTCCAGATACATTCTTTAACAACAAGTGCTGAAAATATGGCACTTGGAAGCTAGGGCCCCAAGATAAAAGTAACTCATTAAACTATTACCCAAAAAGTGACTCTCATACTGCACAAGCTGCAGCAGTGGCAGCCTTGTTTTCCTGTACTGGTTGGAAAYTAGTGAGGGCTCTAAGTAAGAAAAACAACACTCATAGTATAATAGTAAACTCAGCACTTCCCCTTCCACTATTCATTTTTTTTTCATTTTGTTTTGTCCAGTGTGGCAATTCTGTCCTTTAAAATGCTTAACTTTAAATAAAAAGTGTCATCAGGTAAAGCCCTCCCCCGCAGCATACTGAAAATCATATTTGAAAATTATGTGAATTTTCACACGAGCCTCTAAAACTGGAATCTATCCTCTCTCAAGAAGCATTTCCACAAACAAATATAATTTGGTGCCAGGAACTTAACATTTGACCTAAACATTCCCTTTTTCACATCAGAAAAACCTCTCTGTGATCCTTCGAGCACGTTCAGTAGTTCTCTACTCCTTTTTGCATTACCTGCCTACAAATATTGATAGGTAAGCTCCCATGCCTGGTTCTTTGAACATCTACATCACGTTAACTATAACCAACTCCTCCACAGAATTCCCACTAGCAAAGTCAATTATTTTCCCAGATTTGTGGGCAAACCTAGCATTAAGTCATGTACAACTTTTTATTACATCTTAAAGAAAGGAGGAAACCTTTCCAGCTCACGCTGATGCTGCCAACAAAATAGAACCCAATCCCTGGCCCTGAGGCCAAACAGGATCAACTGGCTTTTGTCTACACTACTTAAGACTAGGCCTTCTTATAGCAGATTAACAGAGAAGAAAGTTCCTTGAGCAATCCAAAAAAGAGTCATGGAGCAAGCTAATAAAACACAGCAGTGTGGGCTATCAAACCACTTGTATTCATTCCAACTCTCTTGTTTACCAGTAAGGACACATTCACAGAGGCTATGCCTGTGTAGAGGAAGAGGGAAGATAGAAAAAATCTAACACTAATTTAACACTAATTAAGTGTTAAAACTTCCTTCTTTGGAAAGCCTGTGGATGTATCTAAACAGCAAGCATAAATCAGAACTCTCCACAGACAAAAAGAAAATCTTAAACAAAGCAGGGATTGATCTCTCAGGGAAAGCCTAGGCAGTTGGACAGGTATCAGTGAGCTAAGTCTTGATCAACATTTTGGGTAAAACTATTAAGACTGCTGCCCACCTCCCTTGCTTTRTTAGTCACTTTGCTAGTGACTACTATTCTTTCCCAAGTGTTTCAGACCCCACTAACTAACTCTCTTAAAATTACTTCCCATATTCTGAATTGTAATCACAGAAGAATTCCCAGCAGAGTTTACCAGGATTCATTGGTAATATGTTTTTAAGCTACAAAACTAATACTAAGGTATTATATGTATATCTATCTATATATATTGCCTACTGTATAAGCAAAGTGAGATTCATTTCTGGTTACTAACAACTTTTAGAACTATTTTGCAAATATAGCAATGGTGAGATTGAATTTCATAAGTGATAAGCTCTTAAATAAGCTTGGAAGGACAATYATGATATCTGATTTCACTTTCTGCATAATGCAGGTTCCTGAACAGAGCCAAGGAATACTTGCAATTCTCCTGCCTCATGCTTACAGTTCAATAGTTCCCAGACTACAGAATTTACCAAATCACTTCAAGGTCTCTTTGTATCATTACTGACACCTCCCTGTTAGAAGTTTGTCTTATTTCTGGTGCGTGCATTTTGTTTGTATTGTATATGGCCAATGCAAACAGTAATAAGCCCATTCCAACAACATTTTTATGAGAGACATCATTGTTTGGAAGAGATATGCACTCATTTAAGTATGTCTATGCTTGGACAYCCCCATCAAACATGGATTTTAACTTCAGTATTGTACTGCACAAGCTAGCTTCTGAACATGAGGAGGCAGCTTGTATCTAGTCAGTGCAGCTAAAATCAGTGTAATGATACCCAGTGAATGAAAACTTCAACACAGTTTCCAGTAAGGGCCAGGAATATATGCAAACAATAACAATTTAGAGTCCAAACAATTTAATTCTAGATTTCATTGTGATGGAGAGTTCTGCAGAGAGTAATACTTAGTGAATTAGTGCAACAAGAGCAGTTACGGATGTAAGACAATGCTCTGGCAATGGCTTTAGAGTCACAGCAGCCATCTTAAAGATGCTTATGAAATTKAGAAAGTGTCAAAAACAATATACTGTTTGTATCAGAAGACAAATACTACTAYGTATATATTTTTATTAAAATACTGGCTAAACTTTCTGAAATGAATCAAAAAGAAGAAAAAAAAAAAGGCTTAGAGTCTTCCAGAATTCTGAATTCAACTTGCCAAACAGTAAAGCAACATCAAGAAGAAAGGACTAAGTTCCCTGATAACTACTTGAGGGGAAAAAAAKAAAAAAAATAAAAAAATCAGAAAATGGACCCAGAGCACACACAGATTACAGGAAGCATTCAAGCCTTTTTTGGGAACCTGCCTGTATTTGTTTAATCTATGGTTTTGACACTCACTACAAGTCAATTTTCTATCCTGGTCTACAGTACAATGTTTTTTTTTGCAATTGTTAACAGCACAAAGCATATAGAAACAGTAAAAGTACTACTGTGTTAGTAAAATTGTTTCTCAGAATATGGACAGGAAGACCAAAAGGCTTTTTCCTACTGTATACTCACATGTTCGCATTAGGAAACTCCAACAAGGCTGGCATACCAATCCAATTTAGAAACAGACAATCTAGTAAAGAAACCCTCCACTTCACAGAAAGGCTCCTACTACTAACAACCTGATGAAATGATAGATTGYATTTCTATGATATTGCCTTAGACATTAGAAAGTTCTGCTTCTTCCCCTCCCTTTCTAACTGGATATAAACAGGTAACTTTGGAAGACGATATTCCACTCCTACATTTCACAGTGCCAAACATAATGATATTGTGGTTCACATGCAAAGTTCTAAAAACAGTAAAAGAAATTACAGATAGCTCTGACAATTCATTAGAAAATGTGCAAATCCATGAATCCARTAGTATGGAGCAGAAATACCAGGAGGTTTTAGAAAATGACAGCCTGCCAGAGAAGTATGGTATCACAGCATAATAGTATCTAGAACAAACCAGTTTCAAAAGCTTGGAGGTATTTGATCTCCAAATTAATGCAGTTTGTAGGACTTAAGTTTACTGAACTATGGAGAAGCTGTGATTTTTATCTGATATTTCTTTTTTTCAAAGTATAAAAGCCTATTTGCGAGCCATACATTTACTATGATTGAAATTAGCATCRCTTCCTGTCTCTGCAAAGTGAGGCCAATTTCTTAAAAAGATAAAAACACGACTAACAAACAATGCTTGATATCTTCAATGAAACCACTACATTTATTAAGAATATTGATACAACTGTGAGATCGCGTGACCTTTCAAACTTTGCAGAGGAAAGAAATTGTGTCCAATTATCATTTCTTTCTGAATTTCACTGACCTGACATACAACTCAGATAACAGGAGAACACTAGCTGTGATGATGACAYCTGCAGTTTAAGAGGTGTCAACGTCCTCTCACAATCAGCAGTGAGAGTATGTTAGCATTTTACAGAYTCCTCTCTCCAACCTTTGCCTCAGACCTGCTATTCCTGGATGCAAACCTCTTCTGTATAGCTTCTAAAAAGCTAAAGGGACCCATGATATTTAACACTACTACTTAGTTTTGGCCTGATAAACCCAACAATAACCATCATCTCTGGCACTAAAKGACTGTTCTCTGAACTTTAGACTACTGCCCTGATGAGATGCAGTGCTTTCTCTTCTTCTCCCCTATGCTGTCAGAAGCATAAGTACTTCAATTTTATTCTTTCACAAAGAGAATCAAGTCTGCATCTTGTCTTAAGCAATCTGCTAGCAAACTTAACATGACAACACCAAAATTAAATTGCTGAATGCATGAATAAATCTATATTGACAATCAAGGGAAGAAAACAGCTAGCAATAAYGAGAGAATGCTGGATAAACTCCCAGAAGACATTTAGGAGCAAACAGTTTTATTCCAACGTGTTTTCTATCTAATTACTTAACTACCTGGCTATTCATATTCAAGATCTTTGCAGTTGCAATTCAATCAACAGTTTTCATTATTCTTACAGTTTGCATCAAGGCTTTTTATGATTACTGAAATCAGTTTGTGAATTAAAGATTAGAGAAAAAAGTACAACTCATAACACAAACTTCTGAACAARGCACAAAATTACAATATAATATTATGTGCTGAACTTCCATCCCCACTGCAGGCACTTTTTTCCCYACCTATGTGCCCACAAGATCTTATTTACCATTTATTTTAGAAAATTCTGGTTTCATCTTATCTGGTAAGTTATTTTTATATAGATCTCTCTATATATCTCTATATATATCTCTCCATATATATTTTAAGCTGTGTTTCTGAAGGAGCAAAACTACTAGTTAGGCAATCATATCACATATACAACAAGTACACACCACAGATGAGTATGCACAAAAAAAGCCCAGGAAGTATTAAGAAGGATAGGCAGAATAGTGCCAAAGACAGGAGTCTAGAATGAAAAAAGCATATAGATAGATAAGCTGTTGTTATAAGCAATGACAAAGAGTTTCAAAGCTAAGCCTTGCACCTTGTTGGGGAAATGGAGTGAATTGCAAAAGGCTTTCCAGGAGGGGTGCTAATAAACACTGAATGAGAGATCAAGAAAATAGTATTGAAGTCTAAATCAGAGGATGCAGCTTAGTTATGAAATGAACAGAGCAAGGAATTAAAGCTCCTGCTGACTTCAGAAGRGGTCCAGCAGTAGGGAGGATAACACCTCCTGATTTTATTCTACTCAGTTGCATGTGACTGACAGGTACATTGAGCAGGACAGCTGACCTATRTTCCTACAATAATTTAAGGAAGGAGAGCTGCTCCCAAAAGCTTTTAGCAAATAGGGTACTCTCAAATCAAAGTCAAGTGCTTCAYAGAATCACAGAATCAGTAAGGTTGGAAGGGWCCTCTGGAGATCATCTAGTCCAACCTCCCCACTCAGCAGGGTCACCTAGAGCATGTTAGACAGGGTTGCATCCAGGCGGGCCTTGAAGATCTCCACAGGAGACTCCAYAACCTCTCTGGGCAACCTGTGCCAGTGCTCYGTCACTGTCACAGTGAAGAAATTCCCTCACATGGTCAGGCTTCACACGAGATGAGATGGGCTTGTATACATGCTTTGAAATTGCGAACTCTACAATACTCCAGAAAATAGTTCAATTCCCCTCCTCTCCTTTTAAGAAAATGCTACTGCTGCCCTTGGACTCCTTGAAAAATAAACACTGCTGGTRACAAGCCTGCTGGGCTTATCAAAGGAAGGCCATAGTAAACAGGAGGCCAAAYTTAAATGTTTAATTCATAGGGTCGAAATAGTGAAAGAATAACCTTGCCAGCAAAAGGGAGTGCACAGAGGTGGTCTTCGTCAGGACATGCTATTGAAAAACTGCAACAACSGTGTATATACAACCAGCTTTGAATATAACCAAAAATTGTTCCAATTCTGAACAGCCCATTTGGAAGGATAATTTGCAAGTATATTTCTATTTTATATTTTTAAAAGTATGACTAGTTATCTAAGATATCTAAGAATGTGCATGATGATGGAAAACTCTGAAAGAAATGAGAAAAAATAGAAATAAGTTTGCTTGTTACTTCTTTTTACTGAAGTTTAAAAAATTCTGGAAATACTTTAGTCTGAAATCCTGCACATTCAGTTCTTTTGGGCTAGGTCACTCCTGTCAGAGTGCCCTTTAAAGTAAAATACTCATTTTCATAACAGAAACCAGATACTAGCTAGCAACACTAGCAAAAGCTCATGTTTCCTCCCCTTGTAAAAGTGTAACATCCAAACTCTTAAAAAAAAAAAAAAAACTCAGCAGTGTTTCAGAATATAGAAGAATGAAGGACAAGCTTGGGCAGACTTCACTAATCTGTAATAAAGTACAGGAAGGATCTCACAGGGCTGCCTTTAGGCAGAGTTCATTTACATCACAAGTTTTTATTTAATGCATGTGTGCACCACAGTTCCACTTTACAAGCCTTTATTATTCTTTGTAAAACCTTCATAAGGCTTATGACTCATACTAGGGCCTTAAGACACAGTCCATGATTTCCAAAACGACCTAAAATCTTCCCAGCTAAAAGAACAGTGCAGTGTGCACCCCAGACTCAGAAMAAATACAACTCTACAGCACAAGGATTTCTCATAAAACTGTAATATTTAATGGTGAACAAATTTCCAAACCTATGAGGAATGCTATGCTACAACAGCCTGATCTCTTTCAGTAACGTCATYGTATTATACCTTAAATGGTTTGAAGTAGAGCAAAGGAGGTAAGAAAGTTGAGATTTTTCTTCTCTATCTGGCAGAAGAGATGGGCTAAAATTATTACATCCTCTGTGCTAAAATACTTCCCCTCAAATTCTTATCATTTAGAGTTAATTTTGTTTTCAAGTTTTTTAAAAGCATTTAATATTCTATCATTTAAAGGCTTAAAATTCTGCAGAACATACTACATTTGATGGTATTTGCAGCCTTAAAATACAAAGGTGAAATAAGAGAAGCTGTGATATCGTTTTCTTTAACGTGTCACATTTTCCAGTAGAATATAATCTCCCAGAGACTAACTAAGCAGTGATTAAGTAAGAAGAGATTCACATGCAGGTAAAAAGTCAATACTGGGTCCTTGTCGATTATTAAACCAGGAAAAATAGCATGCATCATTTCACAAATATATTTTAAAATGCATTTTTATCTTCACATTAATGTACTTGAAAAAAAAATTCTACAAGTTAACATCCATATCTTTTACTAAGGGCTATATTTATACTTACATAATTTGAAGACATTCTAAAGTGATTTAAAGTAGTCTGCTCTTATATGAAGACTCATTGAAGAACKTCTTCATCTTTACCCATGTGTTTGGATTTCAAGTACACTCACTAAACATACCACTTTTATCTGTAATGGCCCAATTCTGTAAAGCACTTAAGCAAAAGACCAAATTTAAGCAACTTTTATCTGGCTCCCAAATTAGTAAGGTCACTTCAGTTTAATCTTTCTAAAAACTATTTTACGATACTGAAAGAMATAACAAGTTTGAGAAGACTAAAGCATATTTTCTTGGAGAATGCTACTCGACAGAAATATCACAACAGATGGGAGCAATGAAACTTCCGCACTAAAGAAACAGATTTTGTTATTGCAGTACAAATGCTCCTATTCAAGATGTTCTCTTTCTCTCTTATATTCCTAAATATATGCAACACTYGGGCTTTGCTGTATATTTGGCCCTCATAATTATAGTTAATCCACTCTATCTGATAGAACTTTAATACCTGTTTCATATATGCATAGCACATGGTCTCTGCAACCCGCTTTCCTTCATCGTAGCAGGCTCTGGGGCCTATTGGATTTACATGGCCCCAGTAATCCTCATTTTGAGGGTGAACTTCAGGATCTGTGGAGGAAAATCGAAACTTAAATGATTGTTATCAATAGAAAAGGTGATTATATGTAATGAAGTGACTACAGGTGACTATATGTAATGAATCTTTTGGTAGACAATTTGGTCACTTGTGTTACGTACTTTAACTCTCTGGTCTATGTATTTAAAAAAAATACTACATTTCAACATCACTCACTAAAAGAGTATTCACTGTTACTATAATACTTCATTCTAGATTCTAATCAGAGTTCAACATTCAAAATTCCTCCCCCATCAAAGCCTTTATGAAAAAGTCATAAACCAAGATGTAGGAATGTTACAGATAACAGTCAGAGCCTGTTTCCACCACTCTGACAAAAGACTTAAAGCAAGTACTAATGGCCAGATTTTAAACTGTGAGAAGTAGATCTGATGAAGAAATGAAGGTAAAACCATGAYGAAAATATACTATCTTGACCATATCATCCATCAGAAGGTGTGTAAATACCCTTTGGTTAGTGACACCTCAAGACCTCTAACAATGCTTTTATCCTTCTTACCTCCATATACCTCTGACGTAGAGGCCAGTAGCAGCCGTGCTCCAACACGTTTAGCTAATCCTAAATTTTGGAAAATAAGGGGAAAAAAACAAAATTTGAGCAAATGAAAGAATCTTTAGGTTGTGTTTGCTGTTTTACTCTGATTGTGCTTGAATATGTTTTTAAAGGGAGCTCATTTTCCCCCAATTATGGAATCAACATCTCAAAGTAACATACTGTGTTGTGATCATCAAAATCAAAGATGACTACTTAAGAAAAAGTAATCACCTACTGTAAGACAAAAGCTAGTGTTTTTCATCATTTATAAATATGCCCCTTTAAACAGTCTGGATAATCTACCCATCACTTGGGATTACTCTGCACTCCATTCCAGTAACTTTGTGACCTTAAAGTTAGCACAGCCAAGCATACTAAACTTTTCCAGGCTGTGCAACTGTCTGGTGGCATACTAGCTTCTGAATCACTTAATTCTCTGAATTGTACCCTAAAGCATCCGTCTCATATGAGAAATTCAGCAGGGGTTCTCATCCAGAAGGTTTTTTGCCTYGTAGCAACTTCTATGGTTACAGACAGCCAGTTTAAGCTGCTGCACATGTCAAATAGATTGAAGGTGTGAATAAAATGTAGCAAAGGCTTCAGGCCCTCTATTTACATGCCTCAACAGCATTAGAACTAATAGCTAAAGCTGAGAACCTTGCCTTGTAATTATCAACTATAACGTTAGACATTAAATGTCTTTGCAGAATTGTTAGCTAAGACATGCACAAGAGGGAGTAGTGCTATTAATGTTTGGGGTTGACAAGATCCAATGGAGTTCCACCTAGTTCAACATTTGCTGTGATGGAAAGGAACAGCCACTCACAGTAAACATGACAGTGTTTCACAGCCATCAAGGTAAGAACGGCAGTCAGTGCCACCACATCACAATAAAAATAATCCCCATGCTCCTAAYTGTTCCTATGATTTCTATAATTACTGCACAGGTTTCACTCCAYAGCCAAGTAACAGACATGAAAACTCTGGTGCTTTGACACTTGAGCTTGCATGCTGTCAAGAGTTCATTTGTAGATATGTTTAAAGAAAAAGCACAAAAATCTTCASAGGTAAAAAGCCCTATTTTTCTTCAAGAATCTTTATCTCTATCTATATTTACACATACATAAATAAATATATGTRTRTGTGTGTGTGTGTGTGTGTGTGTGTGTGTGTGTGTGTRTATGTATGTTTGTATGTATACACACACAAACACGACTCAGCTGCCTTCCTGCCAAACTCTGTCCAGGTGATATTAGGTCTAACAATGTCAAGTAAGAAGAAAAAAGACTTCAACTCACCCAGCATGTTTAATGTCCCAATAGTGTTGGTTTTTAATGTTTTTATAGGATTATACATGTAATTTGGAGGAGAAGCAGGAGATGCTAGATGATAGATCTGGTCCACTACAGAACAGGTTTGGGGGAAAGGGGAGGAGAGTGGAGAAAAAATAAAAAAGCACCATTATTTTTCTGTGTAGCATAAACATTAAATGAGAAAGCCTTATAAAGTCAAGAAATAAGTACACATTTTTGCCTATCTTAACACTGGAACTCAGCTCTTACTATATTCCTACCTACAGACGGCACAGGCAAAGCTACTGTAACTCATCGCAAGTCCTAATTTTCAGTAAAACAAAAACTAAAGTTTAGTGTATAACAACATTGTTGAGAGAGACATAGAAATCTGGGGTGCTGAGATTTTTCCATTTGTAAAAATTTTACTTATGAGTACTTCAGGGTCAACACCAGAAGCTGCAAGACGACACATAATATTTTATTCCTCTCATGTTTAAGTGACTACCAGCTTCAGAGTATTTTTCTCAAGTGGAATCCCAAGGAAAAYGGCAGACAATTTTTCCCACGAGGGCAAACCTTTCAGGAAAATAAATACTGTATTTTTATTTGTAAGCCACTTACCAGTGAAGTACTAATGGCACTGGTATCATATTTTTATTTTAATAGTTATGTCTTGAGGACATGCCTAGATAYGGGATTTAACTTTTGTCCTTGTTCCACTGGTGTTCTATATTGTACTTTGGATTATTCAGCATTTCAGCTTTAAAAAATGCAATCCTCAATACAAAGATTTTACCCCCTCTGAGTTATGAAATGTATTTCATGAACACACTAGACAGCACCCTACAATTAGTGAAGGTATACTGATGCCTAAGCTAACTTAAAGTACGCTAACCAGCCTAGGTAGCGCAAGGCCTCCATTCTTAACTAGTTTACCTTGCTGCACTTTTGTGATCAGTGTTGGCGCACCCAAAGATTCAAAACATCCACAGGAAACATATATTTCACGTAACAGCAAAATAGAGCCTGGTGTAGCAAAGCTCCATGGATACACCATGTATCAGGAGTATAGACAATCAGAAACTAGCATTCTTAATTTAACAATCATTCCTAGTACAAGAGAGCAGAGAGAAGAGACAGTCAAGGCTGTATTAGATTTTAAGTTCAAAGGACAGGCACATGACATCTTTCTCTCCCTTTTTCTACTTTTGTTTGCTGTTATCTTAAGCTATACGAATCCTGCTTTGTTCTCTGTTGATTCAACAGTTGAGCAAGCTTATTTATTTTTATCTGTTTACTCACATTTTCATAAAACACTATTTTCAGAAAAAGGTATGGGAGACATTTCTATCAAGGAAGACAGGTATAGATTTCCCAAATAGAACCTGATACAAAGAAACAAGCATGTAGGACTTTACTCAACTTCGGTTTTGTAATAGTCAGGCAAGTTGGTATCTTCATTTCAGAACTCCAGAGAAAATAGTCTGCCCCAGTAAATTCAAGGAACTTAAAAAACCCTCAGTGAGCTGTGCAGCACACCACAATCAAGTCTTAAACACAAAGCCTGAAAGAATCCTGAGATACTAGTTGATTAATACCAGTAACAATCAAAGTCATAGGCAAATCCTAATCTAAGCCTAACCAGCTTCAGCATAACAGAGTTGCTAATTTCGCTGCATGAGACAAGAACACAAGAATTTGAGCTACTACCTCAAAAGCTTCTTTTTAAAAAAAAAAAAAACTCTAATAGAAATCAATAAAAACTGGACACATTCTTACAAGCAGCGTCAGAGTTTTAACAAACCTCAACCCACAAGCCTTTCATACGACTCCTAGAAACGCATCTTTCTTGTCTTCTATGTAACATCAATCACCACCGTTAGTCAATACAACTTAAAAAAGAGAGAACATGGATAAGAATGTCCAAAAAAAGTTAAACATAACACAATCAGTTGAGACATAGCAAGCTATGCTTAAGAAAAAAAAAGAACAAATCTTCTACCAAGGTCATCCAAGAGAAGTAATTAAAATGTTGTATCAGAACTAAAAACAAGGTGAAAGGATGGAAAAAAGAGAAAAAAACATTCTTTCTTTGTGCTGCAAAAGGAAAGTTTGCTTTTTTAAGAACAGCTGGCACTGAAATCCCAAGGAACTTGGAAAAAATCAAAGCCAGCTGCTATTCTGACAGAAGACATTGCTGCAGAAGGCATGGTAAAAAGTTGTCTTGCCCTATAACAGAACATTACTTGTTTGGTGATACACTCAAAACACTATATATTTTTAAGTATCTTCCCAGGTGTTTTATAATTAACAAGTAATAGGAAATGATAACAATACAAAATATAATGCTAACCTTGGACAGCGAACTGATTACCAGGAGCCCTCTACTGGGTTCAACTTTCACAATATCCGTGAAATAATGAACTCTGCTCTCCATTTTTACAATAAGCACTCTGCCCAAAATGTGATAGAAGCACCCTTGACTGTTAAATACAAAAGCCAAAATCTTCGCAAACTTCTCTTTTTCCTATTTAAATCTAATTACACTTGCTTAAACAGTGCTGCATATAAGCTACATATAAGCTACAACAGGAAAAATAATCAAATATCAAGTTTCCACCTGCTCTCAAMTAGCTGAGACAACACTGAAATGTTAGAGTAATACATGTTTTCTGTTAAAGTCTTCACCTATTCCCTGATTTTCCAGTTTCGTTTAACAAAGCAAGCACACATCCTTATCTCTCTCCAACATCAAAAGACAGAATGGTTAGTTTGACAGTGTATAGAAGCAGCTTGTTTTATCCACGTAGGATGTATTTACTACTTTTCAGTAATTCTTTAAGCAATCAAAAATTTTAAAGTAGATTAAAGCATCCAAAACACAAGCATATCTTTCATATCAAAACATCATATCCTCTTTAAGATAAATGTTCTCTAGCAATTTTTTTTTAAAAAATGGCAAAGTTGGCAAGGTGCAGTATTTAATCTACCTTCTCTCCAAATCTTTACACCAAATCCAAGATATTTGCACATATCTTCACATTTCTCTGAATTGACTGATATTTTAAAATCCACTGGGTATGCTCACAGTACCTGTGACTGCAGTGGCTCATCTGTAGGAGGCATGTTAAGTTCAACAGACCAGTTAAACTTCACCCTACCCTTTATCTCCATATTATTTGTGACACTGAGTTATCCACCTTAATTTCATGCCCCCCATGATACCTACAAGACTATCACTGCACAGTTAAGTAACTGAAACTGTCCTCCTTTTATCTCCTTTACTTTTACCTGATTCTTCATTCATGTTTTCTGCCTCACCCCATCTTTTTCTGCTTCCCAATACTGAAAGCCCTTTGCAGATAAACATGTGATGGTGACCTTCAGCAACAATTTTTTACACAATAACAAGTTGACCCACATTTGTTTCCCCTGTTTCCACACTGGTGGAGTGTGAAGACCAGTCCAAATTGGGATTCTCTCTCATTTCCACATGAGCAGAAAGTGTCCGCAGGTCCAACTGCAGCATCAAAGCTACAACAGTAAATCTCTACTAACCACTCTAAATATTAAAGAAGAGGGAAAAATTGTCCCAACACAATAGAAGAAATCCTACAGAACAATGAATGTTTCCATAATACAAAAGAGCCAGGCAAGGTTTATATTTTCAGGTTTAAATTTTATTCACTACTTAAAATCAAAATGTCAACAGTGACCAACATACATAAAAATTATTTCAAGTCAAATTTCATGCAGTAGAACAATTAACTGTCAGCATAAACACACAATCAGCTTTAAGATGATCTGCATGACTCCATCACCTTTAAGTCTTACTATCTTGACAAAGTAATGACATTTGATAGTTTGTATTCCCAAGTAGGTGCCACAAAACACATCCAGTTCTTACATCTTGCGATGGTTTCTTTGGTCTTCAGCATTTAACCTCAAYAGCATAGAGGACTGGTGGCCTAGAAGATTTTTAAACAGCCCAGAGAGCTAGAGCGATGAAATTTAAACAGATATTTCGCTCTGGTGAAGACCTGTTCTCAAGCAAAAAGTGCAGAGAAATTTGATAGCAAGTAGCAGAGCAGTCTGCTCCATGAAATCATATCAACATAAATTAAGCTTTTCAATGCAGTACCAAATCCAGTGCAGTATCAGAGAGCTTTTCACAGTATGCAATCTGTATTAACTTGACTAACTAGAACAATATCCAAAGATGATCTGAGACTACAAATGCTGCAGGAAGCCAGCTCCCAGATCAGCCTTAATTCAAAGACTGCCTACACTCCTAAAACAAACTCGGTTGCATTAGCATTCTGTCTGCCTCATGAAGTATACCATGAATATACATGAAACTTACGAAAATTTCAGGRTATGTCTTTGCATGAAAGCATCCCTGCACCACAGCACAGTGCTGTCATGATACCAAACAATACAGGTAGATTGAAAGTTGACCGAAGAAATGCTTGGGGGAGGCATTTACTGCTGCTTATGGGCAGAATGTGCACTTCAAGAAAGGTAGCTCAAAGGAATGAAATAGTGACAGCTAAAGCCACCTGCGGCCACCCCAGAGGTGAACTCTGATCTTAGTCTTTGGCTGGCTGTCTCTACCTGCTCCCTCTCAGCCCTTTCTGAAACAGCTTTTTGATAGGCTTTGGCGGAGCTTTTGCAGAGATAGAGTGTCATTTCAAAAGCACTTATGTCTGTCAGATAACTTACTGCCTGAACCTATTCTGTCAAAGCAGCAGCAAATACTTCTCTGCCTCCCCTCGCCCCTTCCTCAAGACCTGCTGTAATTTTCTGACACAAGCAGGTACTATAGGAACAGTTCCTATAATGGCACATGGCAATTCAGATGAACTGGGCCAAAATCTATCTTATCTCATGAATATATAGTTAAGTCTGTTATTATCCAAATRGACATATAATTACTATCAAGAAACAAGTGCAAACCTGAAAAAAAATATCCGAAGATTCCTTATCATTTTCAAATTTCATTTTTGATGCAAAGGTAAGTTTAAAACATCATAACAAAAAAGAGAAAGCACTCTCCTTCTAGTTCTCCTTCCTCCCTTTGTTTCCCAGCTCTCAATTGCTTTAGAGCACAGATGCTGGGAGGAAAAATGAAAGAGAAAAAAAGGGCTTTACTTGCCCACGATATGGACATCTCCACAGTCTGCCTCAACATGCTTCCTCCTCTACACACAATGGCAAAAATAGACCTCTTCCCTACAAAAAATCTTCAGCAAAAGCAGAACTGGCATATGGAAGGAAGATGGAGCACTTGCCAAGGGGCACATGTCCATCTGTTAGAGCAAACTGGCAGGGAGCCAGCCAACTCCAGGACCTTTCTCCCTTGCCCAGAAAGAAATCTTTAGAGTATCTAGCTTTAGACCAGCTCAAAACATTGCTTGTTTTCCATAACATTTAAAGAGCACTGGACCTTTCAAGAAGGTGGAAAGGCAAGCTTCTACTCAATGGTGCTATCAAGCTCAGGATCTCGAGACAAGTGCAATCATTTCTAGTTCTACTTTCCTTTCTGCCAAGTCTGAAGAACACACAGTGCAGAGAAGTCAGACAAACCCTCTCTACTTTTCCCTCAGAATTTCATCGGGTAAGCCAAACTTCCCAGACAAAAAAAAGCCACATACCTAGCCTGGCTGACAACCTCCTATCCTTTAGCACAGACAAAATAGGAAGCTGTTTAAGCCAGCAGGCAACTTAAATTCTACTCAAGCCAGAATTGTGGAAAGCTAGCTAGCTACTGTTTTTCAGAGGATTAACAGTTTGGGGCATCTGGGAGGAGCATCTACACGAGGATGCAATGCAAATATATCTGGCAGTTGGCCTCCAAATCATCTTCCTTTTTTATGAAGAGRAAAAAAGATTTCACAACTCTTAATTGTGCCTGCTAAGCTTTGAGCTTGCTTTGCAATTAAGCCACAGTGGAAATTGAAAATAGACTGTGCTCAGGGACGTGCAAAGCCTTAAGTGTATAAATAGGGACCATAACAGGAGAACAAGAACACAAACTTGTAGAATTTTGACTCATACTGGAGGCAAGATCCTGTAAGTGACTGTGAACATGACAAGAAGCAGCTTACCAAGCAGGGAAAGCAGGATTAGTCATAAAATAAAGAAACGTTATCTAAGAAAGTTTTAAATTTGAGCAAATACATTTACTATGTTCTAGTTAGCCTGACACCAAAAACCTAAAGGCAAGTTACTTTTTGGCACCAAAAAAAAAAAAAAAAAAAAATCTAAAGGCAAGTTTAAGACTTGCAAAAAAGATTTTTTTCAAGCAGAGCCAGACGTTGCAGATGAAAATGACTCAGCTCCAAGTGTGTCAGCTGAACAGGACCGCAACAAAGCATAAGTATATTTCTCACACAGAAGCTGCACTTACTCTAACCAAAGTCTTTAGCCAAACTGAAACACAGCTCAAGTTTTTATGTTTTCATTTGTGTTTATTCAGCTATTTACAGATTAGAATTGAGAATCTGTATAACATCTACTGTGGGAAAACATTAAGTTGCCACTCAGAAGTGATCATTTCTCAAAAAAACCTGTAAATTTTGCAAGTTACAGCTTATGCTAAAAAAAGCAATAAAATAAATTCATTTCAAAAAGCAGAGATAGAAGCTGGCATTAATACCCAAGCCACAGATTACACTGTGAAAATGACAACGTCACGTCAGGAGATGAAAAACAAACAAAAAAGAAAACCCCACTGTCCAAAAATGTATATGAAGGTACCCACATAACAAGTTAAAAGCTGTATTTGAGAAGAATCAACTCAGACCCATAAATCAGCAAAGTCCTTAAGAATAAAAGCACTGATAGTCACAGCCAAGTGAATGACCTATTACAGTTTTGTAAATAATTTTATTTCATACACATATGTGCATGTTAATAACACCGTACAGTCTGAAAACTCTAAATCCAATCTCCTTACCATAATGCATGTCACGTGCTCACTTTTAACACTTCTCAGCCCGCAAAATGTATTCTTATCTCATCATCTGGAAACCTCTTAATTGAAAGTTGTAAGAGCCCAATATAAAACCTAAATCACCTTTGTAGTCGAAAAAGTTACTGAAAATAGAGCTGACATTTAAGAACTACCTTGCAAGAAACTGGACTGCTGGGATCAAGAAATAAAGAACAGTACAGATCAGCTTTCTATAACTAATTTTCTTACCAATTCTTATAAAACTTCTCAGAAAACAAGCGATAAAGTAGCTCCTCCTTACCACATATGAAAATTGTTCTTCTCACTTGATTCATATTATGTAATATAGGCAGTGCATTCACATGTGTTTTAAAGCCTATCTTTGAATGTCTGAATGAAATTATTCATTACCCTCAGCAAAATGTAATGGGCTAATTTCCACTCAGCTGACAGAGACAGCAATTTTAGCAATGTCTTACTGATATTTTACTGAAAGCTCTGTGTTAAACAGTGAAACACTGGAAGCCATCAACAAAATTTCTACTCTGCAACTGTGCTCCTATGGTTCAAAACCAAAGTGGCTAGCATGATATACCTAGAGAAAGAAAAAATCTCTAAATGAAACTTATGATTAAAAACATAATCCTTAAGGACTATAGTGAACATCTTTTCAAAGGGAAGAGTCTTTCTGAGTTTTATCATTTGCTTGACGTAACGATGAAGCACTCAAAACATACTGCACATTCGTGATCAGCAGAATGAAATCAGTTTAGTTGAGTCACTGTTGATAAAGCACTGGAACTCCTGTAGCATCTTCAGGCCGGCTTTTGTTTCAGATTTGTGAAGAGGGTAGTATAAACAAGCAAATAACCCAAAACACTAAGTGTGTCTGTAATATACATATCTATACGGCCAAAGGGACTGCAAAAGCAAATTTTTGCATATTATTCCTTGATTCCAAGTAGGAGAGAAACGCTTCCCAAATGTTAAGGGACTGCTAATTGATTTCAACTACTCTATTATTATTGTAACACTACTCTCACTCAAAAAATTGTAATGCAGTGCTTGTTTACAGAGTCCTTCCAGTCTTTGACAAAGGTTTACTACTCTAAAAATACTATAAGGTCTAAGTATTTCACATCATTCATTTCAATAGTTTCTTTGTGGTCACAACATTTATCATAAGACGTTGCGTACATTCAAAATCACATTTCCCTGTTTAGCCCATTGCCCAGCTGTGGGGGACCTCTTTCAATCCAAGAAACACCAAGAGGTAAAGGGAATGTGCATATATCACCTTATAAAAGACTGTTTGTAAGGCTTACAAATATTGCTAAAGAAGCAAGAAGAAAAGGCAGAAGTGGCAGCATATGGGTAGCGCTTACTTTCTCAAAAATTTCTGGCCGAGTTACTCAACTGTTGTAGCTATTGTGGACAAAAAGGTGCATGTACCTAGTTGTAGTTGATAAGCAGCCACCAAGCTTAAGACTGAGAAGTATTAATTGATTTTAAGAGTCCATTTTGTGGTATGACTGCCATCTTATGGCTTCATCTTGAAATTGGCCAATATTTTTCCCCTTATTTTGCATAAGTTTAGTATGCAAGTAAAATGACATTTTAGCATAGAAGCACAGACATGGCTGCTGAGTGAAATAGCTAATAATATTAAATAGAACAAAAAGGGACAGATCCCCACAGGCACACAGTCAACTCTCACGTGGTCAAAACTAACAAAGACAGCACCTCAGTGACTATGCAAACTAAAGATGTAAACATTTTCTTTTCTACATAATCTAWAATTTCATTTGGTGGTTTTTAATGCAATTCTATTACCATCGARTCTGTAGATCACAGTGACACAGGTGCAGGCATTTATACTCATCTGTTTTCTGAGTACTATCTGTGGGTCTGTATGCTAAAGTTTACAGGGATGCTAGCAACAGCTTTCTCAAGTAAACATCTTTTTGGATTTCTAATCTTAAAAGAAGGTAAAAAATGAGAGTAGAAAATAAGAATAGAAAGATGGATGCTCCATACCTTTTGCCAGGTAATTCAGAAAACAGTCTTAAGAAATCCTTTTCTTTACAGATCACCCTTTGGAAAAAAAATTGTCTTTCCAGAACAAAACTCCTCATTTGTAGTGTACAAGAAGTCAACACGAAGGTTAAGCTAAAATGTAAGTATCCTTAAAAATCCCAGGTACTTTAAGAAGTAAGTTAAGAAGTTAGAAGTTTAACTTAAGAAGTTAAAACAGGGCTTTTAAGTAAAAATAAAACAAGCTTTATACAAAAGTTTTGAGAAGTTGTGCAAATTTTCTTTTCAGACAACATTTTTGACTATTTGCTGCCTTCCAAGATTCCCCAAAGCTACTTTCATTCAAAAACATCAGAGACCTTGTTTTTCTTCTTGAAAAAAGCCTCAGTGAAAGCTGTGTGTTCTTGTGAGTTTTCTACTGACATCATCTTCCCCAAACACTAAACTAAAGGAAATGCTACTGGAGGAAGAGGAAGTCACTCAGCACTACAATTATCACAGGATCAAGAAACAGAAATGTGTGTGTTTAGGTGATTTACCACTGTTTCTGGCCAATCAGATCTAGATTCAAGAATGTAGTTTATCACTTCATGGCATAAATCAAAGAAAGATTTAAACAAGGCAGACTGTGCACAGCATCACTGTGAAGCTAAAAAAAATGCATCAAGAGATTTAGTGAAAGATCTGCATCTTGAGACTAAATTCACTTTCAATGTCAAAAGTGCATACATTTTTCCGTCTAGATTAGAAATGAGGTTTCTTACTAAATAAACCATCCATTACTGTCTCTGAAATTTAAGCATTAAACACTCTGATATGACCTTGTTCAAATATGACAGCAAATAAATATAAATTCTTCAGATACAAACTGTTTTCTTAACCTCTTTTTGTCATGACCCCAGTTACTCAAAGTTCTATTTACAACTAAAAAGATTTTAGAAGTTAGAACTAACTGTGACTAAGAGAAGAGGTAATGATCCATAGGTGAAAAGGGGAGGGGGGAATACGACTTGTGAATCTGTTAAAATGACCATCCTCATTCCACTTTTTTTTCCCCCCTTTAAGCCTRTCCTTCTAGCCTTTTTTCTATGTTAGTCTATAAACTCACCACTGTTTTTATAACCTATACAAAATTTTATCACCCCCYCATATCAGAGTATCAAAGTTAATTTTATTTCAGTATTTAACCATACCATCTTTAATTTACACTGTCATAGGACAAGAAGAAATTCAGTAAACTGCCCGCTGAATCTCACAGTGTAATTCATAATCAGCACAAAATGTGGAATTGGTATCTTAATTACATATAGCATAGGAGTTAGCATAAGCATCTTGGAATTCCTGTTAATTAGTGCCCAGTATTTGGACAGCAGCATTAGCATTAACTGGTAATTCCTTGAACAAGCCCCAAATACAATCAGTTAGAACGAAGGTGTTTCAGGGGAAAGATTAGGAAAGGTGATGGAAAGAACTGGCTGAGGTATAAGCTACAGCACCTGCAGTGAACAGAAAGCCAATTACTCAGATCCTAGTCCCATTATACCATCAGTGGAAGCAGAAGTTTGTAACAGACAGTAACTGAAGCAATGCATTGCCAGAACAGACGAGGAGCATGTCTGCAGAACTGTTTCAGTGATACTGTCAAGATTCATCACAAGCAATACCACAAGAGATAAAAYTGATAGAGATTTTTTCCTCTAAAATTCAATCCATTAGAATACAGTAAGAAGGAAAAAAAATACAGCCTGAGATTTAGTTTTTCTTTCAAAAATGAAACAACAACATTTCTGCAAAATTTTAAAGGAATGAGGCAAAACCATCACAACTTTAGTGAGACTAGAATAACATTTTCATTGACCTAGTACAGGTTTATTTATTTCAGAAGTCTATAAATACATATATATCTTGTAAATACATCTTTACTAATGCTGTCTTGCAATTCAGCATAATATTCGGAGGTTTATGGTAGATTATACATTGAGTTATTTCTACTTTTTCCAATTAGGATGGTTTACCTTTCTTTTTCTGAAAACTCTGTGAATTCAACACTGTTGTATTCCTGTTTTACAGGCTGCTGTAGAATGCCTGTACCTATAATAGGAGCATTGTTTTTGATAGAAGAAAAATAAGCCTGTTAAGAAAAGTGATTTGACCTGCCCTCTCAAACAGCTTATTTTCCTCTCAGCTGACTACACAGAGCTCCAGGAGGTATGCAAGCTAGTCCGACTACACTCATGAATTAAGATTCTCAGTCCGTTATGTATCTAGGCTGCATAATGAGTGTGCACACAGGGACACGAGACATTGGATGGAGACAGACAGACAACCTACCTTCACCTGTTTTCTCACAAAAATCATTGTCACATTACAAAGTTTTTAATATTTCCTTCTTCCTATCTGACTAACCACAAAGAAAGAATTGTTTCAAAGACAAAATCCCTCAGAACTTTTCACCTCATGATGGTGAGAAGTCAGGCTAATAATAAACAAAGCATACAAGCACTGGATGGATCAATCCACACATCTGTGCATAGACTGGATTTCTTTACAAAGATACTTAGAAGGCAAAGCATAGACTACTCACCTTCAATATACAGGGGCTCAACGACATCATGATTTATCAGTTCGAAGTTCTCATGACCAATCCAGTGCTCCACATTTCTTTTCCTGCCCGTAAAGAAGTTGTCCACAACTGTAACCTCATGGCCATCCATCATTAGTTTGTCAGTAAGATGAGAACCCACAAACCCTGCTCCTCCAGTTATCTGCATTAGGACAGTTGGTATAAATTTTTTTTCTTTTTACAGAAACACCAGACAAAGTCCACAAACATGAAGACAGAAGAACAGTAGCTTTCAGATCTTTGCTTACCCCAGGGGAAACAACTCCATTTCCATGTTTGCATTTCTTACCCATTTTTAGAGGATTTAAAATTTCAAGAGAGATGTTTGACATGTTTCATCACTGTCAGCCTAGAGCTTCAACTAATTATTCACATCAACAAGTTTTTTAAAATTACATTATTTCCTTTTTTCCTTCAAATTGGATTGTGCCTGTTTATGTCACAGCAAAGCACAAAAAGACTCAAAAAGGATTCTCTTCCATTCCTATTTCTCAGAAAGATGACGACAAAATGTCAGGTTATTTTTGTATAAGCTCTATAATATCAAGGATATAAAATCCAGCCTTTCTCTGGTTTTAATGGAAAGTATCTTTAGTGTTTTAAGTAAACACTATGAATTCTTTCATTCTCCATGGAAGGAAGGAAGGAATGGTATTCTTAAACAAAAGCAAGTATTTGAAGAACTCCCATTTTAAATATTTGCTAAAGCCAAAACTATTTCTTCTCTGTTTTACTGTATCCATAACCCACATCCTAAATTTCAGCCTCTGACACCATTAGCTCCAACACCCAATATCTGCCTGTTTTAAAACTTTATGTTTTATTATACAGAAGTAGAAATCAAATATTTAAAGATTCATACTCTTGTTCCATAGTAGATGCAAGAGAACAGAGTAAATTCTTTGTTTTTTCCCTTTCTGCAGCTCAGTTTTAAGAATGAAAAAAAAAGAAGTATCACTGAACTCAGCACTGGAACAGTCAACACAGCAGTGGAACTGCAAGTTGTGTGACATCCTAAAAGACACATCTYCGCAGTTAATTAGCTGTTTTCAAGAATACACAAAGAAATGTGTATTCAGAAAATGAATGAGCTTGTTAAAGCCCGGTGCGGTACCAGCTATTATGTGACTGCATTATCAAATCCACATTTTGAAAAACTGATTCAGCTATTATCTCCGTTCTTCATTTTCAATCAGAAACAAACAAACAGATTTGGTGAATTTGTCAAAAAAGAATCTAACAAATGGATTGTATGCCATGATGACAAAATGCTGTGTGTAGAATGATGCAGATGGCTGAAATCCTTTCACTTCGGACTTGTCAAAGCCTATCCTGCCCACTCCCTCAACCCACTACTGAAAAAAAAAATGAAGATTAACACATTAGGAAATCTATTAAAGTGGTAATCTGAAAAGGAAAAGTAGATAGCTACATCTACTTTCTTCTGAAATAAAAAAGAAATCCATGTCATACTTCCCCTTCTTGTTCTGCGTGTTAGTAAATTAAAAAAAAAAATACTTGGGCTATTTAGCATTCTTTTGGATTTGTCAGTTCTTCATTGTAGCAGATTCAATATATGATTTACTTCCTTGACAAACCTGAAGAGGAAATAGCACTTACGGGAAGTGCTCTTTAAAAGGAAGTAATAGTCTTAGTGCTCCTACTGTCCTGCTATAGGCAGGAGGGAAGAACAGCAAAGTACCTGACAGAATGCTGAGAATGGGCAAGGAGAAGGGCACTAACTGAAGGAGGATAGTCCTTTGCCAGGTACAACCACTTACAAAAGGGAAAAAATAATCTGCATGGAAAATTGATTGCCAGAAGTTCATCCCAACTCCGAAGAGAACTGTAGCCTTGTTAACCTTTCTCAAGGTCTTTTTTGTGGTGACCAAGACAGAAGTTACCAGTAGATAACTTCGATTTATTCCTTCAACTGAGGGCCAATAAAATTCCCTGCTTCTATTTCTATTTCCAGAGAAGACAAACTGCATGTACCCAATAGGTCTTTGGCATAATAAAACATGTTGAAAGTGTCTTGATCCTCAATCCTCCAATTTTTTGGAGAAAAAGAACAAAAAACCCCACCCCAAAAAGCAACTCCCCAGCAGTGCTTGAAGCATTTGTCTATGTTCTATTTAAGAAAAAGCACAAACCAATTTTGTTTGGGAAAAAAGTTTCCAATTGCTTTACTGATATTTTAATGATAAAAATCTATGTTGGCTTTATTAATGCCTCACTTTCACAGGTATTAGAAAAAGAACTACTTGGAAAAGGAGCTGAATTTCCCGTGGAAAAGCAAACAATTGCGTAATTTTTAAAAAAAATCATTACTCAAAGCTTCATTAAAAAGGGAAAGATGATTATCACTGAAACTTTCTATATAACCTTCCTGTAATCACTCATAAAGGCAAGGTTAACACACTTTATTTCTAAATACAACTTTCTGTAAATCACAATGACGTATTAATCTCCAAAATCATACACAATACACAAACCATTTCCATATCAGAATTGGAAAGCTGCACTTGGAGCTTCGACAGATGCACTTGGAGCTTAGACAGATATTCTTTTAAAAGCCCTCATTAATACAAAACATTTAATTATGTAACAGAGTCAAAGCGCTTGGTAACTTCAGCAACTACTGAAAGTCATAAACATTACTGAATAATTTCCTCTATCTGAGGCATTTGAGAATTTTTGTATCTGCCAGACTTGTTCATTTCTACAATTTGACTGCAGATAGGAGACATCTAGTGTCCTATACAGAAATTATATTAATTTTTCATTTTATGCTTTCATCGGTTTAGTGTATTCAAGTCAGGGAAAACACACAACAGACCAATCCTATGTCAAAACTATTATCCATAATTACAACATAACCTTGCATAAAAAAAAAAAAAAAAAGTTGCCTAGTCACTTCAGAGAAGTGAGCAATCATGCTCCATAGCATGGAATTCAACAGACTTGAGCTCTTTCGGATGAATGTGCCAGAGAATCTAGTCTTAGCTGAAATACCTCCCCTCCTGGTAAACATCTGCAAATAAAGGAGCTATAAGCAAAGGTAATGATTAGAACTGCTGTCTGCTCAGGTCATTGATGTGGGCACCTTCAGGTTGTAATAAACCAAAAAACTGCACTCAGAGAAAAATAGAAATTAGAACAGATTCCAGGAAAACACATACCATCAGCAAAAAAAACCCAAAGGAAATCATCTGCAAAAGTTCACTTGCCTTGCTGATTCCTATGTTTACTCCTGACATATTTCCAAGTGTCATGCAAGCCCTCCAAATGCTATCTTCTACTACTCAAAAGAACATTTTTCCCCACATAATGATGACTGTGATGATATAACAGTCTGCAACTGCCCACTTGGGCTGGAAACTTTTGAAGACCAATCTGAGTTCACACTGAACTGGTTACCAAGAAATGATAATACAACTCACACATCCTTTTGGCCAACTTTCACTTTGGTAACTTCACCTCTCTGAATTATGCAGATGTCAAAGTTGTTCATCCCCAGGCCAGCAGGAAACATTCCAACTGCTTGCAACTAAAGCTGAAACAATATATTTTGCTGGTATAGCTAGGAATATCCAAAATCTTTAAGTGGAGAGTTTTAGTATTAAGAGCTCCATAACTCATGGACAGCTTGCACTGATGTTTTTCTTGTAAATAACTTCTAATTTTTAAATAGAAATCATGACATTAAGGTAATATTATTACATTTGCATGTGTGAGCACACTATTTAGAAATTTTCAGCTAAGCCTGTCTATGCTTTTTCTTAAAAAAAAAAAAACAAAAAAACCCCAAACTTTTCTGCATACCTTCCAATTTCAACAAGGGAGGAAGCAGTGTAGCAGTGTACAAGTTTGTATCCTTCACACCATCATAAAAATGATGATAGAATAACACTGCAAAACTAGTGAAATTTGATAACTTATTTTTTATATAGCACTGAAGACAAATCTGCTTGTATTTGCAATTCACTTGGCCTGTGGAAATATAAAAGGGAAATTGTATGCTATCTGCAACTTTACAGTGTTTTTCTTCTAAATTGTGAAGTGTCAAGTCAAAAGACAACACCAGACAAGTTAAAGCTACAGGCACTTTAGCAGGGATTTGCCCTAGCCTTCACTGTCTACTGAAGAGGTAGAAATTTAAACTATACGTTTACACATCTTAAGAGGTAGAGGAAAGTGAAGCCACTTGAAAGCCTGGGGACAATACTGTCCCCAAGATAGAGAGAACAAGTACAATCTGAGCACTCAGCTAACTTGAAAAGTGTTTGCAGATGCAAATTAAAAGCTGTCATAGCATCACAGCTAAGTCTAAGAACGCTCTAGACCAGTCCTTCTGACCTAACCTGCCGTATTCTCCCACCCTAAAACGTCCACGGTGCTTGAAAATCCCACAGAAGCAGCACAGAAGATGACAGATGCAGGAAAACTCCCTCAGTCTGACTTACAGCTCCGCCTTAACATTGCTGCAGGGYAGCTGCTTTTTCAGCCTCATGATTAGATTTTGTCCAGATCAGTCATACAAGCTCTGCACTTTCAAGATGTGCCTAAAGAACTTCCCAGTCTCAGCAAGTTTAGCTCAGCAGGAAGCACAGACACACACCTTCGGCAATACAATTTAAGGATATTACAAGCAAAACAGTAGCTCAATCAGCGAGTCACACCTCCAATCCAGAGCCCAAATCCATTCCTATATGCTGTATTTTCAGCACATCAACACAGCATAAAATAAGAGGATCACCTCTCCTGAGCCAGGGTAGCCCATACAAGGTCCATGGTAGTTTACTTTATTCCTGTCCATGCCTTTATTTAATTCTCTATCCCCAATTGCACTCCACACAGTTCTTTACTTCCCAAGCACAAGCCCTGATTAAATATCAACTTACCAATATTCTTTTGCGATCCTTTTCTGATAAAAACTTCACTGGTGGATATTTCTGGGTGAAACTACAGAATATTCCAAAACAAAGAAGAAAAAAACACATTAAGTTTCAACTTTGCTTTTTCTTAAGAATGCTTTTTCTTTCATATATCTGTCTTTGAAATGTCAAAAACTACTCCAATTCTGAATGTTCTTTTAAGGACAGGTTTACTTCATTTTTTTTTTCAAAGAAGAATCTGGGTCAGTGTAAGAAACTGTTTATGCTTAGTCAAAGCACCTCCCTCGATAATAACAAAAAGTTTTAAAAAATTTTGCCTAATAGATTTTCTAGTAAAAATCACTGGGCTTCTGTCTTTTGAGACAGAAGTAATGTTGTTAGGTATGGTAYCACAAGAGAAAAAAACTTAAGCAATAGAAGAATTTTTAAAAAAGCTTTAAAGATCAAACAACTTTCTTAGAAGAGCTGGAARAGCAAATAAAATGGGTTAACTTATACCACTGATTTCAAACAAATCTCCTTGAAGTTTCACCAGTGTAAAGTTTAAAACCAGAAAGTTGAAGAAACTATTTTTAAGCTAGTTCAACCATCTTACCAGAGAGTTTGTTCAGTATGAGAGCTAACCATAACTTGCTTCTCAGAAGTGACTAGACTATCATTGTTTTGATGGTCTTCAAACTACTTTCACCTTAATTTTTTGCATCTTCTTGTTTATGAGAGCTTAGTCAGAAACAAAAAATCCTAAAATGAAGTGACAAATGAAACTTAGCTGCTCTCTTAAGTCAAATTAATGCTCAGGAGCTTCAATGCTTTTATGCACATAAATTATATCACTTTTTCTCCCTCCCCCCACCACACCTGCTGTATATGGCAATAATCACCTCCAGAGGGAGGGAGGACAGCATGATTTTTTTTTTTTTTTTTTTGTAAACAGCATTTTAGAGTTGACAGTATTTCCATCTCAGGTGATTGTTAATAGCAACAGATTTTAAAACACCTTGAAATTTTAAGTTTATGAAGAGTAAAAGAATTAATGCCAAATGACTAAATGCAAGATAAAATTCAATCTCCTCTGTTTTTAATGTCATACTTATATGGGCACATTAATCCAGCATGAAGTCCAACCACTGCCAAAAGGACTCCRAACCATTCCTGCCCCTTTCTTACACTTAGGTTAACTTAGAGGGAATGGGCAGGATTCTAAAACTGATCCAGCTGAACGCTCAGCTGTTGGCAACAATCTAACTTAATCTTGGCTTAATACTCGCTTTGATCCAACTTCCAACTTTAGCTCGAGTTAAATAAGGAATTCTTTTCTTTCCTCCTTCTTGAAAGCATGGGTATGGCTTGCTTTCAGATTTTATCAGCTTATGAGGTTAAAAAAAAAAAGCCATTAGAGAAGTTTCTTTTTTTTTTTTTAAAAGGAGGATCACTCACACTATTGTGAGTATTTACTGTCATTTTACACAGTTATAAAATTTAAAATTCACTACCACCAAACATCTTGCACATGATCAGACTACCAAAGGTAAACAACTACACTGTTTAGGAAAAAACAACAACAATATGTAATGCCCACTCTTTTGAGAAATTATAATTCCATATTTTACTTCTGTATGAGCTAATGTATTTCTTTCATTACTAGGGACTTGCTACAGACATTTGAAATAACTCATTAATATATGGTGCACTACTCAAAACAAGAAGAGCATTTAGGTATCTCCTGAGAAGAGTTTAAATTAACAGATCCAACCTAAAAACTTAATGCTCATTTGAAAAAAAATGCAGTAACAATAATGATAATAAAAAAGCCAATCAGGATACCCTAACACAAAGGTTCCCTGTAACTGGCAGAAAGAAGTATTTGAACTACTGGGCTATCAGTAAAGATTAAGTAAGTTAACTGAACAGAGACAAGGCATCAACAATTTCACCTGAACACAAAGTCATTAACTCTACAGTTTCTCCATTATAATTGACATGTAACCAATAGAGGTGATACAACATTGTTTAATGTTACCAATAAATTGCATAGTTCAATCCATGAAGTCCATGCTTGCATCAAGAGATAAGCAAACGTATCAGTATTTTTCCTAAAATAAACTGCGTGTGTCAGGTCAGTGACTCTTCCAGGTCAACTGTAAAAAATCAAAACGGACTCGAACAGAAAAAAGAGTATAGGGAGAGTTGGAAAGGCAACTGCTCACTGATAAATTGGCAAGACAAAATTCAAAACTGTGAGAGTTGAGCTTTCCTCTGGCTGATAGGAATGAGATTCTGCCCCCTTAAGAGGAACAGCACATTAACTACCAATATGCCATATGTAACCACACACACCTATAGGCACTGCTTGGATAAGGCAAGATTCAGCCCTTTGCAAAACAGCACTCTCCACTAGCTGTTTGTCTGGCACATCAACAGTGTTATCTATGAACGAGCATCACTGTCAAAAGTAGCCACGTCCTTGTCATAAGTTGCCRATTCCCACTCCTATTCCAGCCCCTTCTTCGTGATAGAAAACATCGGTCCAAGTGAAAACTGAAACTGGAGAACTGATATAGCTGCAAGGCAGTCAGGCTGGGGTGGGAAGGACCWGTTTATGAAGGAAGACTGAAATGCCTTAACTTCTTCATCAATATACTATCAGCTACACAAATGGGTCTGCTGGTATAAACGTGAGAAAAGGATGTTGCAGGGCAGATGCAAGCAGAGGAATCAGTATCCCCTTTCGCCTCGCCTTTTTTTTTTTTTTTAAACAACTATGCCAACTTAAAGTGCTCAAGGAACTATGGCGCAGAAGCTCTCCATATTTAAGATTTGTGTTTAACTTAGGATTTGCTGTTCACTCAAAAGCTTGTCTGCTTTTCTCAGTCATATAATCTAGTTTAATTCAAGATCATCACCTTCCCTTACAAACTTTGAGAGTCTGTTACTTGTACTCATGCAGAGCACATGTATAGACTAAGATTCACAATCATATCACTCTGCATTAGCTGAACCATGGTAACAGACCACAAACACGGGGAATACAATACTTTACTTTCAGTCTCTTGAGGCTGAAACCAATACATTTTAGTACACACCTATGCTGGACTTATTACACGATGGTAATCTGTGCACCAACAGGACTTAACCCAGCTAATTCCTCCACAGTATTTGAACTTCACAAAAATCAAGTGATCCCCGTTACTTCAACGGGACTATTCAGTCTGAATGTTTTAGACATGCATTAATGTATCTTGGCATTCAAGGCCCCAGTTTTCAAAGGTATCGAGGGCATATGCAAAACATGCAAACATCTCAATCCCAAAGCTACAAGACTGTCTGCTACAAAACAGAAACTGCTTTTTGACCAGTTTCCAAACTTAGTAGATGACTTACCTTTTCTCTAGATCTTTGATTTTCTCCCTTAGAGGTGCAACAGCCTAAAATAAAGGAATAATATTTAATCTTTGAAGAGCAAGATTTGCATCACAGAATATCCATAAAAGTTACTTTAGAGCAAGAATTGTGCAAATACTTTTTTGTCATACTTTTCATCTGAACAGCTTCACTGAAGACACTCAAGCTTACACCTTCAATGTTCTAGGTCAAAAAAAAATCCTTTAACTTTTTTTAAAAAAAAAAAAAAAAATAGATCAGCTATTTTACCAAAAGCAAATCAGCTACAGTGTGAATTCCCTTAGCTTACCAGGGAAGAAAAAGCACCTCCAAAGCTAATGCAGTTGCTCAAAACGCAAATAAGAACACCTAAGGACATAATTTCTATCTATCAAAATGCAGGCATGAATGACTTGCCCAAGGTGGTTCAAGACAGCCTATACAGCGAGCTACAGCAAAACAGACAATCAGTAAAACCTCAGCTACTTAAATGGACACCCTACATACATACTTCAGTGGATACACAGAAAGAGGCATTAGTTCCAGTGCAACAGCTATAATTCTCTCAAAACATGGTATGAGAATTTAAAGAAACATTTTTAAAAAACTAAAACATACCCTCAAATTATGTTATAAAACACATTTTGGCTTTTAGAAATTATTATTAAAAGATTTCCTAGACAATAGTTCACCTACCAATATTTCTATTTGCATTTTTGTAGCTTTGGAAGAGAGAACCAGTGAAGTTGGCATCAATTTCAAGTTCTTTATCACAGGACCCAAAATTCTAGCACCAGAAACAAGTTCCCAAGCTCTTGTTAAGTTCACCAAAAGTCAGTCATACATAAGTTTAAAATTATCAGCAGGTATCACCTGRGATGTTACTAACTAGCAACCACCATTCATCTCTTTTGTACAAATACTACTGGTAAGAGCTAGACAATTCAGAACTTCATGAACTGAAATAAGCTGCATATTTATGTTAAGAGAAAATATAGTATTGTTATTTATGTTCATTAAAGATCTATCTCTGTGGACCAGCAAGTAGTCCTTCAAACAGTCCTATTGGTTCTGATTGTTCAATATACTGCACAACTAAAGCTTTAGAAGGAAGGACTTGAATCACTTGGGGCAGTGATATTGAGGCTCTATATCCTATTATTGTAGTTTCTTTCTTTCTCACTCATTTGTACTGAAGCATACTTGAGGCTTAGCACACTTGAATGTGTCTGCTGCACTTGGGTCATCGCTATATCTCATTCTGCTTTTTATTACCAAGCAAGGAAATAGCCAGGGATCTTGAGACCCAGTAATGAGATTTGTTTTCTGTTTTTCTGGTCACAGAATCAGTAAGGTTGGAAGGGACCTCTGGAGATCATCTAGTCCAACCTCCCAAAGATTTCCTGGTGCTGGTTCCACTGGGGCTTGAACTCAGGACCTTCAGCATGTAAAGCAGAAATGATAACCACTACACTATCTCTCTACCCCAAGATCCAAAAAAGCTTGACCTCTCAAGAGATCTTAGAGTAACTCTCAGTTATCCATCGAATTTGAAGCATTTCACCACTCTTAAACAAGCAGAATTTTCAGAATGCCTATTGCAGTTATTTACCAGAATTAAAAGGAACATAAAGACAAGAACTAAGAATACAGTCTTCCCATTGCTGTCAGTGGGTTTCTGACTGTGCTCAGAGAAATGGTTGCTATACAAACCTGTTAGAATACAAACTCCAGGTAGGCTAGACACATCTCAGAATGAATATGGTCACATATACACACACAAGGAATGAAGACCTGATCTCAAAGACAGATCTTAAATTCTTCCTTTCCTTGTTGTTAGACTGGAATTCTGTAAGCACCTGGAGAAAGTCCCATTTGCAGAACACTTGTAACATTTCATAAGAAACAGAGGTTGAAATAGAAATAGGAACTGGTATAGAAATTCAGAACCACCAGTGTGTTCAATATCCATGTCTACTTTAGAAATTGCGAGCACTTGTGCAWTGGTGGTGCAAACCAGCCCCAATCTACAAACACAGCTAATATATTAGTTCAAGAGTTAATAAAAAGGAAAACGTGTTTGGGGAGTTTAAAATTTCTACTGAAGCTGATGCCTACTTAACATTTTGGAAAGATAACAGAGGAAATAATTTGTATGAAGAATTGTAAGAATTCCTACATTCAGTAACAAAGGTCAACTCTCAGGAGGACTATGACTACTACAAAGTCTGCAGCAAGAGAGTACCTCTAGAGTTACAGCTTCTAAGAAAGGTTTAGAGGAAAAAACATAGAAGGAGGAGAGTCACTGATCGATATCAGAAACATCACTATAGTGAAAAACAGTATTGACATGAATCTAATGCTTTGTATAGTTTTAGTAAAATGAACAGTAATGAAAAGGGTTAAATAATCTATTTCAATATGAAATGGAGATTTCAAAACAACAGACTGCAACAACCGGCAAACTAACCTCCTCTATTTTACTTTCCACCTTCTGATCCCCAATGTCTTGAAGAGACCTGTTAGAGAGAAAAGAAAAAAAAATAGCAAGAATAAATCAAAGTGGATGACCAGTCTCCACCGAAATCAATGACACAATCGTCACAGTTTGGCAGACACTGAACCAAGCTCACAGGAGAAAGTAGGAACACTCAAGACAGCATTCATTTTACAGAGAAAACTCACTTAAGTGTAGAAAAGTGTTTAATTACCACACCAAGAACAGGGTTAGCAGCCACATTTTTCAGTGTAACTTTACCATGAAAGTGTTTAAGATATCTTTTTGAGGGTCTGTTTCTATTGTATGCTACAAGTACGCTAATAAGATATTTTTCCTTATTGCCAAATTGTAATTTCAATCTAAAAGAGAGAAGTACAAATCTGTTTAGCTTTGATTTTGAACTTTTATAAAAACAAGAACAAAAAATATTGAAGCTTTTCTTAAGTGACCATCTGAAGGGCAATAGTGACTTCTCACATGAATACTTCTCCTATGAAGTGAAGCCAAGCCTATACTCTGAAGAATGAAGGATGTCAAGGTGACCTATGAAAAAAGTCTTGCACAAATCTGCTCGGTCTTATTTAGCACGCAATTGTGTAAAATATCTTAAGCAATTAGCATTTTCCATCCTCTGAGTAAACTTCTACAAATGTAGAGTATGCATTTTTTGATTTTAACTAYTGCATCTATGGGATTTTCCTCAAGTTTCCATAATTCTTTTTGTTTTTTCCTCCAATTATACCCCCCTCAGAAAGGAGAATTCTTTATCAAGCCTTATAGTAGTAAGTTTCTGCATACTAGAGGATTCATAGGTATTCAGCTCTGTCAAATAAAACAGAGCTCCTTTACTTGGGACCAGAAGTCATTACACCTAAAGAAACAGAAGGCCCTTTGTTAAATAGATATATGTATATACATATACCACCACACTTAGAAGTTACAGCAATGATTCCCTTCATATCCCTCTGTGAAACTCTCTTACTAAAGTTAATCCAGTCTACATTACTGAGGCAAAAAGCTCCTTGAGGAGATTCRTTTTGTCTCATCAGTAAGGAGTGCAGTGAACTCCTACGCTGAGCCACACAGGCCCAGACAACCTTTTCATAACCAACTGTCATTTATTATAACAGTAGCAAATAAAAACAAAATCCAGTTAACACAGTATGAATTTATTATGAGGAAACTGTATTACATAATTTTTGTAAATTCTTCACATTTCCCCCCAAAATTGAAAGCTTCAAAAAGCTTTCAGGAAATTATCTGTGGAATACATATTCCTTAATCATATAGCAAGGAGGAAAGGCTACTTAGAAAACCCTTMAAATTATTAAAAGGTGTTCTCAGAAATGGTTCCTACTATTATTTATTCATAAATCCTAGAGTTTAAGCACTAGCACTAGACAGTTTAGATTTTAATAACCTTTTGATCCTAACAGAAAGAAACAAAACACACACTCCACAGCCTCTTAACATACTCCTCAAATAACGAGGCAGATGTAACTAATGCTAAAATCTCTGAGTAAGGAGAGCTTATCAGAGAACCAACATATTGGAGCCCATCACCACCTGCCCCACTCAGACCACTCTCTGAGGTTCTTGCCCTTCCTTTGGAAATGCTCAGCTGCTCATGTAACAGCTGCTGGACTGCCATAGTTTGCTGGTCACTATACCATGGTAATCCAAATGATATCTCCATCTGTAAACTGCAGCAGTTCAACAGCTGTTTTGTTAACAGCTGATCACTCTTTGCAGCAAGCGTGGGAAACTGAGAGGAATGAAGTAGACAGCTAAGGGTAGGAACAGATTCCAAGATAAACTGTCCTGGGTGAATCAGAATGCCCAGAAAATTCACTGATTTTCTCGCTTTGCTTCAGTTTTCCCCTACTCTGTGCAACTAAGCATGGCAGCAGAACAACTAAATTCTTTTCTAGCAAAACAACATGCTGGAATAGTTTGTCCTCTATGGGCAAAGACTTTGTTGTAGGGAACAGACTCTCTCTATATTCTCCTCACCTTCTATTTTAATCACTTCTTCCCTGAATTTTCCAAGACGATGAACAGTTCTGCGAGCAGCAACACTGTTAAAACCTTTACAAGTTGCTTGTATGTCAGGCCTTCCTATTTCTAAGGGCAAAAATTCTGGGGGAGCATACTGCAAGATTTTTTAATTTTCAGCAGTTAAATCACTGGATTCTTTCCCAGCTAACTATGGAAACAAAAAACCTTGTAAGCACACCACAGGTTTCTAGGCATAGAAGTGTAATTATGGTAAGGAGTGGAGAACCCGCTGCTCTTGAATGTTAAGCCTATATTGTCACTGAGAAATGGTCAGGTCTGTCCATGTGCCAACAACAGTATCAGCTGCTGTCCTGTTTTTTCCCTTCTTGGTATACGATGACACATAGTGATGAGAAAGGTAACAGTTAACTGTATTTCAGCTCAAGATTTTCAATACCAAAAATAATATACAATACCTCATATTGACAAAGTTTCCCCATACAGCTGTGAAATAAGAAGAAAGAGAACATTTTAGTGTCATATAATAATACAGAAAGTCATTTTTTCTATTATCATCAGAAGGAATATAAAATAGTATCAATTTTGTTCATCACAAATTATCTAAAAAAATTGCATGCATTATGTACATATAAACCAAGTAATCAGAACACAGTTTAAAAGTATGGGAGGACCTCCCATGAAATTGCATGATACTATCAAAAAAGGAAGAAAATAGAATCATTCAGTTAAAATGGACTTAATTCCAGGTGTAACTTGGAATGGTTATCTGAGCAAACAAGTCAGTGGATACATTTACCTGATCATTATTCCCACACTATATTGCATAACACAAAACATAAGAATTCTCAATCATAATTTGTCACAGCACACAGATTAACCAAAATAGAGTTCTTGACTTTTTTTTTTCTGATATCCCTAATAAACAAGTTGTGTAGACTTGAACGACAAGAACTGGAGACTGCAGAAGGACGAGCATAAAATGACTGGCCACTACTTGCTGCAACTGAACAAATGCAAAGAGGTGACACAACAGTCCTGCATTAAAAGTTTCAAGCTCTCTCACTTAATATTGTGATGCAGACTCAAAAAGGATCTAAGCAGTACAACCAAATGCCTCATTAAACAAACAAAGCTCATTTATTTTTGTACAGAAAATAGTTTTTAGGAAGATAAAGTGGTTTATAACAGCACAGCAAACAAGTATCAGCTGTTTCTGAAAAGACTTATCTGCTGAATCTACTCTTTATCAAAAAAAACTTTTGAAGCTATTCAGGATTTAAAAGATTACACTAAGACTATCAGAACACTACTTTTGCTTTTAACTAGGAGATGGAATGTAGTCTAAAGCAAATGGATGAGAAGGCTCAAAGTCATAAGGCAGGCTATGCTAGAGAGCTGACAATTTCCAATCTTCRGAATGAGTAAGTTTAATACAGAATGTTTATGTAAAGGACTCTTCAACAATAAACAATACAGAAAGAAAATGCACCCACAATATTTCCAGATCATTCTATAACTGCTCTTAAAGAAAAAAGGCTCAACCTAAGCATATAAATTCCACCAGGTCTTAAGGAAGAGTAGCAGTCTGTACGCAGTTATCATATTAACATACATACAGAACAAAGCTTCTGAAGTGATCTCAGTTTTCATAAGCACTTTTCAGCCCTCATGCAGCAGATATTTAAGCAGTTCAAAAAATTAATATCTCACTTTACCTAGATTCAGGTACTGTGTACGTATTTTTAGGATTATTATTTATTGATATCAAGTATATGATGAGTTATCAGTGAAACAAGAAAGCAAAAAACAGCAACAGTCACAAGCACGTTCTTGGCAACAGAATAAACAAAGCAAGAGAAATGTGGGGGACGCAGGTGAGAATGCAATAATGYAGTTACTGTTCTATCCATTTGGGGATGGAAAAGTAACTAAACTGCTTTTAACTACAAATACTGCTGAATAATTCAAAGAGTAACTTGAATTCATGACAGAATATCAAACAAACTGCAGGAGGGCACCAGATCAATGATGGTATCAGAAAACCTCTGTTGTCTTTCAGGGATACAAAGGGAAGTTTTATATCAAGAACAGCTGATCAATAAAATCTAAATTAATATAAGACACTGGATTTTACATTTATTAGAACCCCTGAAGGTAATTCTCAGTGGGGGAAAAGGGGCAGTGTTGAGCGCTAGGTTAAAGGAATTTACTGATTGACTAGGATTTTATAATTTTTATATTTATGAAAAGGTTAACAAAAAAAAATCCTGCTTTTTATAGCGATTTACAACCTTTTAAGTGACAACCATGGGTACAGAATTACCAGGTTATACATTAGTCAGACATACTGATAACAGGTTATTTTCCTGTGCTATAGAAACCTGCACAAAAAGGTACCATATTGCTTATGCAGTGACAGGAAACATCTGGTCATAGCTGGTGAAGCAGGAATTGACAAAACAGGAGTGTCACCAGCTGCACCAGGCTGTGCCCACTGTGTTACAGCAAAGACAGTGCAACTACATTGCATACAAGAAACTGGCTTCCTAAAGAAAAAACATTATTTATGTATTCAGCATCCCCAGCAAGGAAGGGGAACTCAGAAAACCACCTGTATGCTTCCAAAAACACTAAAATATGCTTGGTATCACAGTTCCATAGCTAAATATATCTAAGTAAAAGACCTTCTATTAAATTTCTTGAAAGCTTGAGTATTTTTGTAACCCTGCAAAAAAGAATGAAACTGCAAAATGAACTACATACAGGAAATTCCACATGGAGGGATCTGAAGAACTGTGAAGTATTTTACACATGGAGAGAGGTGCTGCAAAAGCTTCCTTGAACATAAGGCCCTCAGCAAAGAAGTCCAAACGCATGTTTCTAAGGAAGTTCTCTTTGGCTTGGGTGCATTCATATATAGTTTATATAAAGGTTGAGGGGATCAGAGGTACGGTTTTGCACTACAGTGCACACYGCAATTGTTACATAAAGGTCACAGCAAGGTAGGTCTGACATTCAGACAAGGAAGTTTTTCTGAATGAAGGAAATATGATAATATTAAAATATTTGAGCCCAAATCCACAAGCAGAATGATGCAGGATTATAAGCCTAAATCCATGTCAAAAATCTTCAAAGGCATCATAAAACTCTTTAATGCATACCAAATTCAATCACCAAAAGCAACAGGAATATGGATGGTCAAAAATACCTCCTCACTAGCAACATCATGAATCCRGTGCGATACACAAACACAGCTTTCCAAAGCCTCAAACTCCTGATGGACTCTATTTGAGCAAGCCTTAACATAACTGAGCACCCCACAAAATTTAAAAACTGGTCTTTAAATAAAGAAAAATCCCCACACAATACCTTTTAACCCAGAAGGTATTCATCAAGAACAAGAATCGTATACCAATTCCCAAGCCTTAGAGACACCTCCACAACCACACATATGCAAACTACATACTCCCTGGAGTACTTCCTACCCATCCAATTAGTGGGCATTCGTAAACAAAGTCTCCCTGCCATCTACTGAAACTCTGTGAGAGTGAAGAAAAGAAGAAATGATTAATTGGACCAGACAGGGAGAAGCATGACATTGTAACCAAACATCCACCTACAAGAGAGAGGAAATAAAAGTTCTTCTTATTCTCTGAAAGGACTATTTGTAAACTTCATCCAATGACCGATTAAGGTAATACATATTAAGTTGCCATTAGAGAAGAGATCAGAACATCTGGATTGTTCTGAAACACACAAAAGCCTAGTTTAATGGCCTGTAGGAGGAAGATGTAGTCCTTTGCTTTGGTTCTATCTGATCTGGAATTTTTCTCTCTTTTCCTTCTGCTTCACTTCCATAAAACAATGACAATCACGTTTTTGGTAGGAATTCTGCAAGACTTAATTACGAGTATTGTGAAGGTTAAAATACACCAGAGGCATTAATCACTCTCACAGATACTACACTTTAAAATGACAGTTTCCAAAGAAGAAGAATGACATTACTTGGAGGAAGTGATAACTATACTTTTAGAAAAGAAGATATTTGCTTCTTAAAGCCTTAATCACAGTTTTGTTATTAAAGAGGTATTTAAATTTTTACAGCTAAACATTAGTGCCTCATGGCTTTCAGCAAACTCCAATTCCTCTTCCTTCCTCTCCTGCCCCTGAGAAATAAAACTATAACCATTAGGCAAGCACAATCTTATAGTAAAATTGTTGCAGATTTCCCCAAGGCTTCTTGAAACTGCCCTCAACAAGAGGGCCACATTTGAGTAAAGACTGGTTTTCTTTCTATTGAATAAACTTGCATTGCTGATAATTTCAGTTCTTGTTTAATCTTCTAAGAGAAAACCACTTCTGAAATTAAGATGGACACAGAACAGTATAACGATCAGTCTACATTCAACAAAATGCCATGGAATATTCCAATATCCAAGTATTCTTTGGATATTCCATTAAGGCAGGGGCTGGCCTGAATTAAAAACAAAATATATTAGTCTCACACATAAGAAGGAAAAATAGAAATCCCACACAATTTGTTAAAGAGCATCCACTGTTAGATGGACATTTCCTTATCCATCATAGTCAGAGTTTTGGTTCCGACCTGTTACACTTCATGGCAAGAAAAAGTTATTCTTTTAGATCTCGAGAATATAGAAACAGAATATATGTTTCCTTTGAGTCTGTCGTCTGCCATAATACTTACTGTGCAGATTTTTACAGAACATAGATTACTACACTACTCAAGAACGTGACAAGTCTTAACACATCCACAGCAGCCTGGAGAATCGAAAACAATGCTATCAGCATCTGACAGTTGGGGGAGAGGGGAACAAAAACCCCAGAATTTCAAAATAAATCTGTTACCCCAGGATGATCCCTCTTCTCTAGATTTCGTCAAACAACATTAAAATCAAGTCATGGTCTATCACAAGGCACATATGGTAATAACCACTTAATCTCACATCTTCACTGAAAATACTGTTTTCAGTATCACATGCTTTTTAAAACAGATGTGATGCCTGTGGAGATCCAATTGTGCTACATGTAACAACAGAAGCAAACTCTTTCAAAACCATTTTCTTTCCCAATGGCTGTGTTGTGTGCCTTTTCAAGATATTTAACTTTGAAACTTCTTTACAAAATTTTGCTCAAATAATTTCAGCTGAAAATGCAGGATTTTTTTTTTCTCTGTATTGCTCTCCTTATATTTTCCAGACCTCCAAACAGGAGAGTACAAGATGATATTGACTAGAAAGGGATTTCACCATCAGTGGCAAAAACAAGCAGAAACAAATGAAATTCAAGAGCAGAACCTTAGTATCTGAATACTCAGAGTGAATCACTATAGTCAAATCTCTTATTTCAGAGAGATGCAAAGACATTCAAAGAGATTTTTTTCTTAAATCAGACTATCATAGTTACTCAGCAGCATCAGTCTCTTGATAAAAATAAGCTTTTCCTTTTCCGAGAAAAACTTGGCAGAATGGAAAAGCATGCAAGAGGAGCTCATAAAATGTTGATTACTATTACAGATGCATAAAACAAGCATTTAATTCTTTTGCATATCTCAATTAGATACATAACAAAAAAAGTGATTAAATGGTCAGTGCATTTGGAACTGTATTTTATAGTCTGCATTCCAGAACAACAACACCTCAACTGCATCCTAACTGTAATCTCAGGGCTTTTTAATTTGCTTTAGGAAAGTATTATATTGATGAGAGTATATTGCAATATTATTGGATACAACAACATACAATTATTAATAGTAACTTTGTATAATGGAAAAGCCTCTTCCTAGGTGAAATTTAGGAATTTTGTACTCCTTTTGTATTCCTACATTTCTATTTCCTAAAAAGGTGTTAAAGGCTCTGTTCAACATGCTTTTTGATTTGAAAAGATGCTGCCCAAAATTGTAGTAGTATTTTTATGAAATGCACTGAAGTAGAAATCATGACACTGAATTCCTTGGCAAAAGCATGGTAGATTTAGAGGTCAAGTGTTAAATAAGACTGAAATATGATTAAATAAACGCAATCATGGCATATCTAGTAAAGATACATGCACATATATCTAGTATGATTCAAATGCTTGGAAGGCTGTTTTAAATATTTATTTAAACATCAGTAACATTATCTAAGCCAGACATCACCAAGTGAAAAGAAAAAAAA